>NC_090446.1:160953640-161256062 GCF_031143425.1 Pleurodeles waltl | reverse complement strand
CTCTGAGGAAAGAAACACACTAACCTGAAAATAACTAGTATTGATGCTATATACAAAGTAGTCTGCACTGAGTCTTAAGCTAAACTAAGTAAACTATTATAACCCCTTCTGTGCCTTGGACGAGGTGATCTCGTCCAAGGCACCGGTTCCCGGGTGCCTTGGATGAGATCACCTCGTACTGCACCCGGGAACCGGGGGGAGCGCTAGCGCTCCCCCCGTGGGGCCCCCACCCACACCCCCCGGTCGTGGATGGAAGGGGAATCCCTTCCCCTTCCACCCCAAACCCCCTCACCCCCGTGACGTCAGCACACATTGCGTGCTGATTGTCACAGAGGCCTCCTCCTTTGCGCTGGAAGCTCAGCTTCCAGCGCACTCAGAAGAGAAATGCAAAGCATTTCTCTTCCGATCACGTGGAGGAGGCCGGGGATGCTTCAAAGGGAAGTAAATTAATTTCCTTCCCTTTGAAGTCTCTCTCAGCGTTTCAGAAGCCGGATTGTAAAGCAATACGGCTTTTGAAACGCCCACTAGACACCAGGGATTTATTTTGAAACTTGAAATTGGCATAAGGGAACGACCCCTTGGGCAAGGGTCGCTCCCAGGGGGGGGGCATTTTTTTTTAAGGCCTTTCCTCCAGGCACCAGGGATAATTTTTTTTATTTTTTTTTATTTTATTTTTTAGAGGTGGGGAGCGACCCCTTAGGCAAGGGTCGCTCCCCTAGGGGGCAAATTACATTTAGGCCATTTCTGCCCCCAGATTGGCCTATTTTTATGAGGCCAATCTGCCCCCAAGGGGGACAGAAACCACTAGACACCAGAGGTTTTTTTTTTTGTTTGTAAATTTCCCGCAAGGGGAGCGACCCCTTAGTCAAGGGTCGCTCCCGGGGAGGGTTGGGGGGGCAAATTTATTTTAGGCCATTTCTGCCCCCGGGGGCAGATTGGCCTATTGTTCAGATAACAATGGGGGGGACAGAAACCTCTAGGCGCCAGGGCAAATTTTATTTTGTGTTTTTTTTTTGTTTGTTTGTTTTTTTAGAGATGGGGAGCGACCCATTAGGCAAGGGTAGCTCCCCTAGGGGGCAAATTGTATTTAGACCATTTCTGCCCCCCCTGGGGGCAGATCGGCCGATTTTAGGTCAAGGGGGGCAGATACCACTAGGCACCGGGGAATTTTTGTTTCCGCCAATGTCACGCAAGGAGAGCGACCCCGTAGCCAAAGGTCGCTCCCTGGGGCGGATGGGGGGGGTGGAGGGCAAATTTATTTCAAGCCATTTCTGCACCCCCGGGGGCAGATCGGCCTATTGTTATTAGGCCGATCTGCCCCCAGGCCGGGCAGAAACCTCTAGGCGGCAGGGCTACATTTTTTTGCGTGTTTTGTTTTTTGGTTGTTTGTTTTTTTAGAGATGGGGAGCGACCCATTAGGCAAGTGTCGCTCTCCTGGGGGTCAAATTGTATTTCTACCATTTCTGCCCCCCGGGGCAGATCGGCCGGTTTTAGGTCAATCTGCCCCCAAGGGGGGCAGAAACCACTAGGCACTGGGGATTTTTTTTTGCGCCAATGTCACGCAAGTGGAGCGACCCCGTAGGCAAGAGTCGCTCCTGAGGGGGGGGGGCATTTATTTTAGGCCATTTCTGCCCCCCTGGGGGCAGATAGGCCTATTGTTATTAGGCCGATCTGCCCCCGGGTGGGCAGAAACCTCTAGGCGCCAGGGCTAATTGTTTTTGTGTTTTTTTTTTGTTTGTTTGTTTTTTTAGAGATGGGGAGCGACCCATTAGGCAAGGGTCGCTCCCCTGGGGGGCAAATTGTATTTAGACCATTTCTGGGCAAATCATCCGATTTTAGGTCAATCTGCCCCCAAGGGGGGAAGAAACAACTAGGCACCAGGGATCTTTTTATTTGCGCCAATGTCACGCAGGGGGAGCGACCCCGTAGGCAAGGGTCGCTCGCTGGGGGGGGTTTGGAGGGCATATTTATTTTAGGCCATTTCTGCCCCCCCTGGGGCCGGCTGAGCTAGAGGCCAAAATCCACAGGTAGGCACTTTGTAAAAAACACCTCTGTTTTCTGTGAAAAAATGTGATGTGTCCACATTGTGTTTTGGGCCTTTTCCTTTCGTGGACGCTAGGCCTACCCACACAAATGAGGTATCATTTTTATCAGGAGACTTGGGGGAACGCTGGGTGGAAGGAAATTTGTGGCTCCTCTCAGATTCCAGAACTTTCTGTCACCGAAATGTGAGGAAAATGTGTTTTTTTAGCCAAATTTTGAGGTTTGCAAAGGATTCTGGGTAATAGAACCTGGTCAGATCCCCACAAGTCACCCCATCTTGGATTCCCCTAGGTCTCTAGTTTTCATAAATGCACAGGTTTGGTAGGTTTCCCTAGGTGCCGGCTGAGTTAGAGGCCAAAATCTAAAGGTAGGCACTTTGCAAAAAACACCTCTGTTGTCTGTTAAAAAATGGGATGTGTCCACATTGTGTTTTGGGGCATTTCCTGTCATGGACGCTAGGCCTACCCACACAAATGAGGTATAATTTTCATCAGGAGACTTGGGGGAACACTGGGTGGAAGGAAATTTGTGGCTCCTCTCAGATTCCAGAACTTTCTGTCACCGAAATGTGAGGAAAATGTGTTTTTTTAGCCAAAGTTTGAGGTTTGCAAATGATTCTGGGTAACAGAACCTGGTCAGAGCCCCACAAGTCACCCCATCTGGATTCCCCTAGGTCTCTAGTTTAAAAAAATGCACAGGTTTGGTAGGTTTCCCTAGGTGCCGGCTGAGCTAGAGGCCAAAATCTAAAGGTAGGCACTTTGCATAAAACACCTCTGTTGTCTGTCAAAAAATGGGATGTGTCCACATTGTGTTTTGGGGCATTTCCAGTCGCGGGCACTAGGTCTACCCACACAAGTGAGGTATAATTTTTATCGGGAGACTTGGGGGAACGCTGGGTGGAAGGAAATTTGTGGCTCCTCTCAGATTCCAAAACTTTCTGTCACTGAAATGTGAGGAAAATGTGTTTTTTTTTAGCCAGATTTTGAGGTTTGCAAAGTATTCTGGGTAACAGAACCTGGTCAGAGCCCCACAAGTTACCCCATCTTGGATTCCCCTAGGTCTCTAGTTTTCAAAAATGCACAGGTTTGATAGGTTTCCCTAGATGCTGGCTGAACTAGAGGCCAAAATCTACAGGTAGGCACTTTGCAAAAAACACCTCTGTTTTCTGTCAAAAAATGGGATGTGTCCACACTGTGTTTTAGGGCATTTCCTGTCGCGGGCGCTAGGCCTACCCCCACAAGTGAGGTATCATTTTTATCGGGAGACTTGGGGGAACATAGAATAGAAAAACAAGTGTTATTGCCCCTTGTCTTTCTCTACATTTTTTCCTTCCAAATATAGGAGTGTGTGTAAAAAAGACGTCTATTTGAGAAATGCCCTGTAATTTACATGCTAGTATGGGCACCCCGGAATTCAGAGGTGTGCAAATAACGACTGCTCCTCAACACCTTATCTTGGGCCCATTTTGGAAATACAAAGGTTTTCTTGATAGCTATTTTTCACACTTTATATTTCAGCAAATGAATTGCTGTATACCCGGTATAGAATAAAAACCCACTGCAGGGTGCAGCTCATTTATTGGCTCTGGGTACCTAGGGTTCTAGCTCTATGTATCCCCGCAACCAGAAGAGTCCAGCAGACGTAACGGTATATTGCTTTAAAAAATCTGACATTGCAGGAAAAAGTTACAGAGTAAAATGTAGAGAAAAATTGCAGTTTTTGTCACGTCAATTTCAATATTTTTTGTTTTCAGTTGTTATTTTCTGTGGGAAACCCTTGTAGGGTACACCAATTAGCCCTTGCTGAGTTCAGAATTTTGTCTAATTTTCAGAAATGTTTTGCATTGGTTTCCCACCCATTTCTGTCACTGACTGGAAGGAGGCTGAAAGCACAATCGTAAAAATGGGGTATGTCCCAGTAAAATGCCAAATTGTGTTGAAAAATTGGGTTTTCTTTTTCAAGTCTGCCTGTGCCTGAAAGCTGGGAAGCAGGTAATTTTAGCACTGCAAACCCTTTGTTGATGCCATTTTCAGGGAAAAAACCACAAGCATTCTTCTGCAGCCCCTTTTTCCAATTTGTTTTTAAAAAAACGAAATTTTCACTGTATTTTGGCTCATTCCTTTGCCTCCTTTAGGGGAACCCACAAACTCTGGGTACCTCTAGAATCCCTAGGATGTTGGAAAACAAGGACGCAAATTTGGCGTGTGTAGCTTATGTGGACAAAAAGTTATGAGGGCCTAAGCGAGAACTATTCCAAATAGGCCAAAAAATGCCTGGCACAGGAGAGGGAAAAGGCCTGGCAGCGAAGGGGTTAATCCATTCATGGTTATAATCTCAATTCTGCCTCTCTCTGTAGATAGGGACCAACTCCGTTATTTTGTTTAATCGTCCTGATCAATTCTTCTACCTCTTTGCCCTGACTCAGATTATGCATTTTGTTCTTCCACATTAAATTTAATAGGGCCAGGAATTTGAGCTGTACCTTTGCTCCCAGTTTGTTTTAGATAATTGATTCTGCACCCAAGCTACTATTGTCGTGGGGCTGTGCTTCTACCTATGTCTGAACATATCATGTATGTAAAATTAGCTAACCACTTAGGAAATCTGGCTATGATGTAGGGGGGAACTTGAGAATGGGAGGCATCCTGATAGAGTGTGAAGAATTCCTAGCAGCAGCAGCAGCAGAAAGGATGTTGAGATTTAAGTACCTCCAGCTGAGCTCATGGTAGTCGGCCTAAGAAGGAACTGATGAGGACAGCAAAGAGTATAATGATATACTGATAAATAAAGTTACACTGCACAAAGGTCGCTTACTGGAACTGGGAGTTCAAGACTGAGGAGAAACATCTGACTGAACCACACACAGCAGGGATGACGACGTGCCAGAAGTGGCAAAAGAAGAAATGCTAAATGCAAGTATCTAAAAAATGTCTTTACTCTACAGTGAAATTCGCTCGTTTAAAGAAGAACCATCTCTTTACTATCCACAGTGGACCCGGAAGAGGCTGGCAATGTTCATGCGAGACCTCCGAACACGCAAGACATTTAATCACCCCGAGGTGAATGACAGGCACATGTTTGTAGAATGTCCAAGCCTACAAATATATTGGGAAGCTGAAAGTAGGACCCTAAGTGGGGTTACAAAAAAAGAGATCAAGGTAAGCCACTCAGGGACGTCAATTATGGGTCCGTTGAGGTCGCAGCCGTGACCCCTTAGCAACGTGTTGCGACCCCTGGTGATTTGCTTTCAACCCCTGCATCCAATTGATGTTTGTAAGAGCACCAGTAAGTTTATTGCCCTCATTTAAACACTATGCATTATGCGAACTTCTGAGCCACAAATAAAAATTGTTTTATAATATGTCGTAGAACTCGGAGGGCAGTGGCTGCACCTGCATGAGTACAGCATGGCGTGGCGGAGACTTGCAGCGCGCACTTTCTTATGCGCATGTGCATTTACAGGCGTGGCGGCCGTCAGACCATCTTCAGCTCGGACCCACACGTTAAATGTTGCTGCCAGCAAGCAGTGTCCTACTGCAGTTTCCCTCCGTATTTACGATTTCCAGCACCACTATTAGAGCTACAGCATGGTGTCAGCCTTAACTTGGCCTTTGTCCCCCAACCTGACTGTGAAGCAGTGTCCCCGCACTTAGCACTGGAGGACCGCCATACGCTGCTAAAGGCCCTGGGGCAGGAAGAGCATTTATGGTGACATTATTGTAGGAAGTCTCTGCTTCAGTTTAAAGTTGAATCACATTCCATGGTGTTTTAGTTTCCTGCTGTCAGAAATGCCCATAATGTCTATTTCGAGTCTTTGAACAAAGGTGTTTTAAATGCGGACAGTTCAGTGTTTACAGGTCTGAATATATCTTTACAAGTGTAGTATAGTGCTCTCGTCTCATCCTGCAATCTGCAGAGCTCAAATTGCCATATACAGAATGACTGGACCTAGATTTATTTTTGCTTTAAATTAAAACAAAATATGTATTCTTGCTGTTGCTGAAGCAGATATGCTAATTAGAAAATTATTAATGATGTTTATTTGTTTTAAATAATGAAAAGCTTGTAGAGAAATTAATCGCAGAGAAAATAATGTACACGTTTGAGAATGTGCCCTCGGGGTACAACAGCCACTTATATGAGATTGTACTAATATAACTGAAACTGTTTGAAATGATGAAAAATATACAAGTATGATGTAGTAATATGTCATATTGAAATGTATAACCTATGTTTTACCTTAACTTGTAGTGCTAACTTAGCTGAAATCATGGCCTAGTCTTTATAGGCCTCGCACACAGAGAGCAGAAATAATAAGCGCGTTGCAAGATGCTGGATGTATGACATGGCTCTGAACTGCCAGATGTTAAAGTTACTTACATAAAATTTTCTGCAATGTACCGGCGGACAGGAGATGATGAAGACAATTTGATACAATTATGTGTACAGTAGAGTAGGCTAAATGTACCTTCCCAAGACTTGAACAATGGAGACACTGACTGAAGAGGAACATGCAGAGAAAACTACTATATGAGCTACTCGAATACATATGAAGATACCATAATCTTCATAAGAACAACAATAAAGTTAAGGATAATATGACCTAAGTATAATAACATGCAACAGTTTCGATATCTGAAAAGCCGGATGATGAGGACATCGTATAGCGGACCAATCTGCATCTTGTGAAAGGACTGATATTAAAATTAGTAGATTTGGTAAACAAATACTATAGGTTAAATTCATATCTGCTGACTGACTGACCAATTAGGAATTAGAGGGATGGACTGGGAGACCCTTATAAAAAGTCATGACAAGGGGCTAGAAACGTCAGATGCGAGGGGTGAATTGATGACTTCAGGAGACGCTGTCCGAGGTTCTGTCGTTGGGCTAATTCTCTGAGAGCCTGATGCGTAGCCGACTAATTGATGGCCTGAAGACGAAAACTGACTTTGTTGCTGATCCACCTAGTTGATAGGTAGCTATGAAAATGTGACTGACAAATTGTGCCTTTTCTTCTAGCGACCAACTCCGCTGATTATAGAATGCTCACTTAGATAGACGTTTTTCGAATTCATGTTTTTCTTTGAATTGTTTTTGCATGAAGCCCCACATGCTGATGCTAATCTTGAGTAGGTAGGCTGTTAAGGGTGATGTTGACAGTGAAAAATGACTGACGAGCTATCTGCTGAACTCTGCTATTAATGCATGTATTCTTTTGGCGTACGCAGGTGCATTCACGCTATGTTATGATGTTTTTCATTAACAAATTAAAATTGAGCTGATTGAATAAAGATTGATCTAACAGATTATTTAGTATTGTAATCAATAGGGAAATAAAACTTGTTTAACTCTTTACCGAGTTGTGGTTATTCATGAATAGATGTTATAGATATTGTCGGTTGAAAATTAATGGTTGTTTATTCTGAATTGTTGCCCTCAATAGTCACTACATGACTAGGATACTCCATGCGATCCAAAAGGTTCATCGACCTACGCGTCCCCTTGTAAGTTTACTTACTAAGGACCAGGCACGCTTGCACTGTCACATTTACACACTTATCTCTTCCAATTTGTAATCGTCGATTCAGGTTGGATTAGCATTCACTGATGGGAGGCACTCCCTTCAGTTTAGAAATACAGAAATGATGATGTCTGATGAAGTTTAGAGAAGTAATGTGGTGTAGAATGTGCGTTGGAGCCTGATGGGAAGCAGGCCACAGTGTGGGCAAGTAACTGGTACCCAGGCCAGTTCCACAGTCTGAGTTGGATAGTAAGATATGAGTGGTAGAAAGGAAAACATAAAATAACTCAATCAGTGTGTTACCATGCTTCTGTAGTATGTTTATGATGTCCCATTTTACACACCAGGTGTAAGGAAATGCATCCTTGGCATGGTTACCCCCTGACTTTTTGCCTTTGCTGATGCTAAGTTTTGATTTGAAAGTGTGCTGAGGCCTGCTAACCAGGCCCTAGCACCAGTGTTCTTTCCCTAACCTGTACTTTTGTTTCCACAATTGGCACACCCTGGCATCCAGGTAAGTCCCTTGTAACTGGTACCCCTGGTACCAAAGGCCCTGATGCCAGGGAAGGTCTCTAAGGGCTGCAGCATATCTTATGCCACCCTGGGGTCCCCTCACTCAGCACAGACACACTGCTTGCCAGCTTGTGTGTGCTAGTGGGGATAAAAAGACTAAGTCGACATGGCACTCCCCTCAGGGTGCCATGCCAACCTCACACTGCCTATGAAGTATAGATAAGTCACCCCTCTAGCCGGCCTTACAGACCTAAGGCAGGGTGCACTATACCATAGGTGAGGGCATAAGTGCATGAGCACTATGCCCCTACAGTGTCTAAGCAAAACCTTAGACATTGTAAGTGCAGGGTAGCCATAAGAGTATATGGTCTGGGAGTCTGTCATGCCCGAACTCCACAGCACCATAATGGCTACACTGAAAACTGGGAAGTTTGGTATCAAACTTCTCAGCACAATAAATGCACACTGATGCCAGTGTACATTTTATTGTAACATAAACCCCAGAGGGCACCTTAGAGGTGCCCCCTGAAACCTTAACCGACTATCTGTGTAGGCTGACTGGTTTTAGCAGCCTGCCACACTAGAGACATGTTGCTGGCCACATGGGGAGAGTGCCTTTGTCACTCTGTGGCTAGTAACAAAGCCTGCACTGGGTGGAGATGCTTATCACCTCCCCCTGCAGGAACTGTAACACCTGGTGGTGAGCCTCAAAGGCTCACCCCCTTTGTTACAGCACCCCAGGGCACTCCAGCTACGGCCCCACTTTTGGCGGCAAGGCCAGAGGAGATAATGAGAAAAACAAGGAGGAGTCACTGGCCAGTCGGGACAGCCCCTAAGGTGTCCTGAGCTGAGGTGACTCTGACTTTTAGAAATCCTCCATCTTGCAGATGGAGGATTCCCCCAATAGGGATAGGAATGTGCCCCCCTCCCCTTGGGAGGAGACACAAAGAGGGTGTACCCACCCTCAGGGCTAGTAGCCATTGGCTACTAAACCCCCAGACCTAAACACGCCCTTAAATTTAGTATTTAAGGGCTCCCCTGAACCTAGGAACTTAGATTCCTGCAACCTAAGAAGAAGAGGACTGCTGAACTGAAAAACCTGCAGAGAAGACGGAGTCACCAACTGCTTTGGCCCCAGCTCTACCGGCCTGTCTCCCCACTTCTAAAAGACACTGCTCCAGCTACGCGTTCCCAGGGTCCAGCAACCTCTGAAGCCTCAGAGGACTACCCTGCATCTAGAAGGACCAAGAACTCCCGAGGACAGCGGCTCTGTTCACCAGAGACTGCAACTTTGCAACAAAGAAGCAACTTTGAAACAACACACGTTTCCCGCCGGAAGCGTGAGACTTTGCACTCTGCACCTGATGCCCCCGGCTCGACTTGTGGAGAACAAACACCTCAGGGAGGACTCCCCGGCGACTGCGAGACCTTGAGTAGCCAGAGTAGACCCCCCCTGAGCCCCCACAGCAACGCCTGCAGAGGGAATCCCGAGGCTCCCACTGACCGCGACTGCCTGTTCCTCAGATCCCGACGCCTGGTAAAGACTCTGCACCCGCAGCCCCCAGGTCCTGAAGGATCCGAACTCCAGTGCAGGAGTGATCCCCAGGAGGCCCTCTCCCTTGCCCAGGTGGAGGCTACCCCGAGGAGCCCCCCCCTTGCCTGCCTGCATCGCTGAAGAGACCCCTTGGTCTCCCATTGATTTCAATTGAAAACCCGACGCGTGTTTGCACACTGCACCCAGCCGCCCCCGTGCTGCTGAGGGTGTACTTTCTGTGTGGACTTGTGTCCCCCCGGTGCCCTACAAAACCCCCCTGGTCTGCCCTCCGAAGACGCGGGTACTTACCTGCTGGCAGACTGGAACTAGGGCACCCCCTTCTCCATTGAAGCCTATGCGTTTTGGGCACCCCTTTGACCTCTGCACCTGACCGGCCCTGAGCTGCTGGTGTGGTAACTTTGGGGTTGCTCTGAACCCCCAACGGTGGGCTACCTTGGACCCAAACTTGAACCCGGTAGCTGGTTTACTTACCTGCAAAAACTAACAAACACTTACCTCCCCCAGGAACTGTTGAAAATTGCACTGTCTAGTTTTAAAATAGCTATATGTCATTTATGTGAAAACTGTATATGCTATTTTGCTAATTCAAAGTTCCTAAAGTACCTACCTGCAATACCTTTCATTTGAAGTATTACATGTAAATCTTGAACCTGTGGATCCTAAAATAAACTAAGAAAATATATTTTTCTATACAAAAACCTATCGGCCTGGAATTGTCTCTGAGTGTTTGTTCCTCATTTATTGCCTGTGTGTGTACAACAAATGCTTAACACTACTCCTTTGATAAGCCTACTGCTTGACTACACTACCACAAAATAGAGCATTAGAATTATCTCTTTTTGCCACTATCTTACCTCTAAGGGGAACCCTTGGACTCTGTACATACTATTCCTTACTGTGAAATAGTGCATACAGAGCCACCTTCCTACATTGGTGGATCAGCGGTGGGGTACAAGACTTTGCATTTGCTGGACTACTCAGCCAATACCTGATCACACGACTAAATTCCAAAAATTGTCATTAGAAAATGATTTTTGAAATTTGAGCTATTTTTCTAAATTTTTAAAAGTCCTGCTAGGGCCTTGTGTTAGTCCCTGTTAGCATTTCTTTTTGAGTTTAAAAGTTTTGTAAAGTTTGAATTAAGTTCTAGAGATAGTTTTAGATTCTTAAAAAGTATTCCAACTTTTAGAAACATAATGTCTAATACAGAAGAGAATGTGTTGGAACTCGACCTCACACCTTACCACCATCTTAAGATGAGGGAGCTAAGGTCTCTCTGAAAAATAAAGAAAATACCAGTTGGCATACACCCTTCCAAAGTACAGCTCCAGGAGCTGCTGGCAGGGTTTGAAAAAGCCAACACCTCTGAGGATGACCTCCCAGAGGGTGAAGTTAGTGACTTGGAGGAGAATTCCCCCCCCTCCAGTCCTAATTAGGGAGATCAGGGCCCCTCACGCCCTGACTCCAACTGTGATAGTCAGAGATGCTGCTTCCCTCTCAGGAGGGTCCAGCACCTCTGTAATCACTGAGGATAGCCTCAGTGAAGATTACCTCCTGCTAGCCAGGATGGTCAAAAGATTGGCTTTAGAGAGACAGCTCCTAGCCATAGAAAGGGAAAGACAAGAGATGGGTTTTGGTCCCATCCATGGTGGCAGCAACATAAATAGGCTCAGAGATTCTCCTGACATGTTGAAAATCCCAAAAGGGATTGTAACTAAATATGAAGAGGGTGATGACATCACCAAATGGTTCACAGCTTTTGAGAGGTCAAAAGTCAACAGATCTCACTGGGGTGCTCTCCTTTGGGAAATGTTCACTGGAAAGTGTAGGGATAGACTCCTCACACTCTCTGGAAAAGATGCAGAATCCTTTGACCTCATGAAGGCTACCCTGATTGAGGGCTTTGGATCTCCACTGAGGAGTATAGAATTAGGTTCAGGGGGGCTCAAAAATCTTGTTGCCAGACCTGGGTTGATTTTGTGGACTACTCAGTGAAAACACTGGATGGTTGGATTCAAGGCAGTGGTGTAAATGATTATGATGGGCTGTACAATTTATTTGTGAAAGAACACCTATTAAGTAATTGTTCAAATGATAAACTGCATCAGCATCTGGTAGACCTAGGACCAATTTCTCCCCAAGAATTGGGAAAGAAGGCAGACCATTGGGTCAAGACTAGGGTGACCAAGACTTCCACAGGGGGTGACCAATAGAAAGGGGTCACAAAGCCTCCCCAGGGGAAGAGTGGCCCCCAAAAACCTGCAAAGGAGGGTGGGCCAAGAGCCTCTTCACAAAACAATTTTGGGTACAAGGGTAAAAACTTTGATCCCAAAAAGGCCTGGTGTCGTAGCTGTAATCAGCCTGGAGACCAAACTGGAGACAAGGCCTGTCCCAAGAAAAGTACCACTTCTAACTCCACTCCAGCTACCACTGGAATGGCTAGTCTCCAAGTGGGATCAACAGTGTGCCCAGAGCAAATCAGGTGTCACACTGAAGCTACATTAGTCTCTGAGGGTGGGGTGGATTTAGCCACACTGGCCGCCTGGCCTCCTAACATGCAAAAATACAGGCAGCAGCTCTTAATTAATGGGACAAGTGTAGAAGGCCTGAGGGATACAGGTGCCAGTGTCACCATGGTGACAGAGAAACTGGTTTCCCCTGGTCAATACCTGGCTGGACAAACTTATCCAGTCACCAACGCTGACAATCAGACTAAAGTACATCCCATGGCTATGGTAACTTTAGAGTGGGGAGGGGTCAATGGCCTGAAACAGGTGGTGGTCTCCTCAAATATCCCAGTAGACTGTTTGCTTGGAAATGACCTGGAGTCCTCAGCATGGGCTGAGGTAGAATTGAAAACCCATGCAGCCATGCTGGGTATCCCTGAACTGGTGTGTGTCACGACAAGGGCACAGTGCAAGGCTCAGGGTGAAAAAGTAGAGTTGGAGCCTGGAAAAAGGGCCCAGCCTACCAAGAGAAAAGGAAAGACAACTGGGAAACCAGCTGCAACACAACAACAAAAAGAGAACCTCTCTTCCCAGGAAGAAGTTCTGCCCTCTGAGGGAACTGAGCCTCTGGAGTTAGAACCTTATCAGTTTGAGCTCTAAGGCCCAGGGGGACCCTCAAGGGAGCAGTTGTGTAAGGGGCAAGCCTTAGGCAGCAAGCTGCTGAAGAGTCCAATGGCAAAGAAACTGGAACACATAGGGTCTATTGGGAAGATGGACTCCTTTAAACTGAGGCAAGCGATCCCAAACCTGATGCCACTAGGAGAGTGGTAGTGCCTCAGGAGTTTAGGGAGTTCATACTGACCTTAGCCCATGATATTCCTCTTGCTGGGCATTTGGGACAAACCAAGACGTGGGAGAGACTAGTCAACCACTTCTATTGGCCCAACATGTCCCAGAAGGTCAAGGAGTTTTGTGTCTCCTGTACCACCTGTCAAGCCAGTGGTAAGACAGGTGGACACCCAAAGGCCCCCCTCATTCCACTTCCAGTGGTGGGGGTCCCCTTTGAAAGAGTGGATGTGGACATAGTGGGTCCACTTGAACCTCCCACAGCCTCAGGGAACATGTACATACTAGTAGTAGTGGATCATGCTACTAGATACCCTGAAGCAATTCCCCTTAGGTCGACTACTGCCCCTGCAGTAGCCAAGGCCCTCATTGGTATTTTTACCAGAGTGGGTTTTCCTAAGGAGGTGGTGTCTGACAGCGGAACCAACTTCATGTCAGCATACCTGAAACACATGTGGAATGAGTGTGGAGTGACTTACAAATTCACTACACCATACCATCCACAAACTAATGGCCTTGTTGAGAGATTCAACAAGACATTAAAAGGCATGATCATGGGGCTCCCTGAAAAACTCAAAAGGAGATGGGATGTCCTCTTGCCATGTCTGCTTTTCGCTTACAGAGAGGTGCCTCAGAAGGGAGTAGGGTTCTCACCCTTTGAACTTCTGTTTGGCCACCCTGTAAGGGGACCACTAGCTCTTGTGAAAGAAGGCTGGGAGAGACCTCTTCATGAGCCTAAGCAAGATATAGTGGACTATGTACTTGGCCTACATTCCAGGATGGCAGAGTACATGGAAAAGGCAAGCAAAAACCTTGAGGCCAGCCAACAGCTCCAGAAGTTTTGGTATGACCAAAAGGCTGCAATGGTTGAATTTCAACCAGGGCAGAAAGTCTGGGTTTTGGAGCCTGTGGCTCCCAGGGCACTTCAGGACAGATGGAGTGGCCCTTACCCAGTACTAGAAAAGAAGAGTCAGGTCACCTACCTGGTGGACCTAGGCAATAGCAGGACCCCCAAGAGGGTGATCCATGTGAACCGCATTAAGCTCTTCTATGACAGGGCTGATGTGAATCTGTTAATGGTAACAGATGAGGACCAGGAAGCTGAGAGTGAACCTCTCCCTGATCTCCTCTCCACAGACCCTAAAGATGGCTCAGTTGATGGAGTGATCTATTCAGACACCCTCTCTGGCCAACAGCAATCTGACTGCAGGAAGGTCCTACAACAGTTTGCTGAGCTCTTTTCCCTAACCCCTGGTCAGACACACCTGTGTACCCATAATGTGGACACAGGAGACAGCATGCCTGTCAAAAACAAAATATTCAGACAGTCTGACCAAGTTAAGGAAAGCATCAAAGTGGAAGTCCACAAGATGCTGGAAGTGGGAGTCATTGAGCACTCTGACAGCCCCTGGGCTAGCCCAGTGGTCTTAGTCCCCAAACCTCACACCAAAGATGGAAAGAGAGAGATGAGGTTTTGTGTGGACTACAGAGGACTTAATTCTGTCACCAAGACAGATGCCCATCCCATTCCAAGGGCAGATGAACTCATAGACAAACTAGGTGCTGCCAAATACTTGGGTACCTTTGACTTGACAGCAGGGTACTGGCAAATCAGAATGGCACCAGGAGCAAAAGAAAAGACAGCATTCTCCACACCTGATGGGCATTATCAGTTCACTGTTATGCCCTTTGGTTTAAAGAATGCCCCTGCCACCTTCCAAAGGTTGGTGAATCAAGTCCTTACTGGCTTGGAGTCCTTTAGTGCAGCTTATCTTGACGATATCGCTATCTTTATCTCCAGCTGGCAGGATCACCTGGTCCACCTTAAGAAGGTTTTGAAGGCTCTGCAATCAGCAGGCCTCTCTATCAAGGCATCCAAATGCCAGATAGGGCAGGGAACTGTGGTTTACTTGGGTCACCTTGTAGGTGGAGGCCAAGTTCAGCCACTCCAGCCTAAGATCCAGACTATTCTGGACTGGGCAGCTCCAAAAACCCAGACTCAAGTCAGGGCATTCCTTGGCTTGACTGGTTATTACAGGAAGTTTGTGAAGGGATATGGATCCATAGTGACAGCCCTCACAGAACTCACCTCCAAGAAAATGCCCAAGAAAGTAAACTGGACTGTAGAATGCCAACAGGCCTTTGACACCCTGAAACAAGCAATGTGCACAGCACCAGTTCTAAAAGCTCCAGATTACTCCAAGCAGTTCATTGTGCAGACAGATGCCTCTGAACATAGGATAGGGACAGTTTTCTCCCAAACAAATGATGATGGCCTTGACCAGCCTGTTGCTTTCATTAGCAGGAGGTTACTCCCCAGGGAGCAGCGTTGGAGTGCCATTGAGAGGGAGGCCTTTGCTGTGGTTTGGTCCCTGAAGAAGCTGAGACCATACCTCTTTGGTACTCACTTTGTAGTTCAGACTGACCACAGACCTCTCAGATGGCTGATGCAAATGAAAGGTGAAAATCCAAAACTGTTGAGGTGGTCCATCTCCCTAGAGGGAATGGACTTTATAGTGGAACACAGACCTGGGACTGCCCATGCCAATGCAGATGGCCTTTCCAGGTTCTTCCACTTAGAAAATGAAGACTCTCTTGGGAAAGGTTAGTCACATCCTCTTTCGTTTGGGGGGGGGGTTGTGTAAGGAAATGCCTCCTTGGCATGGTTACCCCCTGACTTTTTGCCTTTGCTGATGCTAAGTTTTGATTTGAAATTGTGTTGAGGCCTGCTAACCAGGCCCCAGCACCAGTGTTCTTTCCCTAACCTGTACTTTTGTTTCCACAATTGGCACACCCTGGCATCCAGGTAAGTCCCTTGTAACTGGTACCCCTGGTACCAAGGGCCCTGATGCCAGGGAAGGTCTCTAAGGGCTGCAGCATATCTTATGCCACCCTGGGGTCCCCTCACTCAGCACAGACACACTGCTTGCCAGCTTGGGTGTGCTAGTGGGGATAAAAAGACTAAGTCGACATGGCACTCCCCTCAGGGTGCCATGCCAACCTCACACTGCCTATGAAGTATAGATAAGTCACCCCTCTAGCCGGCCTTACAGCCCTAAGGCAGGGTGCACTATGCCATAGGTGAGGGCATAAGTGCATGAGCACTATGCCCCTACAGTGTCTAAGCAAAACCTTAGACATTGTAAGTGCAGGGTAGCAATAAGAGTATATGGTCCGGGAGTCTGTCATGCACGAACTCCACAGCACCATAATGGCTACACTGAAAACTGGGAACTTTGGTATCAAACCTCTCAGCACAATAAATGCACACTGATGCCAGTGTACGTTTTATTGTAACATACACCCCAGAGGGCACCTTAGAGGTGCCCCCTGAAACCTTAACCGACTATCCATGTAGGCTGACTGGTTTTAGCAGCCTGCCACACTAGAGACATGTTGCTGGCCACATGGGGAAAGTGCCTTTGTCACTCTGTGGCTAGTAACAAAGCCTGCACTGGGTGGAGATGCTTATCACTTCCCCCTGCAGGAACTGTAACACCTGGCGGTGAGCCTCAAAGGCTCACCCCCTTTGTTACAGCACCCCAGGGCACTCCAGCTAGTGGAGTTGCCCGCCCCCTCTGGCCACGGCCCCACTTTTGGCAGCAAGGCCGGAGGAGATAATGAAAAAAAACAAGGAGGAGTCACTGGCCAGTCGGGACAGCCCCTAAGGTGTCCTGAGCTGAGGTGACTCTGACTTTTAGAAATCCTCCATCTTGCAGATGGAGGATTCCCCCAATAGGGATAGGAATGTGCCCCCCTCCCCTTGGGAGGAGGCACAAAGAGGGTGTACCCACCCTCAGGGCTAGTAGCCATTAGCTACTAACCCCCCAGATCTAAACACGCCCTTAAATTTAGTATTTAAGGGCTCCCCTGAACCTAGGAACTCAGATTCCTGCAACCTAAGAAGAAGAGGACTGCTGGACTGAAAAACCTGCAGAGAAGACGGAGTCACCAACTGCTTTGGCCCCAGCTCTACCGGCCTGTCTCCCCACTTCTAAAAGACACTGCTCCAGCGACGCGTTCCCAGGGTCCAGCAACCTCTGAAGCCTCAGAGGACTACCCTGCATCTAGAAGGACCAAGAACTCCAGAGGACAGCGGCTCTGTTCACCAAAGACTGCAACTTTGCAACAAAGAAGCAACTTTGAAACAACACACGTTTCCCGCCGGAAGCGTGAGACTTTGCACTCTGCACCCGACGCCCCCGGCTCGACTTGTGGAGAACAAACACCTCAGGGAGGACTCCCCGGCGACTGCGAGACCGTGAGTAGCCAGAGTTGACCCCCCTGAGCCCCCACAGCGACGTCTGCAGAGGGAATCCCGAGGCTCCCCCTGACCGCGACTGCCTGTTCCTCAGATCCCGACGCCTGGTAAAGACTCTGCACCCGCAGCCCCCAGGACCTGAAGGATCCGAACTCCAGTGCAGGAGTGACCCCCAGGAGGCCCTCTCCCTTGCCCAGGTGGAGGCTACCCCGAGGAGCCCCCCCCTTGCCTGCCTGCATCGCTGAAGAGACCCCTTGGTCTCCCATTGATTTCAATTGAAAACCCGACGCGTGTTTGAACACTGCACCCGGCCGCCCCCGTGCTGCTGAGGGTGTACTTTCTGTGTGGACTTGTGTGTCCCCCGGTGCCCTACAAAACCCCCCTGGTCTGCCCTCCGAAGACGCGGGTACTTACCTGCTGGCAGACTGGAACCGGGGCACCCCCCTTCTCCATTGAAGCCTATGCGTTTTGGGCACCACTTTGACCTCTGCACCTGACCGGCCCTGAGCTGCTGGTGTGGTAACTTTGCAGTTGCTCTGAACCCCCAATGGTGGGCTACCTTGGACCCAAACTTGAACCCCGTAGGTGGTTTACTTACCTGCAAAAACTAACAAACACTTACCTCCCCCAGGAACTGTGGAAAATTGCACTGTCTAGTTTTAAAATAGCTATATGTCATTTATGTGAAAACTGTATATGCTATTTTGCTAATTCAAAGTTCCTAAAGTACCTACCTGCAATACCTTTCATTTGAAGTATTACATGTAAATCTTGAACCTGTGGTTCCTAAAATAAACTAAGAAAAGATATTTTTCTATACAAAAACCTATTGGCCTGGAATTGTCTCTGAGTGTGTGTTCCTCATTTATTGCCTGTGTGTACACAACAAATGCTTAACACTACTCCTTTGATAAGCCTACTTCTCGACCACACTACCACAAAATACAGCATTAGAATTATCTCTTTCTGCCACTATCTTACCTCTAAGGGGAACCCTTGGACTCTGTGCATACTATTCCTTACTTTGAAATAGTGAATACAGAGCCAACTTCCTACACCAGGTTTCTTTTAATAGAGCTTAAAGTGGGGCGATTTTGAAATGGGCCCCTATTAGGATCTATTTTTATATCCACATCTTTTGAGGCAAACATAGGTATTGATTGACTTTTAAACAGTCACTGTTACAACCTTTAAAGTGATTAATGCCTGAGATACAGTTCCTATTCACATTTTACTTGACCCTACATCAGCATTCCCTAGATGAATTCGCTTCTTCCAGCTGCTGTGTTTCTGCAGTGATTCATGCAACATGTGGCTTTTGTGTAGTGGGCACTTTGAACTGAATCACCCCCAGGTGTCTGGTTGAAAGCTGCAGACTGGAGGCTTAATACAGTGTGATGTTCTGACAGTGTCTGTCAGTAGGTCATAAAGGTGTTTAGACTACTTGAAGATCCAATCCTTGGCCTTTCTGCAAAGCAACGGTCACATGCATGAAAACTGTAAATGTTAAAAAGAGTGAGGGAAATATACAGCTGTAGCATTATAGAAAGCACCAAAGGAAAACAAAATGCAGTGCCAGCAGGTGAGTGGGTGGACTGTGTAAATGGAGGATAGTGAAGTGGAGGTAATGAAAGTAAGAAGACACAGAAGGACAGAGTGAAAGAACATTGCAGATTAGGGAAGAGATGCAATGTCAGATATGCAGAGGAAGGATTTAAAAAAAGAAGTGGGGCGAAAAAAGCTGTGCATGTGTAATAGAGTGCAGAAGAGGGGAGAATAGAAGTGATTAAGACGCTCAGAAGAATGCTGCACCTTCTACAGACATTAGTAATGCTTAATTGGGTTTTCATTGAAGAATTGAAATATTTTCAAGACTCTTTATTTACAACAATTTTTGTTACTCATTTATTTTTTGATACTGCTAACAAGCATTTGCAAAGCCAGTAGGTCTGGCTTGTTTCGGCTGTAGGTCCATTGTTGTCTTATATGCATGGATACAATGACTCAAAACTCACAGAGAGCTTTGCAACTACTGGGCAGGTCACTGCGTGAAACACAGGGCCATATTTATACTCCGTTTGCGCCGAAATTGCGTCGTTTTTTTTGACGCAATTTCGACGCAAAACTAACGCCAACTAACGCCATATTTATACTATGGCGTTAGAGGCGAATAGCGCCAAAGTTCCCGGAATGTGCGTCATTTTTTAGCGTGAACCCCTTCCTTGCGTTAATGATATGCAAGGGAGGCGTTCCCGTCTAAAAAATGACTCCCAGGACTTTACGTGGTATTTATACTCCCGGGCAAAAGAGACGCCCGGGAGTTGGCGTGGCTAAAAACGGCGCATTTGCGCCACTTTTTAACGCCTGCTCAGGGCAGGCGTTAAGGGGCCTGTGGGCTCAAAATGAGCCCACAGGTGCCCTCCCATGCCCCCAGGGACCCCCCCTGCCACCCTTGCCCACCCCAGGAGGACCCCCAAGGATGGAGGGACCCACCCCAGGGACATTCAGGTAAGTTCAGGTAAGTTTTATTTTTTATTTTTTATATTTTATTTTGGTGGCATAGGGGGGCCTTATTTGTGCCCCCCTACATGCCACTATGCCCAATGACCATGCCCAGGGGACAGAAGTCCCCTGGGCATGGCCATTGGTCAAGGGGGCATGACTCCTATCTTTCCAATGATAGGAGTCATGTTGATGGGGGATGGGCGTCGTTAAAAAATGGCGCAAGTCGGGTTAAGACGATTTTTTCGACGTAACCTGACTTGCCCCATTTTAAGACGCCCATGCGCCATTTTCCCCCTACGCCGGCGCTGTCTGGTCTACGTGGTTTCTTCCCACGCAAACCAGGCAGCGCCGGTCTGATTGCGCCGTCTAACGCCATTCCATAAATACGGCGCCCGCATGGCGCTTCAGAATGGCGTTAGACGGCGCAAAACTTTTTGACGCTAAACTGCGTTAGCGCAGTTTAGCGTCAAAAAGTATAAATATGGGCCACAGTATTATAGGATCATGTTTTTAGCCATTCCCTTAATCACATTGTCGTGTTGGAACAAATCCCTAGTTCCACTTCATCAGCCACGCTTCTTTTAATCCCACTTATGGCATTTTCTGCTGGTTCACTCACTTTGTGTTCACTCATTGTATGGTGCAGCTGATGAAAGAAGTACTTTCCGAAGGAGAACTGGAAGGTGTCTAAACTGTGATACAAACATACACAGTAAATAGAATGGTTGTTGTCTCCTATTCAGAAATAAGGGAGTGGGGCGGAGGTTCAAATCAGACCCATAATCATCCAGCCCAAGGAACTCTAGTTCACCTCAAAGGCTAGCTCAAGACTCTGTGCTTTTCTGAATCATATTGGTTTGGACACCAATTATATACATGCTAGTTCCTTGGTGCACAAATAAATGCTCTGTTCAGTCTCCTCTCAAGAGCCTCTGTTCAGAGCACACTGCAGGCTCACTTAACCCCCAACTACACTTTAAAATGACAGGTTTCACGAAGGGAGGTTGGGGTTACATTTCAAAAAGAAGTTGGTGCACTTAGGCTTGAAAATGGCTTTCAAGTGCTGGGGCCAAGTCATAGGATTTGTTGTGCATAAGGGCAATTACTGTCCCACTTTCTCCCCACTCATGTCAGACTAAACCAAGCACTGGTAGCGGAGCCCAGCACTTGTCCTGCTGTAATAAAGTTGTGAAACATCTGACTCCAGCATGCCTGCTGCCCAGACCACCACTGAGTGTGTAAAGATTTTCATAACCATGATGTTTTGGCACCTCTCTCCATTTACCCAAACGTTTCTTTCTCCTTCCTCTCTGTTTTCTGTCGCTTGTACATCTCTCCTCTTCTCTCTCACTCACTTCTCCAGAGTTTTGGGCTCTATTATCTTTCGTGCCCCGTCTTGTTTCCTTTTTCTTCATGTCTTTCACGTTTTTTTTGTTTCTACCTCTCTACACTTCATTTCTTTTAACTCTTATCTTCTTTTACTTCTATTTCCCAAACTCTTTATTTTTACACCCCCTTCTCTGTTGTTGCCTCCACTCTACATTTGTCTATCATTTCTATTTTCTGAAATGTATATCTCTGCCAGTCTTTATATTTCACACATTCTCCTCTTCTTTAGCTCACCGTCTCGTTGTCTCTTTCAATCATTCTCTATTTCTTTTCTCCCTTTTGCATAGCTACTTTCCCATCTCTATCTTCCTTCCTTTTATTTCCCTTCATTTATCTTCCTTTTACAGCTTCCTTTCCTTTACCTCTTTCACTGTCTTCCACTTCTAACTCTCATTTTTTTTCTCTGTTTTCTTGCTTTCCTCTTTTCACCTTATCATCTGTTCCTAGATGTGATGATGCTCTCATTCTCCTCTCTCTGGCTCTATTTCGTTTCATGTTTTTAATGTACAAAGCACAAAGAAGCATCATTCACAGCCCTTCAGTACTGTGATGCTCAGGTTGTGACCACAGTTCCAGCACCAACAGTTCTAGCTCTAATGCACTCTTTACATGTTGGTATTTTCATAGTGCACATCTGCCATTGATATTGCCTTATAACTCGTTATGCTTTGTTGACTTTATGTTGGCTCGAGAGTGGTTCGAGGAAGATTGCTGTGTCTTACAAGTATCTCTGTGTATTGATGTGCTCGGAAGGAACCGTTGTGTGTGGTATTTGTCAGACTGCCATATTTTGGGTTGGCTTGGTCGGTGTGATTTTTTCCTGCATGGAAAGAGTAACGATATTGGAGCGGCCTGTGTTGACCTATGATCGTCAATAAAGGAGCTATTTTATATTGCTAGACTGTGTATTTTAATGATTTGAAGATGAGACACCTGCTCACTTCTCCATTGTATTTTTTTCCAAACAACATCTACCATACTGTAAACTCTAGAGGTCTCCACTAAATTTCCCACCAGCTGAGTAAAATGTGCTGTCCACTAAGCCTGGGAAGGTGCAATAGTTCCTCATCTGAGCAAGGATTTAGACAGTAAAAACGGTTGCTGGGAAAACATATCCTGCATTAAATAGCACTGTGACCTACTTTTCCAGACTGAGCTGTCATTATGTGGCACAAACAAATGGCAAAGTAAATTTATGCCAAGAGTTATATGCTTATTGACTCATTATATAACACATTTTTAATATAAGATGATTTCAACATTTCCAGCATATTTTCCATAGGTTTACGATATTTAAAAAAATAATCTTAAACGATGTGGCATTATTTCATTCCTATAGCTGAAGATACAGTTTGATACTGACAATGTATCTGGAAGTATGTTCAATAGGATTTAAATAAAGTATGTTTGTCTATAGAGTATCTCGTTTGTGTCTGCTAGAGATTTCCCTATCTATTTGTTTGCTGTATCTAACCAAACCTAGATCTGTCACTTCCTGTGATGGCATTGTCTCAAAAGATCATGCAATGAAACTTCTGGTAATGTCACAGGGGTACAAAGATCACATAATGTCACTGCCTGTGATGTCACCAGGTCGAAGGTCCTGTGATGTCACTTCTTGTGGCATCATCTGGGGTGCTAGAGCATGTAATGCCATTTCCGCTACCCCTGGTATTTCAGTGAATCATCGTCCATGAAGCCAATCTTTAATTTTAATGGGAGTAGACTCCTCGCTAACAGCAATACTGACCAAAGCCCAGTGTAGACTAATATTCTACTTAATCCTCCTAGCCGGAAGTGAGATTTGCATAAAATGGATTTCTAAAGAGCCCCCATTAGCTCCTGATTGGATTGAAACTGCAACCCACCGGAGCCATTTCAACTTGGCTTGTGCCTCTAGAAACCTAGATAGGACCTTTAAAGACTTTATTGAATGGCAATATGTCCATTGATTATACATAAACCAGGAACTGCAGGACAGCGTACCCAAGGCTATTTCCATGCGTAATAATGGGAACCTACCCTACCGAGGATTGCATGGTAACTAAAACAATATCAGAAGCAGTGCTGACGGTGAAATGAGGACAAAAAAACAAATGAAGTTTCACTCAAATGCCTATGTTCTAACATGAGTAGGCAGGGATTTGTGCCAACTATGAATGCCTCCTCAAATAAGGCGCAAAATGTGAGAAAAAGAATTCCTTTTTTGAAAGTTTGCATGTCTGCTGCATTGTACAGCATACATACAAAGTGGGAAACTATTAAACTATGTCCAAGCATAGTATTTTGCATGACATCACAGACACACCGTTGAACTATGGTGCAAGAGTCTGTGTATGTTGGCTCAAAGCAGAGTGCGTCATCTCAGGGGAGAGAGAAACAGTGCCATATCTTAGGATCTCTGTTATGCTTTCTCCCTTTAACACTAAACAGCTCAAAAAAGTTTGTTTACTGGTCTTTGTGCGTAAAAGATTAGTAAATCTGCCCCACAGTCTATACCATCACTACGACATCAGATGGGATGTTCATAGCAGGTACTCACGCACACACACAACCTACAAATTGTGGATTCAGGAATTAGAAAGGCATCTAATGTGGGGTTGAGCAGACAATTTGGAATGAATGTTTTTTGCAGGCCAAAGTGAAACTGAAGGAGTCCAGGTTTTAGGAACAGGACATGTTTTCTATGCAGGGATGACTTTACCTTCTCCTAGGGGTTGAAGGTAAAGGACCTGTGACCACGTGCAAGTAGGTTGCTGCCTCCAACTGGTTTACAATAACGAGAACATGGAAAAATAGAACGAGTGACCTATGTGGGGACTACCTTATGGGAACCATCTCATTCCATCTGAGTCTTGTGCTCAGCGTGTTTAGCAAATAAAAACACAAGCTAAATGCCCATCAATCCTTACAGACATACCATAGAAAAATAAACTGGTTAACCACATTGATACTTCAAAGCGAGCAAAATTTTACTTGAGGTTCTTGGAGAGGTAAAGTATTTTTAACTAAAACAGCAGACACTTGTGTTCCGGGAAGAACAAAGCAAATATACCGTTCATTTTTCTTCATATTGGCGAAGAAGCACATGATGTGCATGCTTCTAGTTAAATGCCAACTGCAAGAAATCACTGAAGTAAACGTTTGAACAATATGATGTTTTGGAGGAAAATATGTTCAAGTAAGAAATATGCACAGTGGGACGATTCTTCTACACATGGTTGCCAGTTGGAAAATGTGTTTTCAGTCTTTTATCTCCCATCTGATTTTATTCTAGTCTATATGCGCTCCACTATGAAATAATTAAACGCACTAAATCATCAAATGTTTACAACCATATGTTTTGAGGTTACTCTAGTAGAATATTTTTTTTCAATTTATTTCTTAATGTAGGCAATGTTAAAAATGAATGGTTTTAAATAAAAAATTAAGACTCCTCAGTCCAATTAAATCTATTTTCACACAGTTAGCAAGTACTGCTTTTCAAGACAATGGTTCAATTGGGACTAAGGGCCATATGTACGAATATTAGGTTTTGCAACTCGCAAATTGTGAGTCTTAGCGACTCGCAATTTACGACTCGCAAAACCTGATGTCCCACAGTGTCAATGACACTGTTTGCGATTCCCAATGGGGTCGCAAATGACCTACCTCATAAATACTCATGAGGTAGGTCGCAATTTGCGACCCCATAGGGAATGGATGCCCTCACAGGGATTGTGGCCTGCTGGAGACAGCAGCCCACCATGTTTGTGACTGCTTTCAAATAAAGGAAAACGGGATGCATTTCAAAAACAAAAATGAAAAGTTTTCTTTTCATTTTTTCAGAGAAGGCAGTGCCACTGCCTGCTCTGAAAAATATTTTCGCTACCATTCACTGGTGCTAACTGCGATTGTTTTGTGACCGTATTCACGGTCACAAAACAATCCTTCATCACACTGCGACTCACAATTAGGAAGAGAACGACCCTTCGTATTTACGACTTGCATACCTATTTTGCAATTCGGTAAATAGATTACAGAATCACAAAATAGGGTCTGTACAAACCAAAATCCTTTTTTATTGTTGCAAACGGCCCGATTCTGCGAATCGGGCCCTTTGCGACAAGAACAATGGTAAGTACATCAGGCCCTTAGTGCTTTAACTTCATTTATAAAGTAAGATTAACAGCTAATTGTAACATAATCACATGTTTTATAACAGTAAAGAATCAACATTCATAATGCTGTTCTTGTGACTGTGAGTTGACAGCACTCATTTTTTGGGCGCCACGCCACCTCCCCACATGCTGGCATCAGGAGCTGTGGGGGCTAGTGCGGAGGTGTGTGTGCCGCTGCACCAGAATCACCTGCGCCGAGCAGCAGCTGATGTACTGTTGGGCAGATGTTATTGCACTTGCAGGGCTCAGTGAGTAAACAATATTTTTGTTTTCTAAAAATTCTAATTTATTTGTTCGAGTAGTATGATCATAGGTAAGGTAGGTTTACTTTATGGTTTGGAATATATTATTATACACATTGACTAGTTATGTATATAATTTGTTGTATTTATAAAAATAAATATATTTTAGGCCAGTTAATAATAGTGCCCATATTCATTATTCACAAATAATGTAAGTACATTTAAATAATCATTAATGTCAATTTGTTCATTTACCATAAAATGTATTATGTGTGTATTAAATAACTGGCTGTAGACTTTGTGTGTGTCTCCCATGCTTGTTAGGAGCATGTAAAAAATAAAGGAAAGGGTGCATGGGGCACCCCTTCCTGGGCTCAATTATGCCACATGGACCACAGCCTCCCAGGGGCCTTCATTACAATAGTACGCGGGGGGCTGGGTGGCCTCTCGCACCCTGGAACCACCACCTCCCCAGGGAAAAATTAGTAAAATTTAGTAGAGGACTGCCATCTCCCGGGGCAAAGTGTGTAAAATAGGTTGGAGGAGTCCTGTGTAACCCCCCCCCCCCACCACAGCCCTGGGGACCGTCACCTCCCCAGGGCTGAAATAAAAGAATAAAGGGGTCCGTTGTGGACCCCTGGCCCTGGGAACCACCACCTCCCTGGGGCTAAGAGAAGTGTTGGAAGGGGGCCACCAGGCCCCCAATAAGGGCTATATATATATATATATATATATATATATATATATATATATATATATATATATATATATATATATATATATATATTTGGTGTTATCCCTGCATTTCCCTGTGTTTGTTCTATATTTCCTGTTTTTGCGGATGACTTTCGCCCATCTGACCCTTCACGTGCTCTCTTTTGTAAGCTTCCCCTTGCCTCTTTTACATGTCTTGTTGTGGAGTACTGAGAGGGGAAAATATTTTAGGCACCATAAATAGGATCATACAGCCATGCCTAATAGTACTCTTGTCACCAACATGTTGGTGTTTTTTTTATCATACAGTCAAAAAGTACACGGGCATAGACAGAATTATCATCATAGTCATGGGCCCCCAATGTTGTCTAATACTAGCAGTTTCCATGAGAGTGCAACATGGCAGGCATGAGATACCACAATGGATACCATATGCTTTTGTATTCTCTTCTACCTCTTATCCACTCATAGCCTTACTTTACCCCTTTCTGTATTCATGAATCCTCCTAATCCCTATTCCTTCCTACCCCTCCATTAGTGGGAAAAGTTATTGGTTGACTCAATGGCTTATCATCACAGAAAGTTAGGGGCGAGAGGTATACCTCTACCCTTGTCCTCCCACTATTATCACTCTCACATTCACAAAAAAGGGGAGAACTGATTCAGAAGTCGGTTTAAGGTCACTTGTGGGTTATTAAAACTGCCCTCACCCACTTAGTAATGGCATGCTTCATCATAGAGCTGCTACAACACTCTGGTGCAGACCAGCACTTTAGAGTGAAGCAAAAGGGTAGGGAGTGAGGAAAAATATTCTAACTTCTAAAGGGATACCATGTGCAGTTTATTTAAGACTGTTTAAGGGGGTGTCTTCCTACATTTATTGTAGGCCTCCCTTGGCAGGATAAAAAAACCTAGACATAGCGTGGAATCAGTGTCATAATCACCCTGCCTTCCACTCTGCTCATCAACATGTTCTGGCCCTCTTGCTGCCCTATGTAGGGTCAATGGACCTCCTTCATCAGGATGTCCAATCCCTTTCTTTCCATCCCCCTCTTAATTCTTTACCTACTTCATAGAGGTGGGTCAGGTACTCGTGGCTTTACTCAGTCCTGTAGCACATTGGTGGTATCTGGGTCTCATGAAAGTTTCTCCGAAACCAGAGTAGTAATGGGAGAGTTGCCACAGTCATCAACAGTCCGACACCACCCACATCACCATTTGCTACACTCAGTTGATTCATGGCTACCTGCTTTAAAAAAAAGAAAGATTACTTTCAGAAGAAGATACTGATAGATAGTTAACTTAACTGTAGTGAGGGACTGCTGTTGTACACTGTGCAAAATAAATATTTAGATGGCTATCTGGTATCTGAAATGGGTCCATAATGTTTTTCACTATGTGCACAGACCACCAGCAGTGCTGTTGCAGCAGGGACGTCAATGGAGGTACACGCAGTCCAGGGAGAGAGAGAAGTCCCAGAGCTGGCAGGGACAAGTGTTAAGTCACCTTGCTTTATTATTGGCTATACTGTATTGGTTCAGCGAGGCAGATATCCCACCCATCCCCTAGAGTCCAATCTGCAATGCAAAAACCATAAACCAAACACAAGGTGTGTTTATCAGTGCCCACTCCATCGCCTACTAGTGCCTCATTTTATCATTCTGTCTTTCTGTCCCAGCCTACCTAAAAAAGTAAATTCTATCTTTGCATGTGATGTGCCACATTTCTGTGCCCAGGTGAAGTTATATTTAATGTCTTCCAGTACGGATTGACAGTTCCAATATTTTCCTCCCTTCAATCAAAGTGACGAAGAAGCAAAAGATTAGTACATGATCAGTATGACACCCAACCATTCCATAGCTAAACTACTCCACCTCATCCAATCTCTATAGCATACCTCCCCATGGACTCATTTTCCCCACTGCCAAGTGTAACCATTATTTCTTGAGAATTATCTGTTTTAGAGGCCTGGTTGTAATGTGGGACTGAGGGGTTGTTTTAGAGTCTGGCGGTTGGGATACTTTGTGAAAAATAAAATATCATGTTGGCTCCCTTACAGTTCATCATATTCTTCTATACACTCTACACTGTAATATGGCAGACTGGATATCCATTTTCCACTGAGTGTGCTTATCTGCCAGATGGTTTCAGCCTAAGCCCATAACCTAAGTTTGGAGTTAGGGTAGCAGAATGGAGGAGGGAATTGGAAGGAAGCAGGGCCATTGGAATTATACGCTCATAACATGGCACACCTGGGCTACCCCAAAAACATCCTGGACAGTAAACAGAACCACCGGCATGACTCTGCTAATATTGCATGGTCAAGTATTAATTGTGCAGCTTATCCGATATATACATATCTCTGTATGCTTGCTCATTAATGACAGCTAATTCATTTAACACATTTTGGGGACCTCATTATGACTCTGGTGATCTATTGACCGCCAGGGCCTCGGTGGCAGTCTGACCACCGCCAAAGCAGTGGTCGGACCGCTTTGGCGGCAGTCAGACTACCACATTATTACTGTGGTGGTTTCGGCCACGGTCAGACTGCCAGCACTGCCAGTTTCCCTCCACCGGAGGGACTGGCAGTGTTGACGGTCACAATCTGCCAGGGCAGCACTGCATGCAGTGCTGCCCTGGGAATTATGAGCCCCCTCTTTGCCAGCTTACACGTGGTGGTTGCAACTGGGCCAGCAGCTGGGAACACCATTCCTGCCTGCTGACCCAGCGGAGAACTTGTAATGGGGCCCAAAGGAAGGTAGCCGCACTAGTGGCAACCTGACCGCTGGAGTTTGGCGGGCAGACGTTTCCGCCCGCCAGACTCAAAATGATCCCCCAAGTCTCTGTTCAGTTTTACTATGAAATATTTTAAACCAAAATCATGTTTTGAATTGATTATGTTGATGTTCTGGTATAAATATTTGTTTCAGTTAGTACTTTGATTCCTTACCGGAGATATGGTGTGATGCATTCAAGGGAAAGACTTGGCCCAGGCTCTGTGACTACTATATCATCAATCATCACATCCAGTGCCAAATTAAATTCCAATGGCCGTAGGGGAACAACAATGTCTGCCACTGCACTGTGCCACTATAGATAGTCTAAACAAGTGTTTCAGCTGAGTATTACAATCCATGTTTTTTATATTTTTATGTTTTTAGTTTCTTGATATAGTTTCTCCTCCTCCTGGAGCTGGCAACGCCCAGCAACCAATGCCAGTTCCAACACAGGAGGAGATATCCGCCTGGCTGAAGAAGCAGAGGTTGGAGGCAGTGGCAGCAAAATATCGCCAGCTGGTGGCCCTTGAGGAAGAAGAAGAGGAGGCACATGCCTCAAGTTCCATGGGCTGCTAGCTGGGCCCACCTCCAAATCGGCTATGCCACCGCCAACTGTAGTCGAGGTCCACTGCCCATACCACCACCAGCTTCCCCTCCTCCTCTGACTCATCAACACCAGGCCTCCTCCACCGCATCCTAAGAGAGCTGGCACACCAGAGATGTGAGACAGGCCAGCTCAGGCACAAGACAACAGTGATCTGGCATGGGCAGCAGAACTTGGCCCGGGAAACTATGTCCTTAAGACCCTTTTTTAATTGATTTTTTGTTTTAGTGGGAGAGGCATGTTGTCAGTAAAGAGGGTGGGAAGGACAGTAAGTTGGGATAATGGTGGACATTGGACTTTGAACATTTTGGGACTTGTTTGGCTTGGGAGGGGGGCAGGCCTATTCTGGGTGAGGAGGTTTATACTTAAAATAAATGATCTGTAGCTTTTTTATTGTTATCATCTTTATATGTCTTTCCTTTGCTAGGTAGCATAGCTTAGCACTGTTGAGTGGTACCGTTGACACAAGAGTGCGACATGGAGCTGCCTTTTGAAATTATCACAACTTATACATCAACCTTTCATCCTAGGCTTTCCATACCTTAAGTCCCTGCCATGTATGTATTCTTCAGAAGGGTACTTACCTCTTCCTGCTGTCTGGTAATTTATTATACCCTGCCGCCAGAGTAGCAATGTCTGGGAACAGACTAGTGATTAATTTCATTCTGTTTCATTTGATGTGGTTTTGCAGCCCCCAATCAATTATACAGTATAGTAATTAGTGTAGTAGTAACTGCCCTTGTCCTACCCTCTGTAACTATTTGCACAGTAATGGGTCTCCCAACATACACTAAAATGTAGTGTTTAGTATCTCTCCTTCCAAAGGACAACATCTACTAGTTCTTCAAGTTCACTTTTAGTCTGAATTGATTAAGCAATGGTACCTCTCACAATCCTCCCAAGCCTTGTTGCAGGGGTTTCCCAAGAGAGCCTTCTTATTAATTGTGGTGGTATTATTAGTGTTCTTGTGCTAACAAGACAAGGCGAGATCCCACTCCCACCTATTCCAGAGGTCAACTCCAACTGTCAGATTATTCAGAATGATTCATCACAGGCAACTAGACTGAAAGAAAACACAGATTTAGTGGGTTATCAAAGACTGAGACCAGATCACCATGACAAAGAACACTTATGTAACTCATAAGCAGTCCGAGGTCTAATTTATGAAAAAGAATACAACTAAACTTACAAAATCCTTGATCAGGACTCAGAAGTCAGAACTCAGGAGAAGGTTTGGTTACTTCATGTTGCAACTAACACAGGGTGGTCCTGATTCACAAAGGTAAAGTTAAACTTTTGGTGTTACTTTACCGACTCTTGCTGTGTAAGTTTACAACGGGTAACATTTCCACCAGTAACTTTACAAGTAGTAACTTTGAGAGTACTAAGAAGATCCTGCAGTGACTTGGGGCCTCATTATGAACATGGCGTCCAGATCGCCATGCCGGCGGCGGCGGAAATTACCGCCACCAGCATGGCGGTGTGGACCGCCAGTTAATGAACAAGGGAAGACCGCCACAGGCGGCCCTCCACTACCGCCAGGCTTCCACCGACAGGCAGCCTGACGATGGCGGATTTCTCTATCCGACAGGGCAGCATTGCAAGCAGATCTGCCCTCTGCATAGAGAACCCTTGTTCCTCCAGCCTTTCCCTGGTGGTTTCCACCATCAGGGAAAGGCTGGCAGAAGTGGGGCTCCTGGGGCCCCCCTGGTGGCCCCTGCACTGCCCATGCACTTGGCATGGGCAGTGCAGGGGTCCCTGTGTGCAGCCCCATCGCGCAGGTCACTGCCCGATTTACAGGCAGTGATCTGCGCGACGGGTGCTGCTGCACAATGGAGCCGTCGGCAAAGTCCTATACCAGCATTCCTCTGGGCCAGCTGGCGGAAACACTGTTCCCGTCCGCCGGCCCAGTGGAATGCATATTATAGGGCCGGCGGGGTCTTCTAGGGCCTGACGGTCTATGTTTAGACCACGAGCATGAACACAGCGGGAATCCCGCCATGTTCATAATGAGCCCCTTGGTGTTGTTTCCACCACACCCACCCTACCAAGCGTGTGATCCATTTATGGTATGAATTAAGTCACTCCTCAATAAATCACACCACCTTTGGGAAGAGGATTAGGGGTTTTATGAATGGATGAGGGAGTGGGGAAAGTTGTGAGAAAGACAAACACTGCACAACAACAATATTCATCAGGTGGATAAGCAGCACATCATAATCTGCTGTGGGAGGAAATGAAGGAATGGCACGGTTCCACTAATGCATTGCAAAGAGTCCTACATTTAAAATATGCAAATTAGGGAGGAGTGAACAAGAAAGTTCTAAAAAATATGATTGTTAAAAGAAAAATGATACTGTGCATGAATGCCAAATTGGGCAGGGCATCTGCATTCTTCTTGGAATGTCTGTCTTGGGTTGCATGGCTGAACCGGTCTGGTATGGTAAGCGCGAGTGCTGGAGGTTTTGTGCAGAAGAAGAGAAGGCCTGTGGATTGGAAAACAGTAAGATCCTCATTACAAGGGTGGTGGGCTTCAGACCGCCAGCCCAGCGGTGGTGGTCAGGACCACCGCTACTGTGGTGGTCCCACCGCCACATAAAGACCCTGGTGGTCAGACCCCCAGGGTTCCGCCAGCACCACCGGGATCCATGATCTCGACAGCCTGGTGGTGGCAGAGATCATAATCCATCAGGGCAGCTCTGCATGCAGCACTGCCCTGTGGATTACGATCTCCTTCTCTGCCATTAGGGAAACTCTTAATAGGTCCGGTGAGGTAATCGCCACTATGGCGGCAGCCACCCTGTCGGGAGTTTGGCAGATGGTCTATCCCATCCTCCAAACTCAAAATGAGGTCCTAAGTCTTGATACTGTAGAGTCACGGAGGAGGTAAGCTACATGAGGCGTGAACCAAGAGGCAGACCAAGAGCTTAGGTAGCTACAGTTAAATACATTGCATGATGATTCATGTGTGATTAACTGAGAAGTAATCAATCAATCAATCAGAGAATTTGTAAAGTGCACTACTCACCCGTGAGGGTCTCAAGGCACTGACGGGGGGGGCTGCTGCTCGAACAGCCATGTCTTGTGATGTCTCCTGAAGGTAAGGAGGACCTTGGTCTTACGCGGGTGGGTGGGAAGAGTGTTCCAAGTCTTGGTGGCGAGGTGTGAGAATGATCTGCTGCCGGTGGGTGTTCTGCAGATGCCTGGGATGGTGGCGAGGACAAGGTCGGCGGAGCGAAGCTGTCGGGTTGGGGTGTAGAAGGAGAGTCGTCTGTTGAGGTATTCTGGTTAGGTGTTGTGCAGTGCTTTGTGAGCGTGTATGAGGAGTTTGAAGGTGATTCTCTTGTTGACGGGGAGCCAATGTAGGTCTCTCAGGTGGGCTGTGATGTGGAAGTGGCAGGGGATGTCCAGGATGAGGTGTGTGTAGGAGTTCTGGATGCGTTGCAGTGTTTTCTGGAGTTTGGCCGTGGTTCCTGCGTAGAGGGCATTGCCGTAGTTTGCTGTTTACGAGGGCTTGGGTGACTGTTCTTCTGGTTTCAGTGGGGATCCATTTGTAGATCTTACGAAGCATGCGGAGGGTGTTGAAGCAAGAGATGGAGATGGCGTTGACTTGCTGGGTCATAGATAGTGAAGAGTCCAGGATGAATCCCAGGTTGCATGCGTGGTCAGAGGGTGTCAGTGCAGTTCCCAGTGTGGCAGGTCACCAGGAGTCGTCCCATGCGGAGGGCGTGGAACCAAAGATGAGGACCTCAGTCTTGTCGGAATTCAGTTTCAGGCAGCTGTTCTTCATCCATTCAGCGATGGCCTTCATTCCTTCGTGGAGGTTGGTGTTGGCGGTGTCCTTGGTGAGGGAGAGGATCAGTTGGGTGTCATCGGCGTATGAGATGATGCTGAGGTTGTGAGATCGGGTGATGTTAGCGAGCGGAGCCATGTAGACGTTCAGGGTCGGACTGAGGAACGAACCCTGGGGTACGCCGCAGATGATTTTGGTGGCTTCAGAGCGTAATGGAGGAAGGCGGACACTCTGAGTTCTGCCTGTGAGAAAGGAGGTGATCCAGTCTGTTGTGGATTCCTGCATCGCTTAGGCGTGTGCGTAGGGTGTGGTGGGAGATGGCTGAGAGGTTCAGGAGGATGAGGGCTGTGGTTTCACCGTTGTCCAGTATGGTTCTGATGTCGTTGGTGGCGGCGATGAGGGCAGTTTCGGTGCTGTGGTTGGTGCGGAATCTTGATTGGAATGGGTCCTGAGTGCTGTTCTCCTCGAGGAGATGGGTCAGTTGTTTGTTGACAATTTTTCTTTATGACTTTTGCCGGGAAGGGGAGCAGGGAGATGGGCTCTAAGTTTTTGAGGTCCTTTGGGTCTGCCTTGGGTTGATTGAGAAGGACGTTGATCTCAGCGTGTTTCCAGCTCTCCAGGAAGGTGGCGGACTCGAAGGAACTGTTGATGATCTTCCAGAGTTGGGGTGCGATGACGGAGCTTGCTTTGTTGAAGATGTGGTGAGGGCAGGGGTCCGATGGTGAGCCGGAGTGGATGGTGTTCAGAACAATTTTACAACTAATCCCAGGCAAGTAACTGCATGTACCTGGCTGCTCAATCTCACAGCTATTTTAATATTTAGTCAAGTGCATCGATCATGTGGCATGTCTGTCTTCAGTTACAGCACTCTCAACAACAACCACTTTATTAGAGGTGTTTGACAATTGAGCCAGTTCACTATACAACATTTCCCAAATCACCACACCTCTCTCCAGTGATATACACAGGGATGAGTAGGCCTCTTTGAGTAAGACTGATTTCTCTTTAAATTTGAAGTAGATAACTTCCTTCATCTGGTTGTTGAGGTAGTCCCTCCCTGACTCTGTCAGCTCAGAGTCCAAACTCAGTCCAACTCCTGATTACTAGACCTCTCCCATACTGTTGTGGATGAACAAAATGATTTTAGCATTTCGGGTAGATTGTAGTTGTTCACTAAACTGAATGGACTTTGAATTCTGTAAAAAAAAGTACAGCAAGGAGTGGATTGTGCAATTAAATCTGGCTAAGTATGAAAGAAATGGCAAATCACCTTCAGCCCCCAAACATTGCAAATAAACAAAATCAAGTTTACAAATAATAATTAAACAACACCCTCATTTTCTGCCACCACAATCAATCATAACCACTCACACTCACTCAATAATATATCACTCATTGGTGCAATCGTTACCTGTTGCAGTCCAAGCACTGGGGTACACAGTTGTCTATTGTTGTATCTCCTCTTTTGCTATGGAATCAACATATTGGCAGTCTTGTAAATTAATGATCTTTTGTAGGGCAACCATGCTAGGTATAAAAAAAGAGGATAGGTATGGGAAGAAGGCAGTCATTGTCTTCATGTCCTTTAAGCAAATGGGGAGGCTTCTTCTGTGCACCTTGGTCCAACTCCAATCCAGTCATACGTTTTAATAAATGGTGGGGGCTGCATAAGTCTGACACCAAATATATAATGTTCCTCTAGCTATATTTAGATATATTTATTCTTTGCAAAGCAGTTGAATGATAATGTGAAAGTTCTATTGTCTACCCAGTCAGAGAAGTAGAGTTTGTCCTCAGACTCAGGGGGTTCACCCAGAAGTTGGTCAACTCATTTATTTGAGTCTGACCAATTGCCCTCATCCTAATCCTTTGCAGTTTCAGGAGCAGTGTAATCTTGTGGTTTGAATTGTTAGTTCATTTTAATCATGGTCTGTAAGGAAATGCCTCCTTGGCATGGTTACCCCCTGACTTTTTGCTTTTGCTGATGCTATGTTTTGAATTGAAAGTGTGCTGAGGCCTGCTAACCAGGCCCCAGCACCAGTGTTCTTTACCTAACCTGTACTTTTGATTCCACAATTGGCACACCCTGGCATCCAGGTAAGTCCCTTGTAACTGGTACCCCTGGTACCAAGGGCCCTGGTGCCAGGGAAGGTCTCTAAGGGCTGCAGCATATCTTATGCCACCCTGGGGACCCCTCACTCAGCACAGACACACTGCTTGCCAGCTTGTGTGTGCTGATGAGAACAAAACGAGTAAGTCGACATGGCACTCCCCTCAGGGTGCCATGCCAACCTCACACTGCCTATGCAGTATAGATAAGTCACCCCTCTAGTAGGCCTTACAGCCCTAAGGCAGGGTGCACGATACCATAGGTGAGGGCACCAGTGCATGAGTACTGTGCCCCTACAGTGTCTAAGCCAAACCTTAGACATTGTAAGTGCAGGGTAGCCATAAGAGTATATGGTCTGGGAGTCTGTCAAACACGGACTCCACAGCACCATAATGGCTACACGGAAAACTGGGAAGTTTGGTATCAAACTTCTCAGCACAATAAATGCACACTGATGCCAGTGTACATTTTATTGTGAAATACACCCCAGAGGGCACCTTAGAGGTGCCCCCTGAAACCTTAACCGACTATCTGTGTAGGCTGACTGGTTCCAGCAGCCTGCCACAACCGAGACATGTTGCTGGCCCCATGGGGAGAGTGCCTTTGTCACTCTGAGGCCAGTAACAAAGCCTGCACTGGGTGGAGATGCTAACACCTCCCCCAGGCAGGAGCTGTAACACCTGGCGGTGAGCCTCAAAGGCTCCCCCCTTTGTTCCAGCACCGCAGGACACTCCAGCTAGTGGAGTTGCCCGCCCCCTCCGGCCACAGCCCCCACTTTTGGCGGCAAGGCCGGAGGAAATAATGAGAAAAACAAGGAGGAGTCACTGGCCAGTCAGGACAGCCCCTAAGGTGTCCTGAGCTGAAGTGACTCTAACTTTTAGAAATCCTCCATCTTGCAGATGGAGGATTCCCCCAATAGGGATAGGATTGTGACCCCCTCCCCTTGGGAGGAGGCACAAAGAGGGTGTACCCACCCTCAGGGCTAGTAGCCTTTGGCTACTAACCCCCCAGACCTAAACACGCCCTTAAATTTACTATTTAAGGGCTCCCCTGAACCTAAGAATTTAGATTCCTGTAACTACAAGAAGAAGAGGACTGCTGAGCTGAAAAACCCCTGCAGAAGAAGAACAGAAGACACCAACTGCTTTGGCCCCAGTCCTACCGGCCTGTCTCCTGCCTTCCAAAGAAACCTGCTCCAGCGACGCTTTCCAAAGGACCAGCGACCTCTGAATCCTCAGAGGACTGCCCTGCTTCAAGAAAGACAAGAAACTCCAGAGGACAGCGGCCCTGCTCCAAAAAGACTGCAACTTTGTTTCAAAGGAGCAGATTTAAAGGCCCCTGCAACTCCCCGCAAGAAGCGTGAGACTTGCAACACTGCACCCGGCGACCCCGACTCGACTGGTGGAGAACCAACACCTCAGGGAGGACATTCCGGCGACTCCAAGAACGTGAGTAACCAAAGTTGTCGCCCCTGAGCCCCCACAGCGACGCCTGCAGAGGGAATCCCCAGGCTCCCCCTGACCGCGACTGCCTGACTCTGAAATCCCGACGGCTGGAAAAGACCCTGCACCCGCAACCCCCATCACCTGAAGGAACGGAACTTCAGTGCAGGAGTGACCCCCAGGAGGCCCTCTCCCTTGCCCAGGTGGTGGCTACCCCGAGGAGCCCCCCCCTTGCCTGCCTGCACCGCTGAAGAGATCCCTTGGTCTCTCATTGAAAACCATTGAAAACCCGACGCGTGTTTGCACACTGCACCCGGCCGCCCCCGCGCTGCTGAGAGTGTACTTTCTGTGTGGACTTGTGTCCCCCCCAGTGCCCTACAAAACCCCCCTGGTCTGCCCTCCGAAGACGCGGGTACTTACCTGCTGGCAGACTGGAACCGGGGCACCCCCTTCTCTCCATTGAAGCCTATGCGTTTTGGGCACCACTTTGAACTCTGCACCTGACCGGCCCTGAGCTGCTGGTGTGGTAACTTTGGGGTTGCTCTGAACCCCCAACGGTGGGCTACCTTGGACCCAAACCTGAGACTTGTAAGTGATTTACTTACCTGCTAAAACTAACAATAACTTACCTCCCCCAGGAACTGTGAAAATTGCACTGTGTCCACTTTTAAAACAGCTATTTGTGTTTTATGTGAAAAGTATATATGCTACTGTAATTATTCAAAGTTCCTAAAGTACTTACCTGCAATACCTTTCAAATGAGATATTACATGTAGAATTTGAACCTGTGGTTCTTAAAATAAACTAAGAAAATATATTTTTCTATAACAAAACCTATTGGCTGGATTTGTCTCTGAGTGTGTGTTCCTCATTTATTGCCTGTGTGTATGTACAACAAATGCTTAACACTACTCCTTTGATAAGCCTACTGCTCGCCACACTACCACAAAAATAGAGCATTAGTATTATCTCTTTTTGCCACTATCTTACCTCTAAGGGGAACCCTTGGACTCTGTGCATACTATTCCTTACTTTGAAATAGTGCATACAGAGCCAACTTCCTACATTGGTGGATCATCGGTGGGGTACAAGACTTTGCATTTGCTGGACTACTCAGCCAATACCTGATCACACGACAAATTCCAAAAATTGTCATTAGAAATTGATTTTTGCAATTTGAACTGTTTTTCTAAATTCTTAAAAGACCTGCTAGGGCCTTGTGTTAGATCCTATTTAGCATTTCTTTTAGAGTTTAAAAGTTTGGTAAAAGTTTGAATTAGATGCTAGAACTAGTTTTTAGATTCTTAAAAAGTATTCCAGCTTTTAGAAGCATAATGTCTAGTACAGATGTGAATGTGGTGGAACTCGACACCACACCTTACCTCCATCTTAAGATGAGGGAGCTAAGGTCACTCTGTAAAATAAAGAAAATAACAATGGGCCCCAGACCTTCCAAACTACAGCTCCAGGAGCTGTTGGCAGAGTTTGAAAAGGCCAACCCCTCTGAGGATGGCAACACAGAGGATGAAGATAGTGACTTGGAGGAAAATTCCCCCCTACCAGTCCTGTTAAGGGAGAATAGGGCCTCTCAAGCCCTGACTCCAAACATAATAGTCACAGATGCTGCTTCCCTCACAGGAGGGACCAACATCTCTGAAATCACTGAGGATAACTCCAGTGAAGAGGACATCCAGTTAGCCAGGATTGGCTTTGGAAAGACAGACCCTAGCCATAGAAAGGGAAAGACAAGAGATGGGCCTAGGACCCATCAATGGTGGCAGCAACTTAAATAGGGTCAGAGATTCTCCTGACATGTTGAAAATCCCAAAAGGGATTGTAACTAAATATGAAGATGGTGATGACATCACCAAATGGTTCACAGCTTTTGAGAGGGCTTGTGTAACCAGAAAAGTGAACAAATCTCACTGGGGTGCTCTCCTTTGGGAAATGTTCACAGGAAAGTGTAGGGATAGACTCCTCACACTCTCTGGAAAAGATGCAGAATCTTATGACCTCATGAAGGGTACCCTGATTGAGGGCTTTGGATTCTCCACTGAGGAGTATAGGATTAGATTCAGGGGGGCTCAAAAATCCTCGAGCCAGACCTGGGTTGACTTTGTAGACTACTCAGTAAAAACACTAGATGGTTGGATTCAAGGCAGTGGTGTAAGTAATTATGATGGGATGTACAATTTATTTGTGAAAGAACACCTATTAAGTAATTGTTTCAATGATAAACTGCATCAGCATCTGGTAGACCTAGGACCAATTTCTCCCCAAGAATTGGGAAAGAAGGTGGACCATTGGGTCAAGACTAGGGTGTCCAAAACGTCCACAGGGGGTGACCAAAAGAAAGGGGGCACAAAACCTCCCCAGGGGAAGGGTGGTGAGACAACCAAAAACAAAAATAGTAAAGAGTCTTCTACAGGCCCCCAAAAACCTGCACAGGAGGGTGGGCCCAGAGCCTCTTCACAAAACAATTTTGGGTACAAGGGTAAAAACTTTGATCCCAAAAAGGCCTGGTGTCGTAGCTGTAATCAGCCTGGACACCAAACTGGAGACAAGGCCTGTCCCCAGAAAAATACCACTTCTAACTCCACTCCAGCTAAAACTGGAATGGCCAGTCTCCAAGTGGGATCAACAGTGTGCCCAGAGCAAATCAGGTGTCACACTGAAGCTACATTAGTCTCTGAGGGTGGGGTGGATTTAGCCACACTGGCTGCCTGGCCCCCTAACATGCAAAAATACAGGCAGCAGCTCTTAATTAATGGGACAAGTGTAGAAGGCCTGAGGGATACAAGTGCCACTGTCACCATGGTGACAGAGAAACTGGTTTCCCCTGGTCAACACCTGGCTGGACAAACTTATCCAGTCACCAACGCTGACAATCAGACTAAAGTACATCCCATGGCTATGGTAACTTTAGAGTGGGGAGGGGTCAATGGCCTGAAACAGATGGTGGTCTCCTCAAATATCCCAGTAGACTGTTTGCTTGGAAACGACCTGGAGTCCTCAGCATGGGCTGAGGTAGAACTGAAAACCCATGCAGCCATGCTGGGTATCCCTGAACTGGTGTGTGTCAAGACAAGGGCACAGTGCAAGGCTCAGGGTGAAAAGGTAGAGCTGGAGTCTGGAAAAAGGGCCCAGCCTACCAAGAGACAAGGAAAGACAGCTGGGAAACCAACTGCAACACAACACCAAAAAGAGAACCTCTCTTCTCAGGAAGAAGTTCTGCCCTCTGAGGGAACTGAGCCTATGGAGCTGGAACCTTATCAGGTTGAGCTCTTGGGCCCAGGGGGACCCTCAAGGGAAGAGTTGTGTAAGGGACAAGAAACCTGTCCCTCTCTTGAAGGCCTTAGGCAGCAAGCTGCTGAAGAGTCCAATGGCAAGAAAACTGGAACACATAGGGTCTATTGGGAAGATGGACTCCTGTACACTGAGGCAAGAGATCCCAAACCTGGTGCCACTAGGAGAGTGGTAGTGCCTCAGGGGTTCAGAGAGTTTATTCTGACCTTAGCCCATGATATTCCCCTTGCTGGGCATTTGGGACAAACCAAGACGTGGGAGAGGTTAGTCAACCACTTCTACTAGCCCAACATGTCCCAGAAAGTTAAGGAATTTTGTGTCTCCTGTACCACCTGTCAAGCCAGTGGTAAGACAGGTGGACATCCAAAGGCCCCCCTCATTCCACTTCCAGTGGTGGGGGTCCCCTTTGAAAGAGTGGGTGTGGACATAGTGGGTCCACTTGAACCTCCCACAGCCTCAGGAAATATGTACATCCTAGTAGTAGTGGATAATGCTACTAGGTATCCTGAAGCTATTCCCCTTAGGTCGACTACTGCCCCTGCAGTAGCCAAGGCCCTCATTGGTATCTTTACCAGAGTGGGCTTCCCTAAGGAGGTGGTGTCTGACAGAGGTACCAACTTCATGTCAGCATACCTGAAACACATGTGGAATGAGTGTGGAGTGACTTATAAATTCACTACACCCTATCATCCACAAACTAATGGCCTTGTTGAGAGATTCAACAAGACATTAAAGGGCATGATCATGGGGCTCCCAGAAAAACTCAAAAGGAGATGGGATGTCCTCTTGCCATGTCTGCTTTTCGCTTACAGAGAGGTGCCTCAGAAGGGAGTAGGATTCTCACCCTTTGAACTTCTGTTTGGCCACCCTGTAAGGGGACCACTAGCTCTTGTGAAAGAAGGCTGGGAGAGACCTCTTCATGAGCCTAAACAAGACATAGTGGACTATGTACTTGGCCTTCGCTCAAGGATGGAAGAGTACATGGAAAAGGCAAGTAAAAACCTTGAGGCCAGCCAACAGCTCCAGAAGTTTTGGTATGACCAAAAGGCTGCACTGGTTGAATTTCAACCAGGGCAGAAAGTCTGGGTTTTGGAGCCTGTGGCTCCCAGGGCACTTCAGGACAAATGGAGCGGCCCTTTCCCAGTGCTAGAGAGGAAGAGTCAGGTCACCTACCTGGTAGACCTGGGCACAAGCAGGAGCCCCAAGAGGGTGATCCATGTGAACCGCCTTAAGCTCTTCCATGACAGGGCTGATGTAAATCTGTTAATGGTAACCGATGAGGATCAGGAAGCTGAGAGTGAACCTCTCCCTGATCTTCTGTCATCAAACCCTAATGATGGCTCAGTAGATGGAGTGATCTATTCAGACACCCTCTCTGGCCAACAGCAATCTGACTGTAGGAAAGTCCTGCAGCAGTTTGCTGAGCTCTTTTCTCTAACCCCTGGTCAGACACACCTGTGTACCCATGATGTGGACACAGGAGACAGCATGCCTGTCAAAAACAAAATATTCAGACAGTCTGATCAAGTTAAGGAAAGCATCAAGGTGGAAGTCCACAAGATGCTGGAATTGGGAGTAATTGAGCACTCTGACAGCCCCTGGGCTAGCCCAGTGGTCTTAGTCCCCAAACCTCACACCAAAGATGGAAAGAGAGAGATGAGGTTTTGTGTGGACTACAGAGGACTTAACTCTGTCACCAAGACAGATGCACATCCCATTCCTAGAGCTGATGAGCTGATTGATAAATTATGGGCTGCCAAATTCTTAAGTACCTTTGACTTAACAGCAGGGTACTGGCAAATCAAAATGGCCCCTGGAGCAAAAGAAAAGACAGCATTCTCCACACCTGATGGGCATTATCAGTTCACTGTTATGCCCTTTGGTTTAAAGAATGCCCCTGCCACCTTCCAAAGGTTGGTGAATCAAGTCCTTGCTGGCTTGGAGTCCTTCAGTGCAGCTTATCTTGACGATATTGCTGTCTTTAGCTCCAACTGGCAGGATCACCTGGTCCACCTGAAGAAGGTTTTGAAGGCTCTGCAATCTGCAGGCCTCTCTATCAAGGCATCCAAATGCCAGATAGGGCAGGGAACTGTGGTTTACTTGGGACACCTTGTAGGTGGAGGCCAAGTTCAGCCACTCCGGCCTAAGATCCAGACTATTCTGGACTGGGCAGCTCCAAAAACCCAGACTCAAATCAGGGCATTCCTTGGCTTGACTGGGTACTATAGGAGGTTTGTGAAGGGATATGGATCCATTGTGACAGCCCTCACAGAACTCACCTCCAAGAAAATGCCCAAGAAAGTAAACTGGACTGTAGAATGCCAACAGGCCTTTGACACCCTGAAACAAGCAATGTGCACAGCACCAGTTCTAAAAGCTCCAGATTACTCCAAGCAGTTCATTGTGCAGACAGATGCCTCTGAACATGGGATAGGGGCAGTTTTGTCCCAAACAAATGATGATGGCCTTGACCAGCCTGTTGCTTTCATTAGCAGGAGGTTACTCCCCAGGGAGCAGCGTTGGAGTGCCATTGAGAGGGAGGCCTTTGCTGTGGTTTGGTCCCTGAAGAAGCTGAGACCATACCTCTTTGGTACTCACTTCCTAGTTCAGAATGACCACAGACCTCTCAGATGGCTGATGCAAATGAAAGGTGAAAATCCAAAACTGTTGAGGTGGTCCATCTCCCTACAGGGAATGGACTTTATAGTGGAACACAGACCTGGGACTGCCCATGCCAATGCAGATGGCCTTTCCAGGTTCTTCCACTTAGAAAATGAAGACTCACTTGGGAAAGGTTAGTCTCATCCTCTTTCGTTTGGGGGGGGGGGATGTGTAAGGAAATGCCTCCTTGGCATGGTTACCCCCTGACTTTTTACTTTTGCTGATGCTATGTTTTGAATTGAAAGTGTGCTGAGGCCTGCTAACCAGGCCCCAGCACCAGTGTTCTTTCCCTAACCTGTACTTTTGATTCCACAATTGGCACACCCTGGCATCCAGGTAAGTCCCTTGTAACTGGTACCCCTGGTACCAATGGCCCTGATGCCAGGGAAGGTCTCTAAGGGCTGCAGCATATCTTATGCCACCCTGGGGACCCCTCACTCAGCACAGACACACTGCTTGCCAGCTTGTGTGTGCTGATGAGAACAAAACGAGTAAGTCGACATGGCACTCCCCTCAGGGTGCCATGCCAACCTCACACTGCCTATGCAGTATAGATAAGTCACCCCTCTAGTAGGCCTTACAGCCCTACGGCAGGGTGCACTATACCATAGGTGAGGGCACCAGTGCATGAGTACTGTGCCCCTACAGTGTCTAAGCCAAACCTTAGACATTGTAAGTGCAGGGTAGCCATAAGAGTATATGGTCTGGGAGTCTGTCAAACACGGACTCCACAGCACCATAATGGCTACACTGAAAACTGGGAAGTTTGATATCAAACTTCTCAGCACAATAAATGCACACTGATGCCAGTGTACATTTTATTGTGAAATACACCCCAGAGGGCACCTTAGAGGTGCCCCCTGAAACCTTAACCGACTATCTGTGTAGGCTGACTGGTTCCAGCAGCCTGCCACAACCGAGACATGTTGCTGGCCCCATGGGGAGAGTGCCTTTGTCACTCTGAGGCCAGTAACAAAGCCTGCACTGGATGGAGATGCTAACACCTCCCCCAGGCAGGAGCTGTAACACCTGGCGGTGAGCCTCAAAGGCTCCCCCCTTTGTTCCAGCACCGCAGGACACTCCAGCTAGTGGAGTTGCCCGCCCCCTCCGGCCACGGCCCCCACTTTTGGCTGCAAGGCCGGAGGAAATAATGAGAATAACAAGGAGGAGTCACTGGCCAGTCAGGACAGCCCCTAAGGTGTCCTGAGCTGAAGTGACTCTAACTTTTAGAAATCCTCCATCTGCAGATGGAGGATTCCCCCAATAGGGATAGGATTGTGACCCCCTCCCCTTGGGAGGAGGCACAAAGAGGGTGTACCCACCCTCAGGGCTAGTAGCCATTGGCTACTAACCCCCCAGACCTAAACACGCCCTTAAATTTAGTATTTAAGAGCTCCCCTGAACCTAAGTGTTGGACCTGGCTTTTTGACAGGGACATCCCCAAATTTTTGCCTCCTTCCTCCTCTTTTTTTTCCTGACCTGTTGTTGTTGGCTTTTGACCTCTGGGCACTTTACCACTGCTAACCAGTGCTAAAGTGCATATGCTCTCTGGGTAAATTGTACTACGGATTGGTTTATCCATGATTGACTATTTAATTTACTTGTAAGTCCCTGGTAGAGTGCACTACATGTGCCTAAGGCAGGTAGATTAAATGCTACTAGTGGGCCTGCAGCACTGGTTGTGCCACCCACCTCAGTAGCCCCTTAACCCTGTCTCAGGCCTGCCATTGCAAGGCCTGTGTGTGCAGTTTCACTGCCACTTCGACTTGGCATTTAAAAGTACTTGCCAAGCCTAGAACTCCCCTTTTACTACATATAAGTCATCCCTAATGTGTGCCCTAGGTAACCCCTAGAGCAGGGTGCTGTGTAGGTAAAAGGCAGGACATGTACCTGTGTAGTTATATGTCCTGGTAGTGTGAAACTCCTAAATTCGTTTTTACACTACTGTGAGGCCTGCTCCTTTCATAGGCTAACATTGTTGAAGTGGCAGCTGCTGATCTGAAAGGAGCAGGAAGGTCATATTTAGTATGGCCAGAATGGTAATACAAAATCCTGCTGACTGGTGAAGTCGGATTTAATATTACTATTCTAGAAATGCCACTTTTAGAAAGTGAGCATTTCTTTGCACTAAAATCTTGTTGTGCCCTTCAATCCACGTCTGGCTAGGTTTAGTTGACAGCTCCTTGTGCATTCACTCAGACACACCCCAAACACAGGGTACTCAGCCTCACTTGCATACATCTGCATTTTGAATGGGTCTTCCTGGGCTGGGAGGGTGGAGGGCCTGCCCTCACACAAAGGACTGCCACACCCCCTACTGGGACTCTGGCAGACAGGATTGAGCTGAAAGGGAACTTGGTGCATTTCTTAGAGACTCTTTGAAGTCACCCCCACTTCAAAGGCACAACTTAGTATAAAACAGGGCCTCTGCCCTACCTCATCAGACACTTGCTGGAGAAGAAACCTGAACCAGAAACTACATCCTGCCAAGAAGAACTGCCTGGCTGCTCAAAGGGCTCACCTGTCTGCTTTTCTACAAAGGACTGCTGCCTTGCTGTTGGCCTGCTGCCTTGCTGAACTCTTGCCTGGCTGTAAAAGTGCTCTCCAAGGGCCTGGATAGAGCTTGCCTCCTGTTCCCTGAAGTCTCAGGACCAAAAAGACTTCACTCTTCCTCTTGGACGCTCCGTGCGCCGAACTTTTGTCGACGCACAGCTTGTTCCGCGGCAAGAAAAACGCCGCACACCGACGCTGATCAACGCGACGCCTTCGGGACGACCAAAACTTTGACGCACGGCCTCGCAAGGACAACGCCGCCCGACTTCCCGGGAGAAATCGACGTGACGCCTGCCGTGAGATCAAAACTTTGACGCACGGCCTCGCAAGGACAACGCCGCCCGACTCCGCAGGAGAAATCGACGCGACGCCTGCCGTGAGATCAAAACTTTGACGCACGGCCTCGCAAGGACAACGCCGCCCGACTCCGCAGGAGAAATCGACGCGACGCCTGCCGTGAGATCGAAACTTCGACGCGCAGCCCCGCAGAACGACGCGCAGCCGGAAAACAAGCAGGAAAATCCACGCACAGACCCGGGACATCTGGTAATCCCCGCGACCCACAGAAAGAGACTGTCCGCGCGCCGGAAAACGACGCCCGACTTCCCCGCGTGGAAAATAACGACGCAAGTCCGTGTGTGCTGGGGAGAAATCGACGCACACACCCTTTTTCCACGCACCTCTTCCTTTGTGGCCCTCTGAGGAGATTTTCCACCAGAAACCAGGTACTTTGTGTTTGAAAGAGACTCTGTTTACTTTCTAAAGACTTAAGACACTTTATATCACTTTTCAGTGATATATTTACAAATTCATATTGCAACTTTGATCGTTTTGACCTGAAGATACCCAGATAAATATTATATATTTTTCTAAATACTGTGTGGTGTATTTTTGTGGTGTTATGCTATGGTGTTGTATGATTTATTGCACAAATGCTTTACACATTGCCTTCTAAGTTAAGCCTGACTGCTCGTGCCAAGCTACCGGAGGGTGAGCACAGGCTGATTTTGGATTGTGTGTGTCTTACCCTGACTAGAGTGAGGGTTCTTGCTTGGACAGAGGGCAACCTAACTGCCAACCAAAAACCCCATTTCTAACACTAAGAATTTAGATTCCTGAAACTACAAGAAGAAGAGGACTGCTGAGCTGAAAAACCCCTGCAGAAGAAGAACAGAAGACACCAACTACTTTGGCCCCAGTCCTACCGGCTTGTCTCCTGCCTTCCAAAGAAACCTGCTCCAGCGACGCTTTCCAAAGGACCAGCGACCTCTGAATCCTCAGAGGACTGCTCTGCTTCAAGAAAGACAAGAAACTCCAGAGGACAGCGGCCCTGCTCCAAAAAGACTGCAACTTTGTTTCAAAGGAGCAGATTTAAAGACCCCTGCAACTCCCCGCAAGAAGCGTGAGACTTGCAACACTGCACCCGGCGACCCCGACTCGACTGGTGGAGAACCAACACCTCAGGGAGGACCCTCCGGCGACTCCAAGACCGTGAGTAACCAAAGTTGTCCCCCCTGAGCCCCCACAGCGACGCCTGCAGAGGGAATCCCCAGGCTCCCCCTGACCGCGACTGCCTGACTCTGAAATCCCGACGGCTGGAAAAGACCCTGCACCTGCAGCCCCCAGCACCTGAAGGAACGGAACTTCAGTGCAGGAGTGACCCCCAGGAGGCCCTCTCCCTTGCCCAGGTGGGGGCTACACCGAGGAGCCCCCCCCTTGCCTGCCTGCACCGCAGAAGTGATCCCTTGGTCTCTCATTGAAAACCATTGAAAACCCGACGCGTGTTTGCACACTGCACCCGGCCGCCCCCGCGCTGCTGAGGGTGTACTTTCTGTGTGGACTTGTGTGTCCCCCGGTGCCCTACAAAACCCCCCTGGTCTGCCCTCCGAAGACGCGGGTACTTACCTGCTGGCAGACTGGAACCGGGGCACCCCCTTCTCTCCATTGAAGCCTATGCGTTTTGGGCACCACTTTGAACTCTGCACCTGACCAGCCCTGAGCTGCTGGTGTGGTAACTTTGGGGTTGCTGTGAACCCCCAACGGTGGGCTACCTTGGACCCAAACCTGAGACTTGTAAGTGATTTACTTACCTGCTAAAACTAACAATAACTTACCTCCCCCAGGAACTGTGAAAATTGCAGTGTCCACTTTTAAAACAGCTATTTGTGTTTTATGTGAAAAGTATATATGCTACTGTAATTATTCAAAGTTCCTAAAGTACTTACCTGCAATACCTTTCAAATGAGATATTACATGTAGAACCTGTGGTTCTTAAAATAAACTAAGAAAAGATATTTTTCTATAACAAAACCTATTGGCTGGATTTGTCTCTGAGTGTGTGTTCCTCATTTATTGCCTGTGTGTATGTACAACAAATGCTTAACACTACTCCTTTGATAAGCCTACTGCTCGACCACACTACCACAAAAATAGAGGATTAGTATTATCTCTTTTTGCCACTATCTTACCTCTAAGGGGAACCCTTGGACTCTGTGCATACTATTCCTTACTTTGAATAGTGCATACAGGGCCAACTTCCTACATGGTCAATCTATCCTTGTTTTGAAACAAGAGATTGGTCCTTCTGATTGTGACAACTGCGTCATCTGCAGTGAACACACACTTAGCAGAGACACTGGCTACCGGACAAGCAGATAATTTATTGCCAGCCTGCTGAGCTCTGGCCACTGGTGCATCTTCCCATATCAATAGACCAATGAGTTTTGATCCATGTAGACATCTTTTGGGTCACCCAGATAGTCCTGAACCATTCTCTGAATGGTCATTGGTGCTGCCTTGCTCAACCTCTGTTGCCTTCACCTTTGCACTTGACATGGGCCCTGTCATTTAAAACCAAGCCATTGCAGAAGTTGGGTTCTGAGACCTCTGGATTGCTGCTATTCAAACACCTTGCTGTTAAAGTCTGCAGCTGTATGGTATTTCTCCATGGTGAACTGTTGCATGCCGACAAATGCCCTTAAATGTTTCTTCAGTGCTGAGACCTGCAGATAGCTGTTGCCTAACCCTCATAATTGAGATCAAGATTGCAGTGGTACACATGCATTCAGTTGTTTGACACCTCATTCACATGCCTGTCATCAGGTGGATAGTGTAAAGAGCACTCTGCTGAAAAACTTGTCCAACCAATTACAGCACATTGTGTTGAACCACTGGAACAGCAACTTGGGCAAAATAGGTCCAGATGGGATCCTTCCATTTTGGGCAGATGGCTACCACAAATTCTAAATATCCCATGCCATCCACAAAAGAAAAATAGGAGGAGGTCCAGCTCTAACATTTTAGTCAACTTCCCATTGTACAAATGTGCCATTGGGTGGTTCCATTCATAGGGCTTCTTCTGCCTAACATGCCCCTAATAGTAGCTCAGATTGTTTTCTTTTGTGGTGCTTTTGATGTAGGCGACTTCCAGTGAGAACCAGGAGGTGGTAGACTCAACATGCATCTTGGGGGAATCACTGTGTGCGGTGGTGTCTCCATCTGAGTCTTGTACCATTTGGAGGTTGCTGATGCGGGTGATGCTGGTGCACTGCTGAGGTTAGGGCTGCTTTGTGTGGAGCTGTCACCCCTTTCTTCCTCATCATCTCCTACCACAATTGGAGCTGATTCCCCTCTCTCATCACCACCACCAGCTTTTTTTTCAGATGCTTTTCCCACGGATTGTGGGGTGTTTTTTCATATGGGTCATTTGGACTCCAGTGCCATAGTGTGAACGAGGCTTACCTCGACGAACACTCAGGTGGCAAATGGGGCATATTACAATGTGTTCCTTCTGCTTGCGAATCATAAGGAAGCCCCAAACTAGGGAGAATAACTTTTTTAGTGTGCCATTCCCAATGCCTGAAGAACTGGAGGTAGGTGGGTGTATCAATTGCCTCTCTGCAGTGCGTACTTCGACTGAGGTATTGGTGGATGTAGGTCTCACTGGTACCTTACAAATATGCAATCTGGCAGTGGTGGAACCAATGCGACATCCCTCAGAGCTGGTTGAATGGAGGGGGGTAGGGTAATCTCAGTGTCCTCTGAGCCTGCTTCCATAATGACAATCACTGGTCTGTCCTCACCCCTTTCCATAATTCTAAGGATTTCAGGAACTTTCCTTTTCCCTTGTCTATCGTGGTGGGTCTCAGACTCAGCCTGGGTCCAATCCTTGTCCAGATCACCAGAAGGGGGTGCTTGGAAAAGATGGTGGAGTATCCTTTCTTTTTCTTGCTAGAGATACAGAAGCCAATGGTTCACAAATAGGTACATCTTGCTGAGCAGGAAGCTTAACCTCTGTTCTGCTGTGGGTGATGTGTTTTTGCACCTAAGAGCAAACAATGCAGAAAAACAACATTCAGCAGCTGTGCAGTTTTAATTACTCATACAGACAATATAATTGTGAGAGGTTATCCCAAATAATTAACACTTGTGTATCATTGACCATTCCAATCCAAACCATAACATAATATTTCAATCAGGACAACAACAACATACAGATATAAACGTTTGCATCATGTGCCTCTTTTGATACACCTGTGGCAGGCAGGGAAAAATTGAATTATCCTTGAAAAAGTAGAGGCTGGTGTTCGTCTATGGCACAAGAGACCTATGGCAGGCTGAATCGCAGGCCAGGGAAAAATGGAATAATTCTTAAAAAGGTGATGCTGGTGTCCGCTTATGGCCTAAGAGACCTAGGGCAGGGTTGGGGAGCAGGACAGAGGAAAATTGAATAATCCTTAAAAAGGTGATTGCTGTTGTGCGCCTATGAGACCTATGGCAGGCTGGTGGTGCAGGCCAGGGAAAAATGGAATAATCCTTAAAAAGGTGGAGACTGGTGTGTTCCTGGAATAATATAAAAAAGTAATTGATGGTATCTCACTAGGGTCTATGAAAATACTTTGGGGGGTAAGGAGGTAAAGTGAAAAAGGCATATAGTATATTATTATATAAACACTGGACATACATAGGAAAAACTAAAAAGCAGAGCAGTAGAAAAGTTTGCCCTGCCCTCACCAATGTTTGACTATAAATATTTAAGTCACAGCACTACACCTTCAATGGGTCCTACTGCTCTCTGACCCCACCTCCTCACAGAACAATCTCAACAAAGAAGGGATCTCTCACAAAACACATTGGGGCACCTGTGTAATTCAGTTATATAGCAATAAACTAGGACACCATTCAGTTCATCAATATGGCAAGGTCCTCATCAATTTCACAGGTACAAGGGAGCCATGATGTAGAGTCTTCAAAACCCTTTTGCTCTTCAATACAGAAATCCAGTCCTGCCAGCTGCATATACATACTACAATGATTCTCGAGCACATTAAAATGATATCAGGGCGAAACTGAAAACAAATGGACAAAAACAAAAAGGCATAAGACTCTTAATTGTCCCTAGAAAATGGCGCTGAAAACTGGAAAACACATGGTCAAACAAAAAGCAAGGAGTCATGAACTACAAAGAATACATGCAGGCCAATGGAAAAAGCACACTGGCTGACCATACAAAATGACCATCGGCCACATGGTCAAACAACAACAGGCAAGGAGGCAATGAAGCATGGATAATAAAGAACAAATGCAAGCCCATGGCAAGTGCCTACTGGCGGACTACACAAAGTGGTCACAAGCCACATAGTTAAACAACAAGCAAGGAGGCATGGGAAACAAGGAGCATATGTAAGCCTATGACTACACATGGCATAGAGAACAAAGACAAAATGGTGGCCCATGGCAAACACGCACAGTCTCATACACACACACACTGAACTGTCTAGACAAAAGAGGAAATGACAAGCAATCAAGAAAACACTACCATTAATTCAGCAATGCCAAAAAAGAAAATTACACTACCTATAAAGATTTCACAACAACACACATACTCCCAAGGCATCAATTCAAAATATATTACTCCACCAAAATAAAATACACATTTTGCAGGACAAAAGTGAAATACAAAAAAACACTGACATGATTTAATCCAATGCTATCTCTGGTTTAACTTATAGATGCTCGAAAACAACATACTTAGAAGAAATCTTTGTGTCGTATATATAATGACTAATACTGGTTGGCTGGCCCATAGGTAGACCAGGCCACATGGTAAAATAAATGAAAAAGGCAAATTTAACAAACATGGAGAAACTGTACTTAACTGTGCAACCTTTTTCCCTTATAAAGCACTAAAAAATGAAATGCAAAAAAATACTAGCACCCTACTGCAACTCCAGGTCACCCACCACAACCACAATCAAATTTAAAAAAAATAAAAGTACAATTATATACCGGTGCATGTCTTGTATCTACACCCTAATCCAATTTTTTTTTAACTTACTTGTTATGTCACAAAGCAAAGTCCTAAAAACTCCAATGGCATATGTGCAGCAGGAATTGCAGTCAAAGAAAGTGACCTTTTCACCTTGTCATCCAAATGAATAGTGACCAGGACATGGACAAAGCAGTGGGAGGAGCCCTCTGGATAGGAAGAGAAATTTGGGGTCTTTGTGCACCAAAAAATAATAATAAAAAATGCTTTTCACACTAAAAAAACAACCTGAACCATCTGTTTGATTTTGCTGCTTCTCAAGTAGAAACTCTACTCAAGAAGCAGCCAAGGGTGCTGGTAATTGTTCAGCATCACAAAATGTGTGGGAAGACTCTGTGGTGATCAGAAATTGCACTAGCGATCAGCAAATCTCACTCACGCTCACAAGTGCATGATACAGGAGCCTTGCGTTGTACACATGAACATCGAGAGGCACCAGCTGGAAAATAATTCCGAGATGCACTGATTGGTGGAACTTGTCAGAAACTACACGTTACACGTGTAACACAGAGTTACCAAATTCTGCCAACTCTGCGAGTAGAATTAGATTTTCTGCCTGGGCCTACAGATAACAAATGCCTGTACCTATTTATCTTTGTTTTAAACACTGGCCAAGACTAATCCTCACTGCTAATATTAAGGTATGGTTATGGTATAGTAAGGCAATGAAAGAGATAAGGTCTACACTTATCACAGTTCTTTGATGCATTACTGAAGGGAACCATACTGAATTTTCCTCCATTAAGCTTGACATCAGTAAAGCATCATAAAAGTGTAACACTTATGAAAAATTAGTGTGTGTGTCAGTTAACCCAAGGTAGGTACATAGTTTCAGGAAAAGGTAACTCTTGTATTGTTTAGAGTCAGTAGAATGTTTCTGTTGACTATCAAAATCTGACAGTGATAATAACGCCTACGTAACTGCAAGGATATTTAGATCGAAAAGTCAAATTGAATACAAATTTACAATCAAAATTAACCGGGTGATATTTTGCACCATTCATAATTATGTATCTAAATTGCAGATCAGTTTTTAGAAATGGGACATTCCTGGGAATTCTCTGATAACGCTCAAGTTTTTTTCTGTTATGCAGCACTTAACAGGCGTTATCAAGTACAGAGTTATCCTTGTTATTTGGTCATCTTATAATGAGCTCACTGACGCCATATGCTGTTGGATAAATTACTATTTCTTTGAAAGTAGTTACTTTCAAGTACAGTGGGATGCATCGAAGAGTTTCTCCCATGTTTGAACAGGTACCTACATTTTTTATGTTTAAAAGACTTCATTAAATATCAATATTGCAAGGCAATAAGATTGCATATTAAAAGTATTAATCGACTGCAAGTGTAAAAACACAATAGCAAATAACAAAAGCCTTCATGATTTTAGAGGCGGGGGGGAGATGAGCAAATAGTTAAATATATAAATGACCATTTAGACATGAAAAATTACTGTTCTCATACTTTGTAAGAAAATACAGTATTTTGATACAAAGAATATATAACCAGTAATAAACTAGAAAAACAACAGAGAAATATTGCATTAACGAGGGATGAACATTTTCATAAAAAGTACAACTAGTAGATGGTATATATTCCTCATTATGGTCGAGAAAGGAGATCAATGGTAAACATAACTTTTGAGCATTTTAAGAGGTGGAACATTGAGAGGGATAAATACTGTCTAATTTATGATGCAAACAACCATTGTTCCACCAAGTTATATATGATAATTTAGATGAGCATGTCCAGTTAAAAGTAATTTGTTGAAAGGCTATTGCCAATAAAATGTCCAATAATTTGCAATCAGGGAAATAAGGAAACGTTTGACTAGAACAGTACCCATAAAAGGTGGACTATTTTAAAACATTGTTGCCTGTTCAAAATGTTTCTAATCTGCGACCAAACTTTATGCCACAAGCAGAATGTATTGGGACATCTAAATAGCATGTGTATAATGTTGCTATTAGGAAAATCACAAGTCCAACAATTTTACAAAGTATTTGATGAGAATTTGGAGATTTGTGTAGGGGTTAATTTAAGCCTATGGTAAAAGAAAACATGGACTATGTAATTCTAGCAGTTCTAGACATTTTATAAATACGCAACCAAACTTTGTTCCAAAAAGAAGTCCGCCAAAACACCAAGGTCATGTTAACACAGGAGTTCAGTTTTGGACCTGGTTTGAGAATTATCTGAAGATGAAACTATTTTAAATATAGCAGAATCTCTAGGAGAAACTGTAAGAAACTCAGGTGGTCATTATGACATTGTCGGTCAAGTAACCGCCATGCTAGTGATGGTGGTAGTACCGCCACCAGGCCGGCGGTAATGACTGCCAAATAATGACCATGGCGGTGATCCCTCCAATAGACAGCCAATGTACCACCCCAACCGCCAGTGTGATTCGACCACTGAACACGGCGGTAGCAATCACCAGGCAGGCAGAAGACAAGGATCCACCCACCATATTATGACACAGCACACCGCCAGGATTTCCAGGGCGGTAGCATCGCCACCAAAACCCTGGCAGAAACACATCATATAAAAGGAGACACTCACCTCCAGGGACACAGAGCAGTCAGTGGCTGCCATGGAACCTGAACTGGAAGTCTTCCGGATGCTGTACCACACCATGGCCGTCCTGGAGCACTAAGATGACAACAGTGAGTACAGCCAAGTACAGCCACCTAGCACACAAGGGAGGGAGGGAGGAGAGAGTCACACACACATGCACAACACACACCATACACACACCCAGAACCATCTGCAGAGTAAATCGACAGTAACAGGACCCAGAAGCAAAGAAAGCCAGGACACATACCGCTGTTCTAACTACTGTAATCCAGTAGGACGAGGAGCTCAAATCCAAAAAAATACAGAAATGCATACCATTGGCCAGTCCAAAGTCTGAAAAAGCCCACAGGGCAAAGTCCAAAGCACAACTTGATTCCAGACAACATCTGGACTCCGCTGTGCAAGGGCATCATGTTGGAAATAGGCAGGCACCTCATGGGGTGGGGGAGGCGGGGGGCTTCTTTTTTGGGGGGGGTCATTGGGTTTGGGTTTGGGAGGGGGAAGGGTCTTTACCCTTCCATTTTTGGGGGTGGAGGAGTGGGCTTGGGGAAGGGGGCCGGAGTTCCACTCATGTGCCCCTTAGTGGCAGCTGAAGTCTTGGTGGAACAGGGCTAGATTTGGTGCTGAAGGTACTGGGCTGGGGGTTAGGACTTTTCTCTTATGGGCAGGAGGGGGGAGGGGTAGAGAAGAGGTGAAGATGGGAAAGGAAAAGCTTCTTAGGACGAGTGAGGCGGGACGTGGGAGAAGGTGGGCTCGGTTTGGGTGCAGGTGCATGGCCAGTGTGCAAGAGGATGGCTGTTGGGGGTCTGTGTGTAAGCGTTTGTGTGTCTTTGGAGGGGTAGACAGGGTGTGGGAGGTCAAACAGAATCTGTGGATACATGTTGTGGTGTTGTCTGCAAGTGAGGTGGGTGTGCTGCATGAGGGGATGATGGTGGTGGTAACTGCGCATGTGGTGTGTGGGGTACATGTCTGCAGGTCTGCTGTTGTGTTGTCTGTCAGCAAGGCTGTGCATGTGACAGGTTCTGGGACTGTTGATGTAGTGCATGCAGGTGTGAGTGCTGATGTGACTGTGAGGGAGGAGGAGGAGTGGGAGACAGTGGAGTCAGTGGATGATGTTGTGTGTGAATCTGTGTGGTGGCTGTGTGAGAGCTTGTGGACTCAAGTGTGCAGCCTGTGTTTGTCTGTGTGAGGCTTGTCTGTTGTTTTGGGTGCATGCTTATCAGAATGTGTGCGTGGGATGGGCTTGGGGAGAGGAGACTGGGAAGTGGTGGTTGGAGGGGGACGGAAGAAACAGGGACACTGGCTCCCGTCAGAGAGGAGACCAGAGCCTTAAATGATCTCTGTAGGGCCACCAAGCCACTGTGAATGCCGTCCATGAAAGCATTGCATTGCTGTATCTGGGATGCCAGCCCCTGGATGGCATTTACTATGGTTGGCTGCCCTACAGAGATGGATCTCAGGAGGTCAACAGCCTCCTCACTGAGGACAGCAGGGCTGACTGGGGCAGGGCCTGAGGTGCCAGGGGCAAAGGAGATGGCAACCCTCCTGGGTGAGCGGGCACGGGCAACTCAATGGGGGGCTACTGGGAGGCTGGTGCTGGTACGGGGGTGGTGGAAGATCCTGTAGCTGTGGTGGTCCCTGACGGGTCCACCACCACCAGGGAGCTCTCATCGGAGGAGGAATCAGAGTCAGTTGTATTAGCTCCCCCATGGTGCTCCCTTTGCCCTCTGTCCCACTGATCCCCTTGGATTCAGTGGACTCTGCTTCCTGGGTCCCGTGGGCTGCAGCTCCCTCACTCGCTGGTGCCCCTGCTCCTTCACCAGATGATGCTAATGCACACATGGACAGGATGGCAAAAGAAGGGGGGGGGAGAAAGAAAGGGAGCACAAGGTCAATCATAGCACCAACAGCACAGAAGGTATTCACATCACTATCACTCACTGAGACTAACAATGGGCAGTATGAACCACACTGGCATACGATTGGCTAGGTATTACAGCAGGTAGGAGCCAAACACTGCCACCTGCACACCAACTGGGACCAACTAAGCCCTGTTTGACATGGAAAGCCAGCTACCTAGCTATTAAAAATATGCATTACACCCAAAATACCTAAGATGGACCACACAGCAATGTCTAAACTGGCACCCAAATCCCATGCCAGGCAACAAATGATGGTTGTCACACAAACTCTACTCACCCCCTTGTGGCTGCTGTGATGCCCTCAACTGCCCATCTAGCTCTGGGTAGGCCACTGCCAGTATGCGGGTCATTAGCCGGGTCAGGTTCCGTCGGGCACCCCTCCCTCATTGGGAGGCCGTCCCCAGCTGGGCCTCCGCGTTCTTCTGGGCCCAGAATCTCAGATCCTCCCACTGTTTCCTGCAGTGGGTGCTCCGCCAGCTATGGACCCCCAGGGTCCGCACGTCCTTGGCGATGGCACTCCACAACCCCTTTTTCTCATGGGCGCTGAACTGCAAAGGTAAAACAGACAGAGGGACACCATGAACCAGACAGTCCAGTCTGTCACACATATGGCCTACATACTGAATTTGCCCCGCATCAGGCACACACATGACCCATATCTCTGCATTAACCCTGCCATGAGCCATGCCCCCCAAATGACACACTGCTAGCACACACAGACATCTACATGCAGCCATGTTGCATGCAACGTACCCATCATGTACTCACCTGCTGGTCTGGTGGCCCATACAACTTCCCATAAAGGGGTAGGACCACATCCACGAGCCTCTCCAGCGCCTCTGATGTGAAGGCTCGGGCCCTTTCCTCTGTAGCATGGGCCATGGCAGGTACCAGACACAGGTCACAGCAGCACACGCAGTGGAGATGTAGTCCTGTGGAAAGTCAGGAATCAAGTGAAGTACTAGGAAGAAAATGGCGGTCACGTCTGCAGCGGTGAACACCGTCACCACCGGCATTGATCATCATTGGTTCCTGTACTCCAAGAAGCCTCATGAGCCAATGAGGAATTGCACGGCGGTGCAGACTGCCTCCTGACATGATACCTAAAACAGCGGAGTAATGTCACTTTCACCTGTCCCTGCATACAGGACAGGCGTTGGCATTTTCTACTGCTAGTACACATGTATTGATTTAAAAGTGTGTTATTGGTGTCGACTGTACACACCTTGACAATTCCAGTGTCCAACATACAAACATGCTCTGTTTACACTGATGTTGTGTGTCCATAGTTCCTGCTGGCACTCCCTTCTTCATTTTGGATCACTTCGGTACCAACCACTGCAGAGGAATAGGAGGAGGAGGCAAGCACCCGTGTTCAGACCCCTTGTGGACTTGGCTACACTGTAGGACCGGCACATCATACTCACCTATTGTTTGGACGGGGCCACAATCACAGAGCTGTATGCACAATTGGAGCCTGATCTGCTACCTGCTATCCGTTGCACCACAGCAACACCTCCTCTTGTGCAGGTACTATCAGTGCTCCATTTCCTGGCAACAGGCTCTTTCCAGGTGACAGTGGGCATGGCTGCAGGAATGTCACAGCCAATGTTCTCTATTGTGCTTGCAAGGGTTTTGGCTGCCTTGCTCAAACACATGTGCAGCTACATCGCATTCCCCCAGGTAGATGAATTGCCCATTGTGAAGGCTAGATTCTATGCAATGGGACACATACCACACGTGATTGGGGCCATTGACGGAACCCATATTGCCTCAGTCCCCCCCACCCCCCCCCCCCCCGGGCCAATGAACAGGTGTACAGGAATAGGAAGAATTTTCACTCACTCAATGTCCAGATGGTGTGCGTTGCTGAAAAGTACATCTCCCACATCACTGCCAAGTATCCTAGGTCGGTGCTTGATGCCTTTATCCTGAGGAATAGCAGCGTCCCACAGCTGATGGCACAACTACAGAGGCACATGGTGTGGTTATAGGTGAGCCTGAGTCCCCACCAAATGTATGTCAGTGTATGCCTTCAGGAGTCATACCCCATGCCATTGTGCAAGGCTAATGTGTGTCCCTCACTTCTTCCAGGTGACTCCGGCTACCCAAACCTGTGCTGGCTGTTGACCCCTGTTAGGAATCAGAGAACAGGGGATGAGAATAGGTACAATGATGCTCATGGGCGTACCAGGAAGATTGTTGAAAGGACCTTTGGTCTCCTGAAGTACAGGTTCAGGTGCCTCCATCTGACAGGTGGATCCCTATGCTACTCCCCTGAGAAGGTCTGCAAGATTGTTGTTGTGTGCTGCATGGTGCACAATTTGGCCCTCAGACACCGTGTGCCCTATCTGCAGGAGGAGAAGGGTGAAAATGCACCTGTGGCAGCAGTGGACAGTGAGGACAGTAAGGAGGAAGAAGAGGAGGAGGATGTGGACAACAGGATGCATATAATACATCTGTACTTTCAATGACACTCAGGTAAGAATGCTGAACTAAACATTTCTCCATGTAAGTGTTGTGCTGTGTGGCTGTAGCATAATGCTAGTCACTATCTTTGCATCCAAACAGACTGTCACCTATGCCTACCCTTATTGCCGATGTTGGTATGGTTGCAACAGTGTAATGCTGTGATCTGTACAGACTGCTGAGACACATATGTGGGATGGATCAACATATTACAGGACATTTGCACCGGATCATGCAGTTCAATACAGTTCAATACATTGTACATTACCTTCAGATAAAGCACTATTACTCAAGTTGTGTCCACAGTTGTTTATTAATGAATCAGCTATACAATGAAAAGTGCAATAGAGAGGGGTGATGGTTGGGAAAAGTCCGGTATAGTGGGACAGTCTGTTTGTTGCACAGGTCCAGTGTCCAAGGGGCCATAGGAAGGGGAGCAATGGCAGTTCAAAGTGGACATGGTGACACAGAGGTACACAAGGGGGACATTCTGGAGGGGCTAATTTCCTGGCGCTGGTCTTGGTCTTGGCAACTGTCTCTGGTGTCTGTCTGGGTCGCAGGGAACATTTGCGGGGTGGTTCACCTTCTGCAGGAGGAGGGGTGCTGGTGGCCTGTGGCAGGGCCTTCTGTCCACTAGCTGCAGCAGATGTTGACGGCTGCTGATTGGAGTGGCTAGAGGAAGAGGCCCGCTGGTGTGCTCTGTTCACTCGCATGGTGTTGGCCATGTCACCCAGCACCCCTACATGTTGGCATTTAGGCCCTGCAACTCCTGCATTAAGTCATGGTGGATCACCCCCTGCAGCCGCTGGTTCTCCTGTATGATGTTGATCACCTGACCCATCCTGTCCTGGGATTGTTGGTATGCCCCCAGGACATTTGTGAGTGCCTCCTGGGCAGTCGGTTCCCTGGGCATGTCCTCCCCCTGGCACACAGCTGTCCTCTGAGTGTCCCTGGCCCCTTGTGTCTGTGTCCCCTGAACAGTGTGCCCCCTCCCACTGACACCAGGACCCTCATTGTCTTGCCTGTGTGGTGTGGACTCAGGTGCCTGTACAGGTGGGCACACTACTGATTGACGTGTCCTGGGGACAGAGGTCTGGGGCCTTTGGCTGGCTGCTGTGGTGTTAGATTCTGAGGGGGGGCTCTGTGGTGGACTGGCTGTGGGGTGGGGTAGCCGAATGAACAGTGGTCCCAGATGGGCCAGGGAGTTCATCCAGATCCAGAGCTCCTGAGTTGTTGTCATCATTGGGGACATCTTCTGGTGGGGGACTGGGTAGCCGTGGCACCTCCTCACCGCTGACATTGGCTGGGGCACCTGTGGGGATGTAAGTGGTGTATTAATGTACATGTCTGTGACACATTCCGCATTTCTAGTGTTCCCAATGTTATTGCTGTTGTCCTCCCAGCTTTGGTTGTGTATGGTGATGGATTGTGGGATTGTTAGTTCTCCATGTCGTGCATGCATTGTTGGTGGGTGTGCATGCAGAGATGGAAGAGATGTGCATGCAGTGGGTATGGCATCCAGGGCTTGGCATTGAGGTTTGGTAATTGGGGTGGTGCACTGTGTGGGATGGAGTAGGGTAAGAGGAGTCAGGGTGAGAGGTCGTGGTGGCATGCAGGTATGGGGGGTGATAGGTAGTAAATGTTGACTCACCAGTGTCCAGTCCTCTGGCTACTCCAGTGTGTCCCTCAGGATGTAGTATTGCCAAGACTTGCTCCTCCCATGCTGTCAGCTGTGGGGGAGGAGTTAGGGGTCCACCGCCAGTCCTCCTGATGGTGAGCTGGTGCCTTGCTGCAATAGAACTCACCTTGCCCCATAGGTTGTTCCACCTCTTCTGAATGTCGTCCCTTGTGCGGAGATGTTGTCCCACAGCATTCATCATGTCCACGATTCTGCGCCATAGCTCCATCTTCCTGGCAATGGAGATCTGCTGTCCCTGTGCTCCAAACAGCTGTGGCTCTACCCTGACTATTTCCTCCACCATGACCTGCAACTCTTCAACTGTGAACCGGGGGTGCCTTTGTGGGAACATGGGTGTTGGATTGAGTGTGTTGTGCTGAGGGTGATGTGTGAAGTGGTGGGGTGTGTGGTGTGTGGTGCATGATGAATGAAAGGGTAGTTGTGATAGGTGTGCAGTTCTCTTTGGGATTGGTGTGGCAAAGTGTAGCAGTCGTCTCATGTTTGCAAAGGATTGTGGGTGAAGGGGGTGTTTTATAGTGCTTTTCGTGGGTGTGTGTGGTGTGTGTATTTGTGTCAGGTGTGGGTTTTTGGTTCTGGCTAATGGTGTCTTCTTTTGTTTACCACCATTGAATGTCCGCTGTGGTGTTTTATGGGTCATTATTTGGAGGGTGTTTTTTTGTGGCGTAACGGTATGGGTGGAAGTACCAACAGTTTATCACATTCTGTGGGTCTGGCGGATTTGTGGTTGTGGCTGTTTTCTGTTGGTTTCGTGTGTATGTGTCATAATCTGGCAGACAGATGTTCGCCTCCACTGCGGTATGTTGGTGGCAGTCACCTCAGCGGTATTCGTAATTTACCACCAATGTCATAATGAGGGCCTTAATTAAGTCAGATGAGTGAGGAATAGTAATAGGAGTATTTTGCAGAGAGAAATAGTCATCCAAAACAGCATTGATAAGCAAAGAAAAAAGTGTTTGGAAAGAGTGAGGACAGTGAAAAATAGGTCTAAAATGAAGAAAGGAGATAGGAACATCATTATCAAATAGTTGTTCAATCAACATGATACCCTTATTTTGCCAGGAATACCTAAACAGCGGTCTGTTATTATTCTTAATCAGTTTATTTTACCATATAGAGATATTAAGAAGTATAGTAGGTGTGACTACCCTAGGCATGAACGTAGATTTGATTAGGGAAACAGTATGTTGAAAGAGGGGGAAGAAGGAGAGATGATTTAGAGGAAAAAGACAGCACCTCTTCTAGAGAAAAGGGATAAAGAAGAGTTCTCCCTACAGCTAACCACGAGGGAGAGAAGGATGAGGGTGAATCTGAGATCCAAAAGGAAGCTTGACGTAATCCAAAAGCTTTATGGTAGCAATGAAAATCTGGGAAGTTAACCCTTCCATCTAGTTATGAGGTTTGTAAATTAGATAAAGAAACTCTTGCTTTCTTATTATTCCATAAGAATTTAGTAAGTATAGAATTAATTATTTAAAAAATAAATGTAGGAATATGAACCGACATCATTGAAAGAAAGTGGAGGAAAAAAGGAGATATCATCATTTTAAAAGAGTCAAAACACCCCCACCACAATTGAAAAAGGTGATTCCAGGAAGAAAGAAGGGCATACATTTTAGCAAGAATATCTTTAAAAATAATCCTGCACAGATTTTTGTAAACCAAGGGGCATATTTATAATCCCCTAACGCCACCTTGTGCCACATTAGTGTCATTGTTTTTTACGCTAATGAGGCCCAACAAGACTGAAATCCCCACGCCGTATTTACAGAGTGGGGCAATGCATGCATTGCCCCACTCCGTAACCCTTTGCACCACATTATGCCTGAGACAGGCATAATGTCTGCAAAGGGGGTGTTCCCCCGTTAGGGGGGCCCAAAAATTGGTGCAAGGAAATCTATGAGATTTCCTTGTGGCATTTTTTACGGCACTTTTAATGCCTGCTCAGAGAAGGCGTTAAAAGGCAGCTTCCATTATTTAGAATGGGCCCCTATGTACTCTGCAGGAGTAGCTACAACATTTTGGTGCTACTCCTGCAGAGTACATCAATAGCATCACATTGACTGACGCTATTGCCCCCTACCCTGGGTCATGGTGCGCCATATTTTAAATACGGCGCACACATGGTGGAGGTAGGGGGGGCGCTAAGGGGTGCAGGGAAAGTGGTGCTGCAATCAATGCAGCGCCCCTTTCCATAAATCTGCCCCCAAGTACCTGTTTTTAATCTTGGAAGATTTTGCCTACAGATTCCATAAAAGGCTGTTTGATGGTATATTTGTTAAGTGGAAGAATTTTAGTTTTATCTTTATTCATTTTATAACCCGAGAATAAATAAATAGGAGAACATTATCTGTATAAGCTGCTAATTTTAGCTGATGATCTCCATAACGAAAGCCAAGAATAGACGAGATAGAATGGATGCGGGAAAGAAAAGGCTCAAGTGCTAAAACAAATAATAAAGGGAAAAAGGACAACCTGGACGTACGCCACTTTGAAGACGGAAGTGAGTGGAAACCTTCCCCTTAACGAGGACAGAGGTGTGCGGGAGTAATGGAGAAGGGAGATTAAATCTACTATTTTAGTTCCAAAGCCATACCAAGCTAAAGATTTTAACATAAATTCATAGTTTATCCCATCAAATGCTTTCTCTGCATGTACTGTAATTACTTCAAGAGGAGATTTTAGAAAGGATATTTACTGAGTATATTTAGAAATAATCTAGTATTGTCTGATGCCAATCTATCTTGAAGGAAACCAGCTTGTTCTTTTCCATTGCGATGAGGAAGAAAGGACTCTAACGAAATAGCTAAAAGTTTAGCAAAAATCTTGTAATTTACCAATGAGATAGACCTGTAGCTTTTACGGTGAGGGGGATCTTTGCCGCTCTTATCAATAAAACATACTGTGGCTTCTTGAAACTTACTGGAAGAAGATTTAGAGTTTATAAAGTGATGAAAAAGACACATCATGTGAGGAAGAATAGTATTATTGAAGTGTAGAACAAATTCAACAGTAAGTATGTAGGGACTTATAGAAGTTAACAAATTAATTTACAATATCTTGGTGTTTCGTGATCAAAACACATTGTGAGCAGATTAATGAATACATTGAATGTCAGTGTTTATTCACCTTGAGATAATTAGCTAGTAATTTACAAGTTTTAATTTTCCCATCATAATATCGAGCACTACTTTTGAACAAGATGGATGTGGCGTCATTGGTGGAAATACTATTGAATTATAATTTGGGCTTAAGTAGAGTTTGCAAACTAGTGTCTGATTTTGAGGAAAAGTATTGTTGTCCTAAAAGTTTTATTGAAGATAATAATGATTTATATTAAATTTTTCTTCTCTTTTGCTTCACAATCTATAATAAAACCACACACTGCTGCTTTAAATGTGTCCCACAATAAAGATAGAGAAGTATTGGATGTATTGTTAAATGTTAAATAAGAAAAAATCTGATGCAAATGATACAAAGGAGGCGGAAAATTGTGCATTATTTAACAAAGAATTCTTAAATCTTCAGCTATGGTTGTCAGAGTGGGGGGGAAATCAAGTCCAAATCTGTGATTACCATGGCATGGTCTGAGAGTATTATGGGACTAAAGTATGACTGGACAATGAATTGTGAAAGGGGTTTAGAATGAGAAATGTGGTCTAGTCTAATATGTGTACCATGTGGAGCAGAGTAAAAGAAAAAATCTCAGGAAGTACGGATAGAAGTTCTCAAGAGATAATTAGTGCATTTTGAGAAATGGATGAGTGGCATTGTTTAATCATTTTGTTAGGTAAAAAATGTATTGTGGATTGTCTGTCTAAAAATGGATCCAAGAATTGATTACACTCACCTCCTTAAATAGAATATGAATCATGAGATTGCATACATTTTCTCATAATTGTGGGCCAAAATATGTAATATGGTTGTGTTGGTGCATAAACATTTAAACCATGATCATTTTTCTATTAAAAAGTTAAGATCAATCCATCTTCCCATGTCATCTTTTTCTTGTGAGAGCACAGATATATCAAGAGTTTTCTTACATAAAATAATTACACAATTTTTCTATTTGAAATGGGAGACGCAAACACTGAACCCAACCAACCTCATTTAAATGTTAACGAGTCATGTTCAGTAAGCTGAGTTTCCTGGAGTAAAACTAAATCAGGGTTAAATTTGCCTAAATGTGGTATCAGTCTTTGTCCTTTTACTGGATTAATACAACCGTTAATATTCCATGAGACAACTCTAAATGTTACAGTATACGTATATTCGTGAAATTATGAAGGCATAACAACTTGAAACGAAAATGTAGTTAAAAGAAATTGTTAGGACTATCCAATAGGTAACACGATTATAATAAAGTTTAAGAACAGTAGAAGGGAGAAGGGAAAGATGACTAGAGATACATAATAATATTAGAGGGATAAATGAAAAAAGGGAAAAGAGGTAAGGTAAAAGAAGGGAAAGAAGAAAGAACAGCAAAAAGAGTCAGTACATGTCAAAAAGAGATGACTGAAAAGACATATCTGAATAATTGAAACAAGGAGAAAGGGGTGGTGACAACACAAATGATGATGGCACAGCCGACAAGGGGACTGCACGCCACACCATGAGGGGCGTGAATAAGATACATATATTAAGCTCTGTAAAAGAAAAGAAAATATTAAGAAGAGCATTTTAACACAAATAAAGCAACATCAGGTTAAGCATTTCATATGTTATTAATTATTAGCAAATAGCAGTTTCAAATAACTTCAAGTCACAGAAGGGCAAGCGGTTTTCACATTGATAACAACATGGGTATTGATAAATATCCTCATTCAACTGGATCATCATACAACCTAGTATTGTTTGATAGGTGACCTTTAGGTGATCAAAGATACCTGGATACATGGATGAAAAAGACCATAACGGACTCCCAAGTTTTGTAAAGCTGGCCAAAGACTGAGAAATTCCTCCCATCTGCTGGCCTATGCGTTGGAGACTTCCTGTGGTATAAAGAGTTTTCTGCCCAACCATGTGCTTCGTTTCTTTGTTTTTGCAGCATCGATAACTTTTAAGAGGTTAGTAAATTGCAGAAATAGCAGAATAAATCATCTCAGTTTAGTATTTGATGTAGGCGCAGCAGGACAAGGTTCCAATATGTGTGCCCTTTGTATGTTGAGAGCAGTGGAGGCAGGCATATCCAATATTTGTTGAAGAACGGATGCAAAAAAGGAGACTGAATCACTGCCTTCAGAACCTTCAGGCAGTCCATATTATGTCTGTTCCTATTTTCCAAATCTTATGCATGTTTCTTTAGCTGGAGAATCTTCTTTTCTGAATTTGCAATTTAACTGGTTTCATCATGCATCTCAACCACCTGTTGCTCCATCAAGGACATATGTGTTTCCATGAGAAACCACTTGTTGTCCAGATGTTGGTTGTGTTTATTAGTTTCTTCTATAAAAGGGCATAAAGCACAAGTTAATTCCAGTAAGATTTCCTTTGATATAGGAGATTGCATTCTTTACGGTAAAAGAAGATCTTATTTTAAACGTTTGTTTTCAGGAGAAGGTGATTGAGCCTTAAACACTTAATAGGTGCAAGGGGCACAGATGGAGACCTAGGAGTAGCTAAGTGCACTATGTCGTCAGGAGAATGTAAATTGTCAGTACATAAACTGTGAGAGGAAGATGTACTAGAGCACATGGAAGATTGAGATTTGTACAAATTTAAATGGTGTGATTCATTCAATCTGCCCATGTACACTGACGATGCAGAATGGAAGTCAATTTGAAGATATGTGTATAATGCTACAGTAATATCACGTGGAACGGTGTGCAATAGATAGGTATATTTTATGGTTGAGACAAGGCAGTAAAGGAAGATCAAAGAATTTGTGGAGCCTAGTAAAGATATAAATAATTATTTGATTTTGAGGAAAACCTTTAATTCCCGGTGATAAATTGTCATTGAGACTGCTCTCAAGTCACATGAAAATAGCCCAAATTTGAAAGCAGGTAATTTATATTGACAGTTCAAATTAGGACGCAAACTATGCCACATTAGAGGAGAAACACATTTACGAGCAGCAGGCAGCAGTCATGTGAGGTAAGAAACGGACAGCTGTGATGTTGATGAAATCAAAATGGCAGCCGCATGCATCACAGTGGCCGTAACAGAGAAGGAACATCAGCATAGAGTCTTCACCTGTTAGGCAGCAGCAGTTTATATACCTCTGGTTATCTGCTGTGAGTGTCGGGTGTTGTCCCTCAAAAAGAGCCATGTATTTTGCCTAGAGACGTGATGTAAGTCCAACGTGTGGCGGAGCTCTGATGTAAGGCAGCCATCTTAGGTGGCATTGTTGCCACACACCCCAGACACCTACATTTTTTAAAATTGTTCTTCACTATTCAAAGTAAGCAGCAACTTCCCCAGTTGAGTCAGATGATCTTTAATGAAGCGAAACATAATGTTAGAAAAGTACCTCAGCGAAAAATGAACTGCGCTGACTGTTTAAAGGAAGGAGATTATCCACTTGAAAACTGATTTTTACTGATAAAGGCTGAAATGGAAATGAAAGATGCAAAGACTACATCTAACTCAATTCTGTGGGATCTTGCTGAAGGTAGGTGAGTGCTGCCTCATCCTTCACCCGCAACATTTTCACATCCATCCTCATAAGCTGACAGACACTCACTAACCAGTGAAGAAGTTCTTAACTAGCGCTTGAACTTATTTGGCTTTTATTATATCTCATAGTAAATTGCATTGGAAACACTATGCATTTTCATTCAAATATAAAAATACATTGAAATAATTTTATGTCAACATTGGCAGTCGATAAAATTGATTACAATATTGTACGATAACAGTAAGTTTTTTGTTAGAAAAATGCATTAGTCAATGTGCAACTAGGATAGAGGTACCCACAAAACAGAATTATGATGAAAATATCATTTCAAACGTTTTTGCACCCTTTCAAACATTCTAGATTGCCCACCCAAGGTTAAAATTGGGTATTTCCTAGAAGACCTTGTCATGAAGGCGCTGCAACATCTCAATAAACTGAGGATACTTCCAGTATAGCTAGCAAAAGAAGAAGAATTTGCTGACTACATGGGTAGTCACAAATATGAGCCAGACTCTTATCCATCTGGTGCTCATAGGGATGTGTCATCTTTCTAGACAACATCCGATATTTTGAAAAAATAATCCAAAAAGCATTTATTAAAAAAAATCCATTATGTTTTATCCTGGACATCAATGCAAAACCTCTGCTCAATTCTACAGGATAATACATAAAAAAGGATTTAGAAAACTAAACGTGTTTAACCATTCATGAAGGAGAAGACTCCAAGTTATAAACTTAAACTTATGTGAACTCATTCAGCCAGTTACTTTGTATTTCTCTGTGGTTACTTTTAAACAAATTGTGCATGTGTTCATAATGAACCTGAAATACAATGGCTCCCAGCCTCAGGCGAAAGTATGAAGGGAACGTAAACCCTCTTGAACTTCTTAATGGCAGGCAAAGGTCCTTGAGAAAATGTCATAAATATCTGAAAGTCCAGCATAATTAGTCTGGCTACACCCTCTCTCGAAATTATACCAGTTGAATTGAAAATATAGCAGGATAATAAATCAGGGACATGTTTTTTTTTATCAGAAAGACGTCACAACCCATGATGTAAGTCTTTATTTCACCATACGTGGGTAGATAGTCCTTATTGAGGGCAATTAAAGCATTTCCACACTGAAACTTAGCCCTGTACATAACATTCATCTAACTACTAAGAGGTGTGGAAGCTCATTTCTAGCATATCAGCACGGGTTCTCCCATTGCATTATGACAGTTGTAGTTTAAGGTGTTTGAATTATTTATAAATAGAAAGATTTTTCTCATCAATGTGCACACAAGCAGTGCTTGCATTTCAGGACAAAATCAAACTAGCTCTGGACAGACTCTTTGTAAATAAATGATTAGTGAACAGATAAGGTTTCAACACTATGGGCATCAGACAAACACATTGACAAATTCTGAATTACGTGTTTTAGGCTAAATATAAAACAATAAGTTACAGTCATGGATACCCTGAAATAATGTTTTGTATATGTACAACAAGGATGTACTTCATAAATGGGGCCAGCAAATGTTCTAACACGTTTTTTGGGCTTTATAGGCCCTAATAAAAGAAAATGTCTCTGCTAAACTTGCTCGTCAGTATTTTGACCCGTATGTAACACATGTGAGATAATTTAAATTAATAGGAAATACAAAGTTGAAAAAAGCAATTCGGGTAATACATTTTGTGCCATGAAGCTAAAATCGAGCATATGTTATGCTTTAATAGATTCAGAGCCCACTGACGACCATATCATTCACTTTCCAAGCAACAATAACCCATAAACACTAAAAATGATTGGAAGAGGGCTAGTTCTGAGTCTTCACAATGGATTTATAAGACTTCATTTTAGACACCCTGAAAACAGTACGGAATTTTCGTCAAAAATAGGAAACTTGATTTCTAGACTTGAAAAATTAACATCATCTGCATAAAGAAATTACTTTTTTGTAACAATAACTACTCAAAACCTGTTTGTGCGTGTTTCCCTGAACTGGCTTGGTGAATGGTTCTCAACAAATAGTATCTTGCCCTTTTTTGAGAATATCACTGGGCCCAGGATAAAGGAATCAACAACTAATCTATTCAGACCCCATACAAATCATTACTTGTCTTCAAGCATCAGTGACAGTTTGGACTAAGCAAGATAATTTGCTGAAATCAATATACGCATTTTTGAATTTATGATGGTGAATTCACCAACTCCATATATTTTTGCAAATAATGGTGGTAAGATCCATGAGCTTCATATAAACTAGTCTTTAAATCCATTTATGTGTTGACCAATATTCCTAACCAAATGCAAATGAAATAACCATTTGCTTCATTTAATACGGAGGGAGAGCTCTCAAACCTATCATAAATTCGTATTTAAATTAAATTATTGTTTACCACTATATTCCACTGACTAATCATTATCGAAAAAATTCTTTAGAGGACAAACTTCAAACCATGGATGACTTCTCTTATTCTAAAAACATAGATGTGAATGTATTCAGTTCCACATATGCAGAGTTCACATGTGCAGTGATAAGGTTAGTGTGCTTCTTTACGTTATTTCCAGCATGCATATGTATTGTAATGCTCAAAGTACACTTTATGACTTTAAATAGGCGATTAGAAAACGTTTTGTATAGATCATACAACCTAAAAATAACAGGGAAACCTATCTGTAAGCTTGCCATTCCAACTTTATTTTCTGAGAAAATTCAGCAGACTTAGCTGTATCCCCGGAAGTAGTGGCCTTTCCTTATGAACCAATTATTTCTGTTGCTTCCAAGTAATGATTGTAAGTTTCCCTCTTGGGTTTTCTATAGCCTCCGGTGTATGTCTGTGTATGCAGGGACTGTATCTCAGCAGTGGAGTATGTTTAAAAGTGTATGCTCACTGTGAGTGGCACTGCAGGAATGTAATGTGTCTGTAATTCTCTGGAGGATCTGTGCACTGTATATGCATCTTTTCATGAGGTTGTGTTTTTGTTCATGGTGGGATTGTGAAGATGGAGATGTAGCTGGCGTGGGGTCTTCTGCAATCATCAGTTTAAAATTAAATTTTCCCTCTGGATATTCTACTCCAGATGGTCCTTTCCAACATCTTTCCATGGATGTGGGAGGCAGGAAGACAAAAGGAGGTAGAGGAATGTAGATTCAGAAAATGGAAAGAGGCTAAAACAACAAGGGGACAAACAACCTACAGCATGAGCACTCAAAAACAATGTAGAGTAGAGTAACTAGTAGCTCTCCAGCTACTTGAAAGCAGATATCTTGTTTGCAGCCCAGCCTAGTAATTTAGAAACATTTGGGTGGTTACATTAATATTTGTGTCCCAAAACTCAAGTCAAGAATGTGTGTATTTATATTTATATAAGTCAGCTGATGTTTGGAGAAAATGTCTGAACTTATTTCATGGGGCATTGTTGCTATGGCATTCCAGTATTCCACACTGACAAAGTCTTATTTAAATTACTTCCTGTTTCCAAGCAGCCAAATGTCACAAACTAACAAACTTCATCCAGATATGTATAACTAAAATGAAATACACACAAAACTGTAATTAGGGAACATTAGACTCTCAAATGTGCATCCTTGTACGACAAATGACAAGGGGAGAGTAGGAGGAAAGCTCACCCATGTACAGCATTAATTTCTTCCATCCCATTTCCAAACCGCCAAACAGAATGTGATAGTCCATCTTCCTTTTTAATGTAACATGGAACTGCAGATGACTAGACAGCTCCACAAACTATCCTAATGACGCCATCTTGAAAGTAACTGATGCCAGAAAACCTTCTATGGAGGTCATCTTAAGTCAGTAAGTCACAACCAGAATGGGATAGTCCATCTTTCTTTTTGTTTTGAAAAAATACAGATGACTAGACAATTTCACAGATATTCCCCACAGTGCCATCTTGAAGGAAACACGCATCAATAATCCTTCCACGGTGGGCATCTTAGAACCAGAGTCCACGTAACAAATGGCAACCAATCCAATTAATTATATATAGCACACATTGGCCCATATTTATACTTTTTTAGCGCCGCATTTACGCCGCTTTTTGATGCAAAGCCGGCGCAAACGTACAAAATATAATTGTATTTCGTAAGTTTGCGCGGCATTTGCGTAAAAAAATGACACAAATGCGGCGCTAAAAAAGTATAAATATGGGCCATTGTGTTTAGCTGAAGTGCCAGCACCCAAACAAAAGTACAATGGTTTATTCCATATCACCAATAAACATAATTAGGGATAGCCATCCCAAGTCGGTTATCTATCCATTACCTTCATCCTGGGGATGTCTACACTAAAACAGTACACAATCATTTCAAAATTGAATACAAAGGTCCAAAATGTGAAAATATGTAACCATTATCTCGTAAAACAAGAAACTATTATTCAGTCAAAATAAACCATCCTTAAATTACCCATTAAAATTGTTCTCAACATATTAAGAGATAAATGTCTTCCAGATTCAACTTAAACTAACAAACATAATATAACAATGCCCATGTGACAGGGGATACCGTAAGGAAAACTCACAGCCAGTGGTTTGCGGTTAATTTGTCTTTGTTAGTTTGTACTAATGTGGCATTGTTTATGGTTTTGTTCGTGTTCTTTGAGGATTTGGGATATGACTTCTTTTCTTTATTCTGCCTCCTGGGTTCACAGGGTGTTCATCTTCTTCTGTTTCTTCCTTCCAGATGGGGTCTCAGGAGGCGCATGTGGAGAAGAAGAAGATAAAAACAACTGTTGGTGGATTGGTAAGTTTCTTTTTTGTTTTCTCTAACACTTTTTCCTCTGGATATGACCTCTTTTACTATCTACTGTTCTTTTCTTCTGATTTTGCTCTCAATCTCTGTCTGTCTTTTCTTTTCTTCTTTTCGTCTCGGCTATCGTCTAATCTTCTGCGGTTTTCTCTCTTCTCTATTTCTGTGCCTGTCTGGAGTATCTTCTCTTACCCCCTTTTTCTACTTGTTATTCTCAGAGTTAATAAAAAAAAATTAAAAAAATAAGCCTTCTTGTATTTTTTTCTGTTATCCCTACTAAAGTAAAGATCTGACATTCTTCTGTCTTGTTTCTCCTTTTTGTTTTCTGGTATGTCTTGGGGAGATAACGTTCTACAATGCTACTACTGTAGAAAAAAAACCCTATTGAACGCTTCAACCGAAGAAGGTACAGAAACAACAAAACAAAAAAAATAAACCAATATCAAAGAGAAATACACTAACGTGAAGTCGCCAATTCGGCCTGGGCACCTCCCACCTCCTGCTCGTACTACCAGTGGTTAGAACCGTGTCCTCCGTAGGACCGTACCTGCCAAGGCCACACTCTCCCCAGAGCGTGGCCGGTTGTCTGGTTTTGCAGCCTCCTGGTCCTCCGGTCTCTGGATCAGGGAAGAAACCGCCATCGTCATTCCACTCGCGGGCCAGGGGGTCGTCGTTGACGGTGTTGATTCGGACAGAACGTCCGACCTCTCCTTGGTGTATGCCGCGTTCATCTTTTGGCGCAGCTTCCTGAGGTCCTCTTGCTGGTCCTGCCCCTGCCGTCCAGGTCTCGTCGAGGAGGGGTTTACCAACACCTCCATCACCCGGATGTGCTACCAGATTGGATAATGGTGGTATCGCATCTGGGTCAGGCAGGCCGGATGTGATGGTGCCCCAGGGGTACCGTTGGCTCGGCGCCGGGTCGGTCAGCCCGTGACAGCCCATTTGCCACTATACATTTACAATTTATTAATCGAAAAAAGAACTGTGATATTTTTCAGCAACAACAATCTCAGGCTGTTCTGTACGGAACACACAACTTTCCAACATTATTTTTGAAAAACATTACTAGCATAGTCCTAAGGCATGAAAAAGATTCACATCAATAAACTGATTAAGTAAGATTCCAATGCATTCACTTTGACAAAAAATATATCTAGACAAGTAATTAATCACAAGTATACCTCATTATCAATATGACCTTCATCATGGACTTGCAATCTTTATGGGAAGTCAAACTAATTAAAGTGTATATCTGTTGTTCAGATAACATAAAATGCATACAATTAAACAAAATTATTGGTCGACAAATAGTTCTTCACGTGTACACTTAGTTTATCATTGACAGTGTAGCACTTATCATAGTCTTACAAAATCTATAGAATAGCATGTTAAATATATCATTATTTACACAGCCATATTCACTGTTATGTTACTCACTAGACAGAATCCATGGTACAAAACAAGTTTTGATCAGTGCAACTTACTCCAAGAAATAATGCAATTCTCCATCAAAGTTAAGACCCAAAACTACTGCCTGCAGTTTACAGATCTATCTGGCCTCTAAATGTGGTAAGCGCACATCTAGGGTCTGGCTCAGGTACATCAATTTCAGGAAATTTAAAATCTGCTTAACCAGTTTCATGTATACACAGGTGTACAGTTAGTGGGTAGTTAAGATCTTTATTCAGACAAACTCTATGATGCTCCTGTATAGGCACTTTTAGTTGCCGTACAGTGCTTTCTACATAGATTTTATCACACTTGCATAGCCAACATAACAGCCCAAGCAATGGATGAAATTCTTGATCGTGTAACTGCATGTGGAATTATAAGAAAAAATATTTCATCCTATTGATCCCACAAGGAACATACTGTGCAGCCTCCAAATACAAAGAAACCATGTTTTTGAGTAAGCCAATGCTTTCTGGAGTCTGCGTTAGGTAATGCATAGCTAGGACTGATAATTTCCCTGATGGACTGGCTTCTTTAATTTGTAATCGAAGGTCTTTCTGTGATACATGATCTCAAACTTGGCATTCCCTTTAGCAGATCCCAATGTTGTTCAAAATTATGTATACAGATTGACTGTTGTTGTTATAAGTTGTTATGAAGGATAATCTATTGAAATTTCTCTGCTTATGTTTAATTTGCAAAGTGTTTGCTCAGTTGATTACTCTAGCTCTCTTGGCCGCATCCTGCAGCACATAATTATTGTACCCTCGTTCTCAATCTTCAACCTTATTACAAAAGGTACTATCCTCTCTACAATTCCATCTCATATGGATCATTTAATCAAAGAGGATAACTTTTTTCTACTTGGTGGGTGGGCACTGTCAAAATACAGAATACTATTCACAATTCATTAGTATTGAAGAGTTGTACTTCCCATTTACAGCACACTGCAGTGCATAAACCTTATGATCATCTTTGCAATTATATTTTCTTTTGATTTCCCTAGTTTTACCTCTAAAAAGAGAGTCATATTCAGTTTTATCAAGTCCATATTGAAACACTTTTTTATTTGCTGTACAATTTAACCCCATGTCTTTCATGTAAAAAGATGTAATTCATCTGTCATGGATTTTACTCTCCTGAATGTTATGCCTGGCTTCTGAGGTATTAACTTAGCTGAAACTGGATCATTCTTCATTACTTGCCAATATTTTTGTATACTCTTTTTAATTAATATACCTTGCTCTTTACTATACATTGTTATAATCTCATACTCTGATCCTTTTTGCCAGCTGTTGGCTTTCTATACATTTTAGTTTCCAGCTTAATATGCTTTACATACACTGTTAAATCAAGAAATGTTACATGCGTTCTATTTCTGTTAACAGAAAAATGTAAATTTAACAAACTCAGATCCAGCAGGAGTGTAAAGAAAATTTTGTGCTGTGGTGTTGATGAATTGATGATCTCTTCATCATTTGGAGGGGGTCCATTGATAATGCAACCAAGTTTGTGGAAAATATGAATATGAATACATGCTACAGGCTCCTGTGGGGGGGCTGCATGGTCCTCTCCACATTGACATATAGGTGACCACGGGGATATGGTCCCTGGGGCCATTAGAGGCAATGGGGGTGGGGGGGCTACAAGCCTTTTTTTTTTTTAAGTTGGCTCTGGGGTCCCTGTGGCCAAAATGGGCTCAGTGAGGTGGGCCCCTCTAATGTCGCCCTCCCCAAATGTTTTTTTTAAAATGGCAGGCAGCCATTCTCTTTTTTTCTGCCATGGTTCTGTGGGATTGCCTCAAAAACAGCTGCATTGTTTTATTTTTTGTGCTGGGGGGGTCCATCTGGGACTCCTCCTCAAGGGCTGGGGGAGGGTATCCCTACCCTATCACCTTATGTTTTTTTTTTAAATGAAGGACAGGGGAATAAGTACCTGAGTCCAGCCAGCAATATTTTTCTTCATGTTGCCAGCAGCCGTTTAGAGCACTCGCACCCCCGGCCGTAAATTGGCACAAGGGAAAAAGCCCCTAGGCCAGTCAAAATGGTCTACTTTTTAATTTTGGGTAGTAGGGACTCTCTCGATAGTCCCTCAAATCCAACCGTCAGATATACAAATATTTTTGTAGCTTAAAATCTCCATAACTTTTGAACGGACTTACACCAAGTCACAAAAGGCACACTTTCTGAACCATGAGATCTATCATCCTACCAAATTTGCTGTTATTCCATTTAGAAGTTTTTTCAGGAGTGCTTCTTAAAAAGAATGTGAAAAATGCATGGAGATTCTGTGTTTTGAGACCACCCCCTTTTTGTTGGTCTTGTGCTTGACAGATCACCACAAAACTTTTCATACACAAACTAGGCAAAAAAGTGCACTTTTATTTAAAAGTTCTGTGAACATTCATCAAACAACACCAAAGTTATTAGTAAAACAACAAAGGTATTTCCTATAGAAATGCTGATCTAATTATATTTACCTAATGACATCTGCCACTGATTGTGTATATATGTCTATATATATATATATATATATATATATATATATATATATATATATATATATATATACAAAGGTTACAGGGATATTTTAGTTACAAAACAGAATTTAAAAAAAAACATAGAAATTCACTTAAAAAACCAAAGGGTACAGGAAAGTTATAGTTGGGCTCACCTTTTAAACATACAAAACCATTGAAATTCGCCAGTTACAGTCAGAGTTACCTCAAGTAACTATAACTCATGCCCTAAGGTAACTATAACTGGCGCCCCCACCATGCACAGTTTTTTCATCAAAAATGTTACTGCAAATATGACATTGATATTATCAATGATGCTATGAAAGATGGCATGATTGCTGTAATTTGTAGGGTAATTTGCAGTTCAAACCCCCATAGCTGAGTGTGAAGCTTACCTTCACACTGAGCTATGGGGGTTTTCTTTTTTTTTCAAGCCCTTTGTGGGCTATGTGGCACCACGAGGGAGCCATGAAGGGCTCCCCTAATAGTCCCTACTTTTAAAAAAGAAATTGTACAACAAAGCTCTTACCGGCTACCTGGCCCTGCGGAGGAACCCTTAAGGCTTCCCTCGCAGTGCCAATGCTTCAGCAAGCATGGATCTGCTTTGACAGCAGCTCTGTGCTTGCTGAATCATTTCATCTCTGTCCTCTGCTCACGTGAAAGAGGCGCTAAAAGATGGAAATTCAATTTCTCGTAGCAAATCTTAAAACAGCACCTGCATATCATGAGATTATGAGAAGATGTTTGTTTAATGGAAATATGCTGCTCAGGGATGGAGAGTCTGTGAATTTAAAAGAAGGCTGCATACTCGCTAAACTCGCTCCGTGCCCCGTGTTACAGGGAGTATTGAGAACTTGACTTGTGGGCCTTTGGAAAGTGTGCTGAATTTTCAGTTCTTCCTAACACATCCAATTATCATGTTCCTGCTGGTTGATAGCTCAAGGTGGAAGAGAGTAGAAGCCTAAGTAGAAACTATCAGAGGTTGGAGCAGTAGACAAAGAAATAAAAAGGGTCCAATGTAGTTGAAATGTTAGATAAAGGTATTGAATAGAATAGATGGAAGTGATTATTTTGGTCTGGATCTGTCATTCCATATTGAGCTGATCCTTTTCTTGAGAGTCAAGAGCTATTCCTCATATAATGCTCTCATTTTCCAAAATGTCTAAACCAAGTGCCATCCCTTCTTTTTTAGCTCATGTGAGTGGAATTCATCGACAGCTTATTTGCCTTGGCTCATCTTTGCCTTCAGCCATAGATCCACCAGAAGGACTTGTGGACATAGGCGGCCCCTACGCTATGGGGGAGGAGCATCGCCCCACGGCTAATAAGCCAGCAGAAATATAAAATGATAATACAGTATTATCATTTTACTTTTCTGCTGTCTGGGGCGGGGTGGGGCAGAGCCAGCATCCTCCATGTCAGGAGGGAGCCAGAGTAGTGATCCACTCTAACTGCACTTGTCAGTTTGGCTGGCCGACTGAGGCCGGCCAAACTGACATGCACACTTAGATATTAGAATTTCAGCCCGCTCAGGCCAATCCCGGCACTTCTCTCAAGCTGTACAACAGCACGGGAGAAGCATCTGGACTGGATGGGGATTGGGTGGGGAGGGGAGCAAAGGAAAGGAAGCACTGACCCGGGTCCGGCAGAGGCGTGGTGGTGGGAGCGGCAGAAGCGAGGTGGCAGGTAAGGACATTTTTAAAACATGTTTTTTTATTAGTGCCAGGTGCTGCCCTACCTGCCATGCCTAGTAGCAGCCGCCACTGCTTGTGGAGAATCTAAGAAGAGGCATTTTTCATTCTATTCTCCAGTTCTATTGTCAGTCCTCAATATATAGAATTAATTCGGTGCGATCAGTGGAGCTGGTAGGTCTAATAGCCACAAGGGTTGATGTATATTTTACATCCCCTTGAAGGCCTTGATAAAGGACTGCAGCATCTGTGTCATCTGTTCGTGCTGTTCAGACACAAATGACCATATTTATGGCCTGGTTTGCGTTGCTCTTGTACTGTGCAACAGGGCGCAAGAGAGACACAAGCCTTAAGTAAGATTTATGAAGTCATACAGGGCCACGCATGGTGGCCCTGTGTGGCTTCATAAATTTCAAATAATGTGTTGCAGCGCAAATTGCTACATTACATTACTCTGCTAAAGGGAGTTGTGTGGGTGTTTCCATGCAACATCATTGATTTTTGATGCATTACTATATTTACAAGAACTTGTGAGCCACGGAATACACCAAAAAAATACGCCTTCCTAGGAGAGACCTAACCAGGAGAAATGTGTTTGTTTCTCCTCTTTTGTTACCCTTTCTATGTGTGCTACATAATGTGACACACATAGAAAGAGGAATATGCCTCTTAGGATTTTTTTTGTGCAGGAAGGTGTCCCTTTCTGCACAAAAACAATCCTGCAAGGATGGAATCCTGGGGCATCAGTGGTGCAGGGGAACTGACTATTATCAAAAGACTGCTTTGAGAAATCCCAATACGGCCTTCATTTTATTCATTTTGTCTAAAAGAAATATCTTTTTTTGGCGAGCAGTCTGAAGATCCTCTTGAACCTTTATAATGGCTTGGCCAGTAACCTGTAGTGCGTTAACGGGATCAGTGCATGAGACTTCTTGAATATATTTAGGACGTATTGCAATGGCACACACGTTCTAAGCAAAAACCAACAAAACGATACAACATAACATTAAAACAAATAAATATTGGAAAAGACAACATAAACAAACCATTCATTGCTAACAAAGTGAGCATTTGGGATGGAAAACAATTCATAATGTAAATGATTTTAGCCTAAGAAGCTCCACGCTCTCTACATCAAGGCCAGGGGCCTTGGATGACTTCCATTTGAAAGGGATAAGTGCCACTGGATGTACTTTATGGTATATTTTGGTTGTACGTGGATTATGAAAATATTTATCAGCTTTATGGAGACTATACTTTAGAACCCTAGATTATGACCTACCCTGTGTTGGACTGGCTTGTCGGACACTCTGTCATTGCTAGGCAGGCCAGTTTGAAAGGACCAGTGTAGCATGTTTTTCTGCTCATGTGGGTCGGTGCAGGGAAATAAAACTGATCCTTACGTTGGTCCTTACAAACTGGCCTATCTGGCAGTGCCAAAGTGCTGAACAGGCAGATAACTCCAAGAGAACTTTATAAAAGGGCACCATTGATTTTAGATTTTGTTCCTAACTTAAACACATTGTAAGGTTATTGATTAAAATGACCTCTTTCACTGCCACCAGCTCAGTATTGAAGCTGTAAGTGATGAGTTGGGTTTGCTCACCTTAAATTGAAAAGATGAGGCTATGGGGTTCTTTTTTAAAATTGGTTCTTCAATAATGATCAGCTTTAATTGGCCTGGAAATGCTTTGAGTTATTATTAATGTGTTGAGCTAAATGGGCTAAAAGCACAAAACGATGTTGTTGGTTTGTTTAACCATTATGATCTAGCCATTGAGCTTACATTAACTTTAAGATATGCCTCAGACAAAAAGATGATGAAATTTGCATCAGAGTTTAAACTTATGTGTCAGATCTGGAGTAAATGAGTAATGAATATTGAAGAAAAACAGAATCATGGAGTAGTTTTGTGGACATTAAGGAGACAGGAAAGAACTCAGCAGCTGTGGGGAACCCTGAAGATAACCTTACCAAAGTGCCCTGTGAATCCTGTAGGGATGGCCATCTGTAAATATGTATATAATATGTACTTTAAGCACAGATCCTGATATGCACAGGGGAGCCGGCACATGTGGGCAATCACGTGAAAAACACTTATAGCATTTGCACAAATGGGCACAGTTACATTGGTTAAGACTTGCGTACGGGCATTGGCATTGATAGTGACTGGAAATGCTGTCACCAAAGATAGGTGTCTCACTGGCACTAAAGAAATTGGTCCCTATACTTGTTTCTACACTCACTGACATTTAACATTAGAGAATAGACACACATGTTTAACCGGAGCCCACAAGGGTTCTCATTCTGACAGCCTAATAATCCCAATTTGAAAAGCAATGGGAGTTATCATCAGAACTGGGATGCCAAAAATCTGCAATTCCTCTTCTGATCTGTGGTGACTCAGCGTGTTAAATACAAATTGAGACTGTACGTGAAATGTCTGGATATATAACTTTGGTGCCACTTCAGTTGCTGTCAGGAAACTATCAGAGTGATTCGTGAAGCAGTGGCTGAGGAAAAGAGGGGATCCCAAAATGTGTTTTCCGCTTGCAATTTCCCATGGAGATTTTAGACACAACTATAGCACAAACCCCTGAATTGAATAACGTCAAATTTGCCAGAAAGCTAGATCTTGGTCCAGAAAGATCTCTTTTTGTAATTTGCTGTAATTATGTTCAGTAGTTATGGAGTTTTTAAAGAAAACATATTTATGCATATCTAGAGACACAAATCCACTGCAGTGAATCCGAAGATCCACACAATGAGAGCAATGCCAGGATTGGCTTGCTGCAACCTGAGAGAAAAGTTGCAACCGCCATTTTGTCCATCGGGATACAGTTCTCTGGGGAATAAAGATAAAATAGGATCTAAGTGGTCAAGATAGAGGTATCCTGACACCATGGGACTGATGGAGGAGAACCCTCATGTGCAGGAAATTGCCCCAAAACATTATTTTGGGGCGCATGAGGATCTGCAGATCTACTGTGCTATTCAGCGTGGCCACCCATGTGAATCCACAATAGATTTGTGGATCAAGAGCCCAATCAAAAAAATAATACACCCACTTACAGACCCACTCACACAATCCCTCACACTCCCATTCACACACTCTCATTCCCATTCACAGACCCACAAATCCGCCACCACAACTGGACACAGCCACTCACTCACCTATTCACACATCCAGTCATACACCCATACAGCCACTCACACACCCACTCATAGCCCCATACAGCCACTCAAGCACCCACTCACAGACTCACAAAACCACTACCACACGCACTCACATACACACACACCCACCCAACCACTCACACACCCATATAGTTACTTGCAAACCCACTCACACACCCACAAATCCACTCACACACCCATTCAAATCCCCACACAGCCACTCATACACCCACTCAGACACCCACTCATAACATAACATAACATGTGCATTTGTAAAGGGCACATTCACCCAGAAAGTATCTTGATGTGAATAAAAGATGTTGGGTCACAGATCCGCACAACCACTAACACACCCAATCGCAGACCCAGACAGCCATTCATATACTTACACAAACACACACACACACAGACACACTCACACACACACTTATACACCACTCACTAAGCCCTAAGGTAACTATAAGTCGCTCCCTCGCCAAGCACAGCAAATCACACCACATATTACATCAGTCATGACATCCTCTATGACATCATTGATATCACAGCAACTTTTACAATAAAAATATTGATGAGAAAATTGTGCATGGGGGCACAAATTATAGTTACCATAGGACACAATTTATATTTTCTTGAGATAAGTATAACTATAACTGCTGAATTTCTATGTTTTTGTGTGTGTAAAATCTGAACCTAAGAATAACGTCCCTGTAACCTTTGTTTTTTTAGTGAATATACACACACACATACACACACACACATGTACATTCTTCTTCATTTTTAGATCCACTTTCTTCAATCATGATCTTATTAAAGGCACAGAGGCTAATATTATGCTAATATTATGCATTATCCTCTTTATTGCCCTCACACAGCATCAATAAGGATAGAACACTGAATTGGAACCAGAATCAAAAACATTCCAAACATGCATAGATACTCAGAACACACATCCTTTGGATGATTCAACTGCCCTATTTTGTGAAAACATATTCCATCTTTTAAAAAATTCACAAAAACATCTTCTGAGAAAACTTAATCACTGGCTGCACATTGAAGCTGATTTCAGACCTGTTCTGACATAATGCCACAAAAATACAAGCAGGAGGGCCATTGCAGTGAAGAAGAAGAAGAATCTCTGTGTCTTTAAAAAAAAACATGATTTTCTACACACCCCAGCTGTGAATTTCATGGCAAGACACGGCAGCCAACATTATGATTGTTTAATGCTTTGTCTTAACATTCACTGCAACACTTTCCACTGGTTTGAAAGAAACATTTTTAAACACTGAGTTACTTGCCTAGTCAGCTGCAGCAATAGTTCAGCTCAACCATCCTCCTACCAGAAAGGCTTAGAGGCCATCGCACCCCTTGCTGAATGAGCCCCAAACTGATCAATATTCATATCTGTTTTTTTCCTAACTTTTTTAATCCACCCTGCTAAAGTAAGATTAGAAGCTGGTTTATGCAGATACCTGTATGAAATCAACAACTGAGACTGTTTCTGTCCTAAAATCCTGAGTTCTCTTCTCATATTGTTCCAAACAATTTACAACACAAATCCTCTTGATCCTCTAACCTGCAATCAAAAATAGTACTAGATATGGTCTTAGGCCCTCATTATGACATTGGCGGTAAGTGCCACTTACCACCATGCTGACTGCCGCCAACATACCGCGACCGCGGTGCTATACCGCTACACGTATTATGACCTACACATAGAAATCCACCACTATACAGGCACACACACAAGTCCGCCAGCCCAAAAGTCAGCGATAAAATGGCAGTCACAAAACCCACACCGTTACGCCAACATACATACGCCCACACCATGAATCATTGCAGTGGACATTTAACCGCGGTAAACCATTGGCGGTACATACCGCCGTGCTCAAAATATACAAAATATACACACACATACAAAACAACACCACATTGGAAAATTCAAACTACACACACCTGACACACATACACACACCACACCCACACCACTATAAAACACACACCCACATTACCCGCAACCCTTTACAACTACAAACAATTTACAACAGAGAGAGAGACATGCCAGGAGCACCCACAGAACCAGAGCCACAGAACACCATCACCCATACACCATCCACGCACCTCACAGCACACATCCCAACACAACACCCCACACAGCCTCACACACACCACTCACACCACACCCAAGGCACCACAAAGACACCCCAGGTTCTCAGAGGAGGAGCTAAGGGTCATGGTGGAGGAAATAATCAGGGTAGAGCCACAGCTATTTGGATCACAGGTGCAGCAGACATCCATTGCTAGGAAGATGGAGCTATGTCGGAGAATCGTGGACAGGGTGAAAGCCGTGGGACAGCACCCCAGACATCAGGAAGAGGTGGAACGACCTACGGGGGAAGGTGTGTTCCGTGGTTGCAAGACACCAGATAGCTGTACAGAGGACTGGCGGTGGACCCCCACCTCCTCCCCCAAAACTAACAACATGGGAGGAGCAAGTCTTGGCAATCATGCATCCTGAGGGCCTGGCAGGAGTAGCAGGAGGACTGGACTCTGGTAAGTCAAATATTTACTACTTCCCCCCCACCCGCATGCCATCACATACCCTCACCCCTACCCTCACCCCCATCACCCCAGCACCCCACATATACCCCATCACAACCCACCCATCCCAGTAACCAGCACTGCATGCACCACAAATGCATGGGCACCACTCACAGCCCTGCATGGACACCCATCACCACAGCATGCACACTAGAGACAATCACTTAGCCAACCAAATCACAACTCACACAAGCCAAAGCTGCCTTGGCAATAACAACCATAGGAGGAAACATACCCATGCACAAGATGTCACACGCAGTAACAATAACACTGCTTTCACATACCCACAGGACCCCCACACAACGTCACCAGAGAGGAGGTGCCAGCAACATCCAGTCCTCCTCCAGAAGAGGCCCACAGTGATGACAGCAGCTCTGCACGCCTGGATCTGGATGACCAACCTGGCCCATCAGGGACCTCTGGACAGTCAGTGACCCAGGCATAGTCCCATACCACCACAGAGCCTCCCGCCAAGAAATACCAGCACAGCACCCACCCAGCGGGCCCATCCTCTGTCCCCAGGACACGCCAATCAGCACTGTGCCCATCACTACAGGGACCCCAGGCAACCCAACAAACACAGAACGATCAGGGACCTGGGCTCAGTGGCAGTGGGCACACAGTTCAGGGGACAGAGGCACAAGACAACAGGGAAGCTGAGAGGACTGCTGTTCGACAGGGGGAGGACAGGCCCAGGGAACCGACTCTCCACGAGGCACTCACCAACATCCTGGGAGCATACCACCATTCCCAGGAGACCATTGGCCAGATACTGGCCAAGTTGCAGGAGACCCAGCGGCTGCAGGAGGGACAGTACCTGGGGATCAGGGAGGACCTGAGGGACTTCCACACCACCCTGGTCACCATTGCAGGGGTGCTGGCAGACATGGCAAACACCATGCAGGAGGCAGTGGCACACCAACGGGCCCCTGACACTAGCCACACGATGAACAGCCCTCCACCTCTGCTAACACTAGTGGACAGGAGGCCCCACCACAGGAACAACAGGCCACCATCACCCCTCCCCCGCAGAAGGAGAACCACCCCGCAAAAGGTCCCTGCGATCCAGGCAAAAGCCAGAGAACATTGCCAAGACTCCACCAGGAAATAAGACTCCCCTGAATGTCACCCTTGAGTCCCACTATGTCACCCTGTCCACCATGAACTGCCATTGCTCCTCTTCCTATGCCCCCTTGGACAATGCACCTGTGATACCAATTGACTGGACTCTAACCTGGACTTTCCTCCATCAGCAACCCAGCCCATTGCAATACCCCCTCCACTCATAAGCACATAAATAAAAACCCTTGGAACAAATACAAGTATGGAGTCTGTCAATTGATCGAAATATGTATTTGTTTAACAAGCTGTAAACATTGCAATTCAACTGTACAGTTATGTTTACATAGGTATGACCTCTAGTGGGCAGCAGTAAACACGCCAGGAGCCAGAGTGGGGCACAGACATCTGAAAATAGAGATGCCAAAGGGTACAGTAAGTGGCCATAGAATTTGGAAAATCAGGCTGCCATGTGCAATGTCCAACACAAAACTGCAATGGAAGATGAAGTTACAGTGTCTTACCTGTGTGTCACTGGAAGTACTGTTGAATTATAGTTGTTCTGTTGTTCCACATCCTCTTCCTCTGCCTCCTCTTCGTCACTGTCCACAGGCTCCACAACTGCCACACGACCATCTCCATCCTCATCCTCCTGCAGAAAAGGCACCTGGCGTTTCAAGGCCAGGTTGGGCAACATGCAACGGTGATCTGCCACACCTTCTTGGGTGAGTAGCACAGGGATCCACCTGTCAGATGGAGGAACTGGAATCTGGCCTTCAGGAGGCCAAAGGAGCGCTCAATGATCCTCCTTGTTCGCCCATGTGCCTCATTGTAACGTTCCTCTGCCCTTGTCCTGGCATTCCTCACTGGGGTCAGTAGCCATGAGAGATTGGGGTAACCAGAGTCACCCGGAAATACCGAGGGATACGTGTTAGCCACACACTCACCCTTAGGGCCAACCCCACACCCATATACCATCAGACACTGAGTGGGGACCATGGGCTCACTTTTTAGCCACACCCTTTGCCTCTGGAGTTGAACCATCACATATGGGATGCTGCTATTCCTCAAGATAAAGGCATCATGCACAGAGCCAGGATACTTTGCATTGACATGGGAGATGTACTGGTCCGCCAGGCACACAATCTGCACATTCAGAGAGTGAAAGCTCTTTCGATTTCTGAACACCTGTTCATTTCTCCGGGGGGGGGACAAAGGCAATGTGTGTACCATTAATAGTACCAATGATGTTGTGGATATGTCGAGGTGCATAGAACTCAGCCTTCACTGTGGCCAAATCCTCCACCTGGGGGAATACGATGTAACTGCGCATGTGTTTCATCAGGGCTGACAACACTCTGGTCAGCACGTTTGAGAACATAGGCTGTGACATCCCTGCTGCCATGCCCACTGTCGTTTTGAAGGACCCACTTGCCAAGAAATGGAGCACTGACAGGCTCGCACAAGAGGGGGGATACCAGTGGGGTGGCGGATAGCTGAGATCAGGCCTGGCTCCAACTGGGCACACAGCTCTTAGATTGTGGCCCTATCAAGTCTGTAGGTAGGGATAATGTGCCTGTCCTCCATTGTTGCCAGGTCCACCAGGGGTCTGTACATGGGGGTATGTCTCCATCTCCTATTCATCCTCAGCGGTTGAACTCTAGGGTGAAAAACGGTGGGCAGATGGTCATATTCAAAGATATCCTCAGAGTAAAATGCCTTGCATCTTGTTACAGAAACAGTATGTGAACGTGTAGGTCCATTGATGTGCTTATGTCTGCTGTGACACAGTTAGGTACCATGGCCTGTTCCCCCCTGAAATGCTGGCCGCCTGACCTGTGAGGAGGGACAAGTGGAAATTAGGTAATTCCGCTGACGTTGTGCGCCGTTGCTGGAGGCGGTCGACGCCCGACTTGCAACACCTCATTGGTTATCATTGGGGCCTATGGGTTCCAGGAGCCAATGGTGATGTACGCCGGTGGTGACGGTATGCACCGTCGCGAACGTGACTGCCATTTTCTATCTGTTCACTCACTTGCTACATGACCTTCAACAGGAGAGGACCTACACTGCAAGTGCTGCTGTGACCTGTGTCTGGAAGCGACCATGGCTCCAGTGTCTAGGGAAAGGGCCCCTGCCTTCACTTCCGAGGAGTTGGAGAGACTAGTGGATGGGGTCCTACCCCAGTACCATTTACTTATGGTCCTCCAGACCAACAGGTGAGTACACTGTGAGAACAATGCATGCGGCATGAAAGTATGGAGTGCTGTGTGTGTAATCCTTGTGTAGGGGGGTGGCTGAGGGTTTTGGGCAGAGTGCTGCATGTATGGTGGGCAATTTCTGTGCGTAAGGGGATGGGAGGGATATGGTGGTCCTTGAGTGTAACAGGCCGGAGGTTATGACTAATACCTTTTCTTATGTATCTTTTTCTGCAAGTCAGCGCCCATCAAAAAAAGGGTATTTGGCGTGCCATTGCCAAGGAGGTGCGGACCCTGGGTGTCTTTGACAGGCGGAGACCCCACTGTCGCAAACGGTGAGAGGACCTGCGCCGCTGGGCAAGGAAGACGGCAGAGGCCCAGCTGGGGATGGCCTCCCAACGAGGAAGGGGTGCCGTCGTACCCTGACCCCCCTGAATCCTGGCGGTGACCTATCCAGAGTTGGATGGGCACTTGAAGGCATCACAGCAGCCACAAGGGGGTGAGTACAGTTTCGGAATCATTAAATTACGCGTGTTGAGGTGTTATCTGGGTGGGGGATGTGGGTCTGTAAGTGCCCCTACGCCAGGACGAATATGGCAGGGTAGGTTCCATGATGGGCAGGCTTAGATGCACTCCAACCCCACAAATGCTAGTGGGCATCTATTACTGGGCAGGGTCCTGTGGGTTTCACGTGTGCTGAGATTGGCGTTAGGCATTGTACCCCATAGCCTGGAGACTAGCATTGTAACTGGTAGTGCATGGCCTAGTTCATAGGGCTGTTCCCTGTGTGTTGTGTACGTCAACGGTGGTGTTGCTGGCGCCATTGACCAAGTGTATCCTCTGTCTCTTCTCCCCCCCTTTTTGTTTTGTCACCCTGTCCTTGTGTGCATTAGCATCATCTGGTGGAGGAGCAGAGGCACCGGCGACGGAGGGAGCTGCATCCCACATGGCCCATGAGGCCGAATCCACCGACAGTGAGGGCACCAGTAGGACGGAGGGCGAGGGGAGCACCACGATGGAGACTGGAGGGGACAGTTCGGACAGCGACACCTCTTCCGATGGAAGCTCCCTGGAGGTGGCGGACACCTCTGTGCCCACCCCAACTACAGATACAGCTGCCACCCCCGTACCAGCACCGCCCTCCCAACAGCCCCTCAGCGTGTTTCCTGTGCCCGCTCACCCAGGAGGGTGGGTATCTCCTTCGCCCCTGGCACCTCAGGCTCAGCCCCAGTCAGCCCTGCTGCCCTCAGTGAGGAGGCTATTGACCTCCTGAGATCCATCTCTGTTGGGCAGTCAACCATATTGAATGCCATCCAGGGGCTGGCAGGGCATTTGCAACAAACAAATGCATTCCTGGAGGGCATTCACTCAGGCGTGGCGGCCCAACAGAGATCATTCCTGGCTCTGCCCAACTCCCTGATAGCAGCCACTGTTCCTGTCTCTAGCCTCCCCCTCCAACTTCCTCTACCCAGTCCCATTCCTCTCAACCCCAGCTTATCCCAAGCACACCTTCAGACCATCATGCACCCAAATCAACACACAGAAGTGGCTCAGACAAACACAAGCACCACACTTCATTCCACAGGCACTTACACAAGCACCATCCAGATGCAGACACACCAACATCCACTGCCTCCGCTGTGTCCCCCTCCTCCTCCCTCCCAGTAGCGTCTCCACTCAAACCTGCATGCACTACATCCTCATCCACTACCTCCATCACCATTATGCCTATCACTACACGCCCCTCACTGGCAGTCACCACCCCCACATCCATTCACACTTCCCCTGTGTCCTCTCCCACTGTGTCTGTGCCCCCTGCTCCCAAAGTACACAAACGCAATCACTCAGACACCCAACAGCCATCCACCTCACAACAGCATCCAGCCCATGCACCTGCACCCAAACACAGCAGACAGCCACCTCCTACAACCACTCCCTCTTCCTCTACTCCCAAACATTCACCCTATTCCAGCCCCAGTGTCCCTAAAAGGCTTTTCCTCTCCACCCTTGACCTATACCCTGCCCCTCCCCTCCGTCCTTCACTTCAGGCCAGGGTGGGCAGAACCCAGGCCAGCACCTCAGCCACCCTGTCCACGGCCACTGTAGTTTCTGCAGGTGTGAGAGGGTCCAAGGAGTCACCCGTCAGCACTGCCAGTGTGCCTGCGCCAGCTGCCAAGGGCAAGAAGGGTCCACCAGCTAGCAAGGAGGCACCACCAGTTAGCAAGGGCAAGGAGGCACCACCAGTTAGCAAGGGCAAGGAGGCACCACCAGCTAGCAAGGGCAAGAAGGCACCACCTGCTAGCAAGGGCAAGGAAGCACCATCAGTTAGCAAGGGCAAGGAGGCACCACCAGCTAGCCAGGGCAAAAAGGGATCACCAGCTACCAAGGGCAGGAGGGAACACCAGCTGGCAAAAGCAAGGAGGAACCACCAGCTGCCAAGGGCAGGAAGGGAACACCAGCTGCCAAGGGCAAGGAAAAAGGTACAGACGCCGGAGGCAGGATGGATCTGGTTCCTGGTGCTGGAGCAGTATCTGGGCAAACAACACCAGCCATGGCACTTCAGCCGTCCAAGGCTGCGGGAGAAGGGCTGGAACCTCCCCCACCACTGACAGCACCACTACCTGCACCGCCAGCAGCACCACTGACAGCAACAGCAGCCCCAGTGGGCAGCCTTCCGAGGCTGCAGGGGAAGGGCTGGAGCCTCCCCCCACCACTGACAGCACTGCTACCTGCAACGCCGCCAGCACAGCCACCTGCACCACCACCTGCACCACCACCTGCACCACCACCTGCACCACTGCCAGCAACAGCAGCCCCAGTGGGCAGCCGTCCGAGGCTGCAGGAGAAGGGCTGGGGCCTCCCCCCACCACTGACAACACCGCCACCTGCAGCAGCACCACTGCCAGCAGCAGCCCCAGTGGGCAACCGTTCAAGGCTGCAGGGAAGGGCTGGAGCCTCCCCCGACCGCTGCCAGCCCCGCAACTGCCACCACTGGGCAGCCGTCACCACCGGCGGACAGTGTGTAGTCATGCCTACATGGGCTGTAGTGCGTCCTGGCCCCTGGCAACAACTGTAGGTGTGACACCCAGGTGAGAGACTGTGACCTTGCGCCATCCAGGATCTGCATTGCTGGGCACAAAGCCCCCTCCAGAACCAGTGGAAGAAGGCATCCACCCACCCCCTCCTTGCCAGGATGAAGCACACTGGGCACAAAGCCCCCTCCAGAACCAGTAGAAGAAGGCACCCACTCACCCCCTCCTTGCCAGGATGAAGCACACTGGACACAAAGCCCCCTCCAGAACCAGTGGAGGAAGGCATCCACTCACCCCTTCCTTGCCAGGATGAAGCACACTGGGCACAAGGCCCCCTCCAGAACCAGTGGAGAAGCCATCCACTTGAGAGACTGTGGCTTTGCACTCCCTAGGACCAAGCAGTGGGCAAACCACCCACTTGAGAGACTGTGGCTTTGCACTCCCCAGGCCCAAGCAGTGGGCAAACCACCCACTTGAGAGACTGTGGCCTTGCATTCCCCATGACCAAGCAGTGGGCAAACCCCACACTAGAGAGACTGTGGCTTTGCACTCCCCAGGACATCGCAGAGGGCATGTAGCCCCCTCCAGGAGCAGTGGCATTTTACCATCTTCCGGCTGAGGTGCCCTCCCTTCCCCTTCCCTCTGAGGTGCCTGTGTATCTTCGACCTGATGCCCCAGCAGTGTTCTCTCCATATTGAGGCAGGAGTCAAGTGTGGCCTTTGCCCTGGTGTTATGGCCCTGTGGGCCACGGACATTTTGGACTGGGCATTGTCCCTCCATTTATATATATTGTAGATACTGTTTTGTGCTTTAGGGACGTATTTCTAAAAATGTATATTATTACACTGGCTTTACTCACTTCTTTTTGTCCTTGCGTTATTCCTGAGGGGTACGGGGTGGATATGTAATGTTGTTGCATCTGTTTGTGTGTATGGTGTTGGGGGTGGGGGCAGGGTGGGTTGTTGTGTGTTGAATGTGTGTGTTACTCTCTTTTTCCTCTCCCCTCCCTTGTGTGCTAGGTGCGGTACTCACCGTGGTCGTCTTTGCCGGCGTTCGTGTTCCTGCTGTAGGAGGAGGTATACCAGCATGGGGAAGATCTGCAGTTCGGGCTCCATGGCATCATGGTTCTTCCTTGAGTGTCGAGAGGTGAGTTGTTTCCCTTCTGTGTACTGTTTCTGCCGTGCTTTTGATGGCGTTGGTACCGCCCCGGAAAAGGTGGCGGATTGATATGTCATAATACAGTGGGCGGTATATTGTCTTCCGCCTGGCTGTTGCCGGTTACCGCCGCGGTGCTTGTTGCTACCGCCATGGCAGTCGGTGTGTTAAAATGGCTGTCTATGTTGGCGGTTTCCGCCGTCGTCAAAATTCCATTTTTCTTACCACCCGCCTAATACCGCCACTTTATCACCGGCTGCCAGGGTTGTAATGAGGGCCTTAGTCCTTTAACTCACATGAAATCACACTCCTTCCAACTGATAACATCTAGAAGAAACCTCCAAAGCCCTTATATCAGAAAGCTGTTGTAAAGAAACCAAACCAATTTAAATAAAAAAACTCTTCAGAGTAAAATCCTCATTTCTACCTCTATGCATTAATTCCTTCAAAATCAGATCAACATCCCAAAGAAATGAATACATTGAACCTAGAGGAAACTCCAATTGAATACTTCTAAAAAATCGCTTAACTAAATCATGCTGCCACAAAGGTACATTATTCACCAACATATGACCAACAGAAACTGCTGGCCTACTTAAATTCGCTGAATTATACAAAGTACCATGTTTAAAGATCTCTGCTAAACATTTTACCACACTCGCTAGAGGTGCTCATAGCGGATTAAAACCCCTTTCTGAACTCAAACAAACCCATCTCTTCCATGTCAACCTATACACCTTTGTGGTACCTGGTGCCTAAGACTTCCTGATGAGTTTTCAGGCTTCTGCAGCTAAACCTGACATTTGCCATATTCTCTTGAAATCATCTAAAACACCAACTGCAAATGAGCCAGTAACACAAGCATGAAAATCTTCCCCTGAAGCACTAACCTCTGTAAAAATGGTAACACAACTGGATCATCTATCATCAAACTCATTACATATGGATACCGTGTCTGAGATGGACCAAAAAGAGTCACCGAAAGAACTTTGAAACTGTCTCTCTCCTTATCTTCACTAACAGCCTCTGAATCATTGAAAAAGGAGGGAATGCATAACTGTGATGCAAATCCCAACTCTGCAGATATGAATCCACATTCCTGGCCTCCGGATCCGGCCTCCATCTGAATTTTATGGGAAGTTGAGCATTCAATCTGCTTGCAAGCAAATCCCTTGCAAATGGACACCACTTCCTCTCCAACCTCTTGAAAATCTTCCCGTCTAACCTCCAAACCCTACACATTCTACATGATAACCCTGTACTATCTCAAATTTCCACAGGTCCCCTTTGATCTCTACCCAGCATGTCAAAAATGTGGCGAGTCTGCCATCCAGGTTTATATGAACATATGAAGGGCCTCCTGCAAGACATAGCTGATGATCCTCTAGCCCTTCTGTCTCCTCTTGAACTTCAAGCCCTTCCTCTTTGACACTGAGGGAAGGAGCCTGGTGCCTGTTATTCACTCTGGGATCTAAATCTTTGAGTGAAGGGTGTCTGAGTGATTCCAAAACCTCAACAGGGGAACAGACCCTGTATTCTCCAGCCCAACTAAAAAACTTCTTAATGTCCTTGAAACTTCTGGATTGAAGTGAATGTTCCTATAAATCAATACATATCCTTAATAAATCGTTCACTAAATACCAGTCCATTGGCTTCTGCCTCTGACTTCTTTACTGGCAAACTCAGCCAACTTAGGGTGTATGTTCATTAGAGATGGTTTTCATTCACTCTATACATAGGGCTGCATTAGAGTTACCCAACAAGCAAATTGCTCTTTGCACCCAGTGATGCATCTCATCCACACTAACACCTGTAATATTCATATATGCCTCATACCATGAGTCTAAGACTTTTGCTAAAGGATGCAGCACATCCAGCAATCTATTTTGACAACCTTTTAGGCCAAACCCTTCATAGGATCCCGACCAGATATATTTAAATCTGCTAACATTTTATGATCCAATTCATTGGTAATATGCCACTTCATTATCTAATGTAGGTCTTGGACACTCTGACCCACACCATATATGTACTTCCTTTGGCATTTCCCTTCAGGCCCCATACGCAACATATTGAGCCACATAATTTACTAGGCTCCACTGAGGAGATAAAGGATGCTGAACAAGAAGAGGATCAAACATGTCCCCTCTAAAAAGATCCAGTAATCCTTTGACCTCTACTACATTCTTGTGAGCCCTCTTTTGAAATCCCAGTTTCCCACTGATCTGAGTCTTCTAGATCAGAAGAGCAACGAATCTCCATATCACCGCTACTTGATGATCCATCACAAGCAACCACATTGTGACCCTTTTGTGTGGCATGTATAGCCTTCTCCTCCAACTCGAAATGAGTTACCCCTTTCTTCTTTTCACAAGCACCCTTATGTCCGCTCAAAACATGGGATGTTTTACTTTTCCCAATCAAATACTTTTTTTCTGCTTTGCCTTGTACCGTCATTGGACACACCTGCCCATATCTTTGACTCCTCAACTATCAAAAATGCTCTTCCTTCAAAGAGTAAGCAGATTTTCCTAGAACAAGCATTAACTTCTCCACACAATCATCCGCCCTTTTCCTTAACTTAGATCCCAATGTTGAGAATGCCAAAGCTACACAAGCCTGAACTTTTCCATCCAGGCTTTGACGCTCAGTCGAATCTGCCACTATTTCAACCACCTCCTAATAAGACTGACTGCAAGCTGTCAAAAAATACCAAAATCTTGAAACACCTCTGATCCCTCTGACTAAATTGTCTACTCAACGCAACTAACAAACAATCATTTTTCAGAAGAGAATATTTCCAAAGTATGGCAGCCACCATTCCTCACTCCAGAAGCTATTGTTTTCCCAAAACAGAATGGCCACCGCAGGCATGGCTAACGTGCTCCCACGTGTCAACCTGAATTAACCAAAACACCTGTTGGTCACGCTCTTGACGTTTGGCCAGGCGCAAGCAAAAGTGCTCACACTTAGGTGGCCGAACGGCTTTCAGTCATGTGAACCTCAGTTACAAGCAGCAAGCTCACAACCAGTCGCTCGAGCTTGTCAGCCTCGCATTTCTTTTAAATGCAAATCTCACAAGCCGCCAACTGTAAGTCCTACCTAACTATTTAAATAAAGCCGTTATCTTTCATGCACAGCCAATTCCTTGCTTAAAATAACCTATGGATTACAATCATTGAATACAAAAAAAACCTGAACAAATTTGAACACTAGATCATGTTAAACCCAAAACTTAAATGTATATATTAATAATATATCATACCATCTACAACACATAACACGCTGTCTATTCAAACAAACTGTTCATTAAGCACCACATACCTAACAAAAACTTAACAAAACCAACTCTAAAAAATCAATAAACACCCCAACTCAGGCATAGTAGGTATCTGTGTATGAGCAGCAACTAACAAGATAAATGGCTGTATGTTCTAAGTATTTATGCATGTTTTGTATGTTTAAGTTTCTGGTTATAATTATTCAGGGTTCTGTCCTTGTTGCTACTTCATGAGGACAATAAGGAGGATAAAGCATAATAATGGCCTCAGTGTCTTGTCATACAATTCTATCATCAGATCTCACTGCTCTGAATCCCCCACTCACCCACAGTGTGCAGCACATGCAGTGATAATAATTTAATGTAATTGAGAATGGATTTTAGACTATTCTTGGACCCATATAACCAGCCAAATGCTCTTTTTGTGAATACACAAGACGGACTAAGAGAAAGAAGATCGAAATAATGACATTTTTTAAACAATTTCATATTATTTCTCTTGATTTGAAAATTGTATCCTTTATACTAATTGAAAACCTGAAACATCTGCTGAACAATTTAAGGCCATAAATTTGACACATGTGGTTTAGTATTTATTCTACGTGTGATTGTTTACATTTGCATTAACGCCTTTTAACATAAATTTGCATTACCTGATACAAATAAATACCTTTCTTTTCTCAAGCATTGTTGACATCTTTCATTAATTTGTAATATACCCTACCAAAGCACAAGTTGTAATTAGGGATAAAAACAAATCACGCATTCTCATTATACCGCAGCCTAAACGTGTACATACTTAGGGGCATATTTATACTCTGTTTGCGCCGAATGTGTGTCAAACATTTTGACGCACATTCGGCGCAAACCGTGCACCATATTAAAACTTTGACTTTTTTTTTTACTCTGACCAATCCGCAGCGCCAGCTAATGTAATTCCTTAAATATGGCACCCGCATGGTGTGTAGGAATGGCGTTAGCTGGCGGTAACATTTTTGACGCAAACCAGCGCCGGCGCTGGTTTGCGTCAAAAAGTATAAATATGGGCCTTAGTATTTAACTAAAATATTAACCAGGAGCGTTTGTTTCTTCTTTCTAGGTACCAGACAATGTTATTGTTTTCTGGAATTATCAAGTGTTGGATGAAAAGGGAATCATATGAGGACATTTGCACTATATATGAAGAGCACTGGTATTAAACATTCTTCGTGGTTCGTGTACTTATCTTTGAACCACGACAGTACCATGAGAATTGCTATTGTGATGCTTTGTGGAATGCTATGGCCTATTTTCAGGTATGTGTTTTTTTAAGTCAGCGTTTTGTTGCCTGCCCTGTCCCACACAAATAAAAGGAAGCACTGTGACGCAACCAGCGCTGGTATCATCAGAGTTTTTTTTTTACTTTTAGCCATGCTGCACAGCGTCCTCGGGCTGTACAACAAGGCTGAAAGACATTGCCAAAGCAAATAGATCTCCTATATGCAAGACATATTGTCTTTGCCAAAAGCTTGTTATTCTTGCACCACCACACGCACTGATGAAGTGGGCATTCACACTAGTACTGAGGAGCCACCACAATTTATCTTCAATCTTTCCAAGCAAAAACTTGGAATGAAGTTGTAATTTAAAGGTCCTGTCACTTTAATCACGACTTGGTCAGCTAGACCTGGCACTCAAAGGTATTGGCAATAAGCAAATGATTTCTCCCTTTGGAGGACTTGTCAGCGTGAAAGCATTGACGCGCTCTGGACAGTTTTGGAAATTAACTTGAATGTTCAAAAGGACGAGTGGAGAGATGGCCAGAAATTGCAGAAAGATAGGTTGGCGAAGTTTTGGTGTAAAATCAGAATGTAGGGCATTCACTCCTGGCACCGCTTGTGAACCCTAACCAAAGCGCTAAAATGTGCAGAAACATGTCTTGTTGCTGATGGCCTGCCCGGGGAGGTTCTCTTCCTGCCTCAGGTTCAGAATCCACAGGCGCGCGGGTGACGCACCATCACAAAGCTCATTCTTAGAGGTCGACCAGATCTTTAGACTTGGTGACGGAGGCAGTAGTCCAATTCATGCAATCACAAATTACTAACATGAAACCATAAACAATTTTAAACACTATGAACAATTCAACACAAAGGGCCTAATTACGAGTTTGGCAGACAGGATGACCCATCCGCCGAACTTCTGACAGAGAGGTTGCCACCCTATTGGCCACCTCCCCCCCAGGCCCATTACGACTTTCCTGCTGGGCTGATGGGTGAAAACCAAGGTTTCCGCCCATCAGCCCAGTGAGAAAGTGGCAGCAGTATTGTCGCCGATTCATAATCTAAACGGCGGCAATGCTGCCACTCACAGGGTGCACCAGCACCCTCGCAATGCTCACTGTCTGCACTGCAGACAATGAGCATTGCAAGGGTGCTGGGCAGGGGGACCCCTGTACTGCCCATGGCAAGTACATGGGCAATGCAGGGGCCCCCCTATTGCCCCCTGCACCTGTCCTCCTCCCAGCCTTTTCATGGCGTGGATACTGCCATGAAAAAGCTGCCCAAGAACCAGGTTGTAATCACACTGGCTGATTCCAACCTGGAACGCTGTCAGCCAGTCCGGAACATCATTCTTGGTGGAGACAGCGGTGGTTTGGCAGTCTGACTGCCAAACTCTTAATTTACCCATCACCATGAGTCTACAGTCAGTTGACAGCCATAATCATAACCAGGCCCTAAATCAAAACTCTAAACTGAATAAAGTTTCAAAGCTTTATTACAATCCCAAAATCAATGTCACATAAATGGTGTGCAAAACTAAGCTGTAAACATACATGAAAGCCGTAGGCTGGCCGAAACGTCTGAAAAGATTCAACCTACAAAACATCAATTCTGTTAAACACTCTAAAAGAATGATATAGATTAGCAACAATATCATATGAACATTATCATTAGATTCCAAAGCAGATGATGGCGACATCAGTAAATCATCAAAATACAGTTTTAACAAACAATTTCAGAGCTGGGCCATTCCTAACACTAACCAGAATTGAGATTTGCAGGTGGGGGAACGGGCTAACACATGCGGACAACAGTAAAAATAAATGAAGACAAAAATAATTTGAAAAACATCTAAGATAGCTCACTATAAAAATATGCTAGCTTAAGTGACTAAGCTAAAAAGGAAACAAGAAACACGTTTAGTTATACCTCTCCTCATGGGACAGCAAGCAGGATGATTCCACAGGAACGGACACCTTCTTCCAGCGACAGTTGATAGCTGCATCATCAGGTGCAGAACACGGGCTGCACATAGGACAATTCAGCAGTTCAGAATTAGTTGGCCATTTGAGTACTGAAACCTCATTGGGCTATTACGACTATGATGAGAAAACTCATCAGGGAACTAAGAGAAGAGAATGGGTCAGCAGACACATATTAGAAGTGGACAGAGTTCTAGACAGCTTCAAGACAAGAGTGAACTCCCCCTCAGTTTGCTAGTTCTTCACTAATTAAAATACACACAATTCATTCATTGGTTCTTCAGGTGGGCGCATTCTGGGCATCAGTTTCAGCATCCAGTATCAAGTAGTTGTACCACCAAGTTTGCAACTTTCAGAAATCTGCTCAGCAAAAGTGCGTTGTCTTCTTGTGACCTAACATGTGACTAACACAATATTACATTCTCTAATATTTTGCAACTTGCAGTTCCTTTCTCATGGCACACAATAAACTAAGCTAATATTCTTTCACATGATTACTAAAGACTTTCTGTCCGGTTCGACAGCTGGAACAAACATTGTTACATTGGCTAAACTTGAAACATGCTCTTCTGTTGCAATACAACAAAACATTCAACATTGCATTTGCTGTCTAGGAAAATAATTCAGGTCAGAGGGGACAAAATAAATAAGTACTTGTACATGGTTGCTTGCAAAATGAATCTTCAGGCCTAACCAAGTTAAGAAAGCCAAAATACATGTCAATACAATTAACACATTAATAAAACCATTTGCACACCCTAATATTCGAATCAAATATGCAAAGCAAATTATTCTTCATACAACATTTTTCATGTTATGGTAAAAGCAATCTTAAACATGTATTTACTTTTCTTATGCACATAATTCATAATAATGAAATCCATTTATTTTAATAGAAGTGTGTTTAATTCATATTCATTTAATACTCAAAATACATTTTATTTCTACTTAGAAATAATACTTTCAGGATAATATTTATTAATATTTCCAACATTTACGAATGACTCAATGATTTCATGTTAAACGTGGTGTCACAATACGTATTGGTAAGCACAAATGTCCACCACAATTTAAGTGTGTGCATTTTCATTTGTACGTTACTTTCTCTATTAGGCTTTTAAAACTGCAGATTTATTAATTGCTAAATGCTTCATCTATGCCACTAATTTATTAATAAAACTTGATCTCTCTCAATCCCTCCTCTGACGGCAATCTATGTCATCACAAAATAATTATTCTCATTTACAATGAGAGAAGTCAAAAGCTTGTAGTTTGACCACACATCCATCTAGGTTTGTGGTAATTATCAATTCTCTTCATTGCATGATAATACCTGTTTCTTACTTTCTCCTTTCTCTGTCTATTTTTTGCCTTTTGTCTTTTCCAGAAATTGCAATGTTTTTAAAATCCAAGTGCACAAATTATGCACACTGTCACAGTCAAGAAAGTTTTCAGGATCATTTCCCAAATTTCCAAACCAAGATCCTACCTAAGAAAATCCTTCACCTATTGTTTCTCAAACATTTGCCTCTTTTAGGTCACTTAAGTCATTTTTCAGACTTGTCAGATTAGTATATTTGTATCTCCCTGCTGTTATTCGGGATATAGGTGCAGCAGGGCTGTGATTTCAAAACTCTGCAGACTCCGCACTCGTTTCCTAAAATAATGAAAGATTCTGAAGAATCATAGACCTTGCCACAACCATTTCTGTTTCCATTAGGAGCATTGCACCTGAAAAATCCATTGACACCTTATCAACTTCCTTACCCTAATGTAATTCACGATCACACCCAACAATGGAATAATAGCTCCAAGAATATTTCCTTTAATCTCTGAACCACTTGCTCTTCTTTTAAATCTCATTTCAGGTCTGTCAGTCCATTCTGGGTGGCCAGTGTTGTCCACTTGGTGAATTTTTAGGAAAACCACTCCCAAATAGCATGTACTATACTAACCTTTCGGTAATTTGTAACAAGTGTTCTTACCACAGATGTAATAAACACCAGGTACAGTGGGGTCTTGTCCATTAAACATAAAATCCAATATACTCTTGAACAGGAACACATGTCTGCATTCACTCATTCCTACAAACTTATTGTCAGCTTTTGTTTGGGGCCTGTATACACAAAGCTTCCCTGTATGTTGCCAATCTAACGCTAGGCATCCTTGTGTGCTCGGGGTGTTGTGAAATGATGTCTTTCTGGAAACTATTCCCTTGTCTGTTCCTTGCCTATCCTTTCCTTCATTGCTTTACTTCTGTCATCTACCTGATTAATAAACTCCTTTTCTACCTGTGTGAGAATACATGTTAAGTTATTTCGGTGTGCATAAGCTGTGCCAAAAGTCAGTGTAGTCTCAAAGAAACCTCGTACTATGTCTATGAGCTTAGCTTTTGCAAGCTGCTCAAATGCTGGTTAACGGGAACAAAAGAGAAAACTCCATCATAATTTGAATAAAATGTTTGAATATACTCCTGATTGTAAAAACGTGTAAATTATACATCGCAACTAATCCCATAAATTAGTGGTAAACTGTGATAAGTGATCCCTTCCTACACTGATGAAGGAATTTGTGTACACAGATTAATAATTACGCACATTAATTGTGTCCACATACTCATACAGCAAACTATAATACACATTGGAAAATAAATCTCCCTTTGTGTCATCTAAATGAGGCAATCCCTCATCCTTTTAAAACTTATCCTGCTTAGATGTTGTCACTCTCAGCACTGGAGCTGCTGTACTTTGTACTTCTCCTTTCATTGAAACATTTATTCCTGCAATCAATCAAATGCATGCAGTTGAGCAAACTACAAACAAATTAACACACACATATTTACATTTACTGTGTTTGCCGTGTCCAGGATTCATGGCTTCTGTAGAATCCGAGGAGAAAAGAAAAATATGAAAGGCAAAAAGTGGCAAAGATCAAAACAAAAATCTTCTTTCAAAGTCTCTTTGCACTATTTACAGCAGCTCTCGGTCTTCGAGAAACTTCTTGATTTCAGTCAAAAAGGTGAACAAATCAGTTCAAATGTTTGTTTCAATAGAAAACAGTCTGTTGAACAGTTGTTATCACTTCCAGAGTGTAATGTGTTTGTTGATCAATTGGCAAGGCTACTTCAAAGCTCAGTTCAAATGTGATTTCAAGTTCCAGAATATTCAGCTGAATTCACACGGTCTAAACAAAAGGCCATAAACATGTTTTCCCATTCATTTGTGACAGGATAGATCTATTCAGGTGAAGACTATCTGCATTTTGGCAATTATTTCCTTTTCGTTCTCCTTACAGCACCATCTTCATCTTTACTCTGATTTGACTCTTCAATCTCTTCTGTTATAGATGGAAGTTTATCAGCAACCAGTTCATGTGTAGCTGCAGGCCATACACCAGGTTTGCTGTGCTGCCAGGAGTCAATTGTTTTTGACTTTGACTTTGATCTCCAGCACTTTTGTTGGGTTCTCAGACTGCTTGCACCTTTCTCTACACCTTTATCTACACCTTGATCAGCATCTTTATCTGCATGCAGACCACTTGTGCCGTCACCACTTTGCACGTTTTCTGCTTCAGACACTGGTTCCGTCCGCACAGCTTGGTCAAGTCAAACACCTTCTTCATCAGCATTCATTCTTGCAGGATCAGACTTTGTGTTTTCAAGAAAACACAGAACATTGGGCATGTGGCTTGTGTGTCTCCAGTTTGGAAGTCCAGCACTCTTCACAGCTGTTGTCGTCACCAAAATGATTTGAAATGGACTTTTCCACCCGGGCTCTAGGCAAGTCTTTGACACATGTTTCTTAACCAACACCCATTAGCCAGCATTCAGACTTTGGCACTGTTCTTAGCTGTTTGAACTGTTGCTGCTTCAACCTGATGAGACAAAAAGCAAACCACATCCGCTAGACCTTTGCAATAATCCAGCACTAAGTCATCTGCTATGTTCACAAGTGCATTTGTAGGTACTGCTGGCAGTCTCATTGCACGACCGATCAGTATTTCACGGGGAGACAGTCCTGTCTTCTTGTCAGGGGTGTTACACATGCTAATCAGGACAAGTGGCAATGCGTCAGGCCATTTCAACACTGTAGAGGCATAAACCTTTGCCAATCGAGAGTTCAGTGTTCCATTAATTTGCTCCACCAATCCAGATGTCTCTGGTCTGTAGCTGCAGTACAACCTTTACTCAATGTTCAATGCTGCACACAACAACTTTATGATCTCATTATTAAAATGAGTTTCTCGATCTGATTCCAAAGAATTTGGGGATCCATACCTAGTTAATAGTTCCAGGAGCAGAAACTTAGCTACAGTGAGACTATTACTTCTACGTGTTGGATAAGCCTCGATCGACTTGGAAAACACATGCACAATAACCAACCCTTTCTTCAATCCATTGCAAGCAGGCATCTCAATGAAGTCGAGTTGCATTCTGTTAAATGGAACTCCTGATCTGCCTATGTGGCTCAAATTTACTATTGTGCTTTTCCCTATGTTCTTTGTTGGCATGTAGCACATCTGTGACAAACAGCTTCTGCAAACAATCTAAATCTAGGATTGTACCATGTCTGTTTGAATGTGCAAATCATTGCAGCTCTGCTGAGATAAACCTGACCATGATAATATCTAGCTATTGAGTTCAACACATGGTCTGGTAAAAACGACTTTCCCTTCATTTGAAATCCAGACATAATCTCCCTTTCTTTTCACACAACCTGCTTTTATCCAACCTCTGTGTTCTTATTCTGTTGCTTCTTCCTGCAATCTTTTAAATCTCCATCCAGGTATCAACTACTGACATCAAGAAATTTTTATCTGTCTCACTGGTGTCACTTTCATTACTCGACTCTTCAGAGAAGGTGACACAATGGAGTGCACAATATCTGGCAGTTTGGTCAGCATAACCATTACCGAATGATACATAGCCATTTGAGCTTACATGTGTCGTACATTTTACAACCACAGTCTTCTCAGGTAACTGTAGAGTATTTAGCAAGTTTTGAATACTTTCAACATTTCGAATAGGTGATCCAGACAAGGTCATAAAACCTCGCTGCTGCCATAACTGCCCGAAGTCATGGACAACATCAAATCCAGTTTGACTATCTGTGAATATTGTTACTTTGAGCTGCTGAGACATGCAGTATGCTCTTGTAGGAGCAACCAATTCAGCTACTTGGGCAGAAACAACTCCTTGAAGCCACAAAGCTTCAACTACTCCTGAGAGTGTTCAAACTGCATAACCAGCTCTCAGAGTACCTTCATTGTCTCTCAAAGAGGAGCCATCGACAAAAACAACTTGGTCATTCTCTTCTAAAGGAGTATCCTGATTATCAGGTCTGGGTTTGTTGCACAGTTCGGTAACATTGAGGCAGTCATGTTCCATTTTATTAGCATCATTTAAGTCATCAACATTTACTGGCATTAATGTGGCGAGATTAAAAACTGAACACCTCCCAATAACAATATTTGGGGATCCAAGAATTAATAACTCATAACGGGTAAGACAGGCATTGGTCAAATATTGTGTCTTGGATCTAGTCAAAAGAATTTCTACTAAGTGAGGGACATGCACAGTTAAAGGATGTCCCATCACAATGCCTTCGCATTGACTAATGCTCACACCAGCTTTCAAACAGCCAGCAACAGGATCCAATGTGGCAGAAAAATATCCCCCTGACCTATTGATTCCTCCATGTGACAGCATCAAGACAGAAAGAGTACAACCATCACATTCATGACAAAACAGTGCAAAACCTTTTGTGTAGTCAGGCATTTGCAAAGTTGGAGCTCTGCACAAACTCTCTCAACTCAGTGAAAACTTTCATGCGCTCTTCATTGAAGGGAATTAGATCTGTGACTTCCTTGTGTTAACTTCTGCAACGGTTTGGCAATTACTGAAAAGTTCGGAATCCATTAGCAGCAATAGCTCACTATGGCAAAAACATTCTGACATCTGTCTGTGTAACTGGGGAATTAATTTGCATAATTGCTGCAACTCTCTCTCGGGACACCTTCCTTGCACCTTTCTCAATTTAGTGACCCAAATACTTCCCTTTTTTCTGGCAATACTGTAATTTAGCAGGGAAAATCGTGTGTCTGTTTTCACCTAAGTGATTCAACAATCCTATGGTATCTTGTCTGCAAGCCTCTCATGTATTGGACGTAACCATCAGGTCATCAGTGTACTGCACTAAAGCAGAATTAAATGGGATGTTCAAAGACTATAAATTCTTCTTTAGAAAACCCCAGTGGAGTATGGTCCCATGAAAACACACGGTTGTGGAATCGGAAACAAAAGAAGAACGGACTATCCCCGTGCAGAGGCACTGAGAAAAATGCTTGTGACAAATCGATAACTGAAAACCATTCTGCTTCACATGGATTCTGGAATAAAATCAGTGCTGGATTTGGCACTACGGACCAACAGTATACTACAATTTCATTCACCTTTCTCAAATCCTGAGCTATGTGATAATTCCCTCTTGTCTTATAATTGGAGAATCACTTCTTTCAACACTCCCTCTCAACAAAATCTGCAATTACTTGGGTAATACCTTCAGTCACTTCTGGAGTCATGTGATACTGTGGTGTTCTGGGGAGAACTGATTTTTGGTTTTCCTGTCACCTTAACTGGTTCAACACCTCAAATAAGTCCAACATCTTTTCCAGAAAGATCCCAAACTCTCAGTGTTACTGTCTCTTGCAATTCCTCAGGCAAGATTTAACTGTCATGGCAGGAAACAATGTATTAAGAGGATATATCTCATCAGTTTGACTGAAAGTCTTATTTAAGCTATTGGTTTGAATTTCTATCCCTTCTTGTGTACAAGTGACGGAACATTTTAATTTGTATAATAAGTCTCTACTCAGCAGACTCACAGAACTTGAATTACAAATTACAAATCAATGTAAATGTTCAAAGGTTCCTATTTTAACTGGAATCAGCCCTGTAATGGGGTTTATCAAATGCTGATTTGCTACTCCTACAACCTGAACTGTTCATCCTGAAAGGGGCACATTAGGAACTTCTGAGATATGACAATGGAACAAATTGCTCCTGTGTCAACCAGAAATTAAACCGCATTACCCATAACACTCGCATTCACCAAAGGACTGCACTGATCCACCTTCAATGAGGCAGCCAAAACACATCCTTCTTCTTCTGAACTCTCACTCATGGATTCTTCACTCACTTCATCATCACTGAAGTCAATCAATGGGTATTATGTGATCGAATGATTTGCATTTACTTTTTGGTTCACATTCTGCTGAGGAACCATCACCTGTTGCTGTGCCATTGGAGCTTGTGGTATCTGCATCTGCTGTGGGGCATGAATTTACTGTTGGGGAAATTGTACTTGCTTGCTGGGGAACCTGCCTTTGGACTGCTACTGTAGGAACATTCACGTTTGGGTTCCAGGGCCTTTGCACTCTCTGATTTTGAAATTGACTGTTGTCAACCATCTGCCCAACACCACCCCATTGCACCAAATTATTTACATTGCTATAGGGACACTCCCACTACCAATGTCTGACACCAACGCATGCATGACATGGCAGCATTTTCTTCATGTTCTGAACATCAGCTAGATTTGCTTCGTATCTACTCGAACTCCACAACCTAGACCTCTGAAATGAGGAACCATATTGCCCTGTTGTTGCATCCCTTGAATTCCTCTTGGGTTCACCATACCCTGCTATTGGTGCATACCTGCTGCTTGGGCTGACTTAATCTGCATCACTATTACCATTTCCTTCAACCTTTTCTTGTTCACATCAATCTCATGACTACAGCATTTTGTGTATTGCAACACTTCATCAATGAACTTTCCTTGCCAGCAAATTAAGGCCCATATTTATACTTTTTGACGCAAACCAGCGCCGGCGCTGGTTTGCGTAATTTTTTTTACCGCCGGCTAAAGCCATTCCTACGCACTATGCGGGCGCCTTATTTAAGAGTAAAAACAAATGACTCAAACCAGACAGCGCCAGCGTAGGGGAAAATGGGGGTTGTGCGTCAAAAAATGGTGCAAGTCAGGTTTGAGGCAAAAATCATGCCGCAAACCGGACTTGGGCCATTTTTTGACGCACAATCCCCATTGAAATGACTCCTGTATTAGCAATGACAGGAGTCATGCCCCCTTGCCCAATGACCATGCCCAGGGGACTTCTGTCCCCTGGGCATGGTCATTGGGCACAATGGCATGTAGGGGGACCCAAGTTAGGCCCCCCTATGCCACTTTAAAAAAAAAAAACAAATTACCTCAACTTACCTGTACTTACCTGGAATGGGTCCCCCCATCCATGGGTGTCCTCCAGGGGTGGGCAAGGGTGGCAGGGGGTGTCCCTGGGGGCAGGGAAGGGCACCTCTGGACTGCTTCCATGGTCAGAGACCATGGAAGTGAGCCCACAGGTCCCTTAACGCCTGCCCTCACTCAGGCGTTAAAAAACTGCGCACATCAGACTGTGCGCCGTTTTTTAAGGCCCGCCCCCTCCTGTGCATCAAAATGACGCAGGAGTATAAATAAGGTGCACAGGCCTTAAAGTAATTTTTTGGGCAGGAAAGCCTACCTTGCATGTCATTAACGCAAGGCAGTTTCCCGTATCCAAAAAATTACGCACACAGAGGAATTTTGACGTCCGCGGGCTCGAGCGTCAAAGTTTAAATATGGTGCACAGTTGGCGCCGAATGTGCGTCAAACTTTTTGATGCACATTCAGCGTAAACAGAGTATAAATATGCCCCTAAATGTTTCCGAATCATGTTACTAATTTCAGGCTTCAATTCCTAAATTAACCTAAACAGAAAATGAATCATGTCTCTCGACTCAATAATTTCTGTGCTACTGTAGTGTCTGAAAGCTTTCAACAGCCTTTGATAATGTGTGTGAACAGACTTCTTTGCCTCCTGAGATGTCCTATAAACTCTTTGCCAATCACTGTCTTTAGGGAAACTCTAGTTTTCAAAAACTCAATCACCTTGTAATAGTTTTTTATCACCTCTTCAGAAGGCGCACCTGTTACTGGGTCTCTTGGCAACTCTCATGTTGGCCAATCAATACTTAGCTTACACTCAACCTACAAATCTGCGGGACCCACAATCTCAAATCAAGTATATAAATCTTCCCATAGGCACTTTGCAAGCTTTATAAAACTCTCGGTTTGCTGGTACCACTCCACTGGTTTCTCCCTCAACTTTTGGGTAATCATTTGTAAACAACAGTATGTCACTTCTGCTCCAAGGGACATGAACAAAGTTCCCTTCCGGAATTTCTCTCACTGGCATCATTTGTACAGCTTCTTCAGCTTGCTGTGCATCATCTGTAGATGCAGTCGGCTTCTTTTTCCGATCTCTTCTCTTTATCCATCTGCCTTCCCATTTATCTAATGCTCCCCATTTTTTAATGCTTTGACGCAGCTCCTTAATATGAAATTTCATTCCAGGTGATCTCATGTTTGCAATATCTCTTGAGTCAAATTCTAATCTGTAACTCTTCTTCAACTGTTTGGATTTATTCATTTTATTTTCATATTTCCCAGCCAAATTAGTTAATTTCTCATACACCTGTCCTGCATGATGAATAACATCTTTGCACACGAAGGGCAATTCATTTTCATCGTAAGAATCTAATCTGTCCAGCTCAAGGGTTCCCCCAACAATTTCAGTTAATTACAACTTTAATCTGGTCATGTTCGGTGTCTTTTCTCTCTCTGGTGTATTTCGTTAAACTGATGCTCCATTCAAATGATTTAACCATTCAGTCAATAGTTGGGCTGGTAACCCTTGTAAACTAATGTTATTTCCTCTATCTCGGGGCATAAACTGGGGAACGTTATGGGGCTCTCATAACTTGCTCTTGTGCAATCACAGATGACTCCATTGAGCAAGGGGACTTATCACATCAATCAGTGGACCAACTCCATTATGTGTCTGGTTCAAACTGAAATAATTCATAGGAGTCACGGCTGACAAAGTAGTGCTCAGTCTCTCAATTTCTGCATTAATGCCGAACAGTGAATTGATTGGTGATACTGGATTCAGAATCTGGGGACCACTCTCATTATTACCCTGGGCATACAACTGGACTACTGGACCTGTGGTTACGGGAACTGTTAATGCTTCTGGACCTGACAAATGTGACTGACTTTGCAGGAACATTTAATCCTTTAGTTTAGCCAGTCAATACTGTACCAAAAGCTTGATTTGACAGACTCTGGGCAATATTTAGCAGTGTGGTTACTGGGGAATACATAGGCAGGGTCTGTCTCTGGTTCACAACCTGTTCAGGTGTCTGTACTTTAGGTGTGGACTCAAACTGACTCTTTCCTGCATTCTAAATTGGTTGTGGCATAACTGGTACTGGAACATTCTGAACTGTGTTAACGTTTGGAAATGTTTGATAAATCGCTAGCACCTGTGCAACATTAGCAGTAGGACAATTCGGAACTATCTGAACCTAGCTTTGAACAACTCAGGCTGTGGCAACACATGGGACTACATTCCGTTTTACCGATTGATTGCATTTTATGGTGGGGGATGATTCTGCAACAACTGGGTTATAAACTCATCCTCTGAATCACTTGTGACATCTGCTTCTCATTTATTTTCAACCAATTTCTGTTCTGTGTCTTTCGCACATTTCTTTTTGGCTTTGTGCTTAACGCTTCCATCACTTTCCTGAGTAAATGCTGGAAATAACTTCACTGCATGTAATTCTCTGCTCTGCATCCCACCTAGCTTCTGCTTGCATCTTATCTGCTTTCCTCATTCTCCTTTCAAATTTCTAAGCCTCTTTTTTTGTCTCACAACTAATTCCCAAATAGCAAGTGCTTCAAATTGTGCAGGTCTAGGAAGGGGCATTGATTCATACAGCAACCTCCTCAGATTCTCTAACATTCTCAAATTGAAAGTTCCATAACTTGGAAAAGCTAAGCTTTCTTCCTTCTCAGTTATTTTGCACCACTGATTTACCCAAAGACGTGCTGAAACCCCTCTCTCTTCCATTACTTCAAATTCCAGTGTACATTCAGGTGGTATAGGCTCAACCTCTCTAACTGGAATAAAAACATATCCTCTTAACACAGCTTTGAAAAACTTCATTTCACACAAATCTAATTCACAAACACAAACTCTACAAAAACAGGAAATAATTTTCAATCCCACAATCCTATTTGTGAGCTGTTTTCAACCTATAGTAGCGCAGTCTTGTCTACAAATCTGTACTCAGCTTTTCTCACCAACCGACCTATCCCAGTGCAGACCAAATGGCTCCATACTAACTCCGTTCAGCAGCTGCGACTCACTTCACGGTCATCTCACACACTTCACACTTCATGTGCAAAACCTAAATTAAAAATATTGCAAGCACAAAACCAAAACCTGCCTGCTCCCTACGGGTAGGACTTAAACACTTCAAAGGCTGTACAGAAATTTTGACTGTGACCTTCACACAAACAGCTACTCTTCCAACTGTGGCTTTCTCTCAGATTCGCCTAATACCAACCAACAACACATACACTCAAGGGAAATACTACTGGTGTCTTTGACAGGGCTCAATTGACCAACATCTTTACCTGCATACAATAAATTAGCCATGTGTCTCCACACACTTGAATAATATGACTTTGAAGTCTTATGCCACGCAGGACCCAATAAGAACAACAACCACATGGGCAGTTTTTGGACACAAAGCTGCACATTCACTTGGAGTATGCCAACTCCCTGCTCTCACATCTGGAGTACGCAAAGTCCCTAATCAATTACCTTTGGCGTATGCAAAGTCCCTACTTCACTTCATACATCACACTTCACCGCAATTTAGTCAAGGCACTGCAAGTGCAAAACCTGACTCAAAACACATACTGTACACTTGGAACACAATGCTGAGATTTTATCAATCCTTACACTACAGCAAGAACAACTCACAATGTGGGCAAATTCTGACTCACCTCCTCACAAAACATTACCATAACTCTGCTACCAAAAACTGCTGGTGCACCTGAGAAGGTCCTCTTCCCCCCTCAGGTTCAGAAATCACAGGCTCACGGGTGAGACACCATCACAAAGTTCACCCTTAGGGGTTGACCAGATCTTTGGACTTGGTGACAGAGGCAGTAGTCAGAATCATTCAATCACAAATCAATAATATGAAACCATAAACAATTGTAAACACTATGAATAATTCAACACTAAATCAAAACTCCAAACTGAATTAAGTTTCAAAGCTTTATTACAATCCCAAAATCAATGTCACAGAAATGGTGCACAAAACTAAGTTAGAAACATACATGACGACCATAGCTTGACCGAAACGTCTGAAAAGATTCAACCTACTAAACATCAATATTGTTAACCACTCCAAAAGAATGATATAGATTAGCAAAAATACCATATGAACATTAATATTAGATTCCAAAGCAGGTAATGGTGGCATCAGTAAATCATCAAAATACAGTTTTAACAAACAATTTCAGAACTAGGCCATTCCCAACAGTAACCAGAATTGGGATTTGCATGTGTGGAAACAGGCGCATACATGCAGACAAAAGCAAAAATAAATTAAGACAAAAATAATTTGGAAAACATCTAACTAAGATAACTCACTATAAAAATATGCTGGTGTAAGTGACTAAGCTAAAAAGGAAACAAGAAACAATTTTTTTTATACCTCTCCTCATGGGAGAGCAAACAGGATGATTCCACAGGAATGGTCACCTTGTTCCAGCGTCAGTTGATAGCAGCAACAGGATGGCGCAGAACACGAGCTGCACATAGGACAATTCAGCAGTTTAGAATTAGTTGGCCATATTAGAACTGAAACTGCATTGGGCAATTATGAATATGATGAGAAAACTCACCATGGAACTTGGAGAAGAGAATGGGACAGCAGACCTAGAACAGAAATAGACAGAGTTCTAGACTGCTTCAATACAAGGGTGAAATCCCCCTCGTTTTCAAGTTCTTCACTAATTAAAATATGCAGAATTCATTAATTGCTTCTTCAGGTGGGCACATTCTGAGCATCTGTTTCAGCATCCTATAACAGGTAGTGGTGCCACCAAGTTTGCAACTTTCAGAAATCTTCTCAGCAAAAGCTTGTTGTCATCTGGTGACCTAACATGTGACTAACAAAATATTACATTCTCTAATAATTAGCAATTTACGGTTCCTTTTCTCAGGGCACACAATAAACTAAACTAATATTCTTTCACATGAATACTAAAGATTTCCTGTCCGATTCGACAGCTAGAACAAATTTGGCTAAACTTGAAACTTGCTTTTCTTCTGCAATACAATAAAACATTTAACATTACATTTGCTGCCTAGGAAAAGAATTCAGGTCAGAGAGGATAGAATAAAAACGTACTTTTCCATGGTTGCTTTCAAAATGAACTTTCAGGCCTAGTCATGTTAAAAAAAGCCTAAATACACGTTAATACAATTAATACATTAATCAAACCTTTTGCGCACTTTAATAATCAAATCAAATATGCAAAGCAAATAGTTCTTTTTAAACCAAACAGTATTCATGTTATGTTAAAAACAATCTTAAACATGTATTTAATTTTCATATGCACATAATTCATAATAATGAAATCCATTTATTTCAATGTAAGTGTGTTTAATTTATATTCATTTAATACTCATGATACATTATATTTCTACTGTTTCTACCTAAAAATAATACTTTGAGGATAATATTTATTATTAATTCACACATTTTTGAATGACTCAATGATTTCATGTTAAACGGGGTGTCAAAATACTAACTTAGGTGAATTGTGGCAGTATGTCTTCATCTAGGACAAAAATGACTTTTTGACCCAATTTCAGTCTTTCCATTAATTTAGAAATTATTCCTTACTGCTTCGAGAAAGTTGGCAACATTTGTTGTACACAGCACCACATCAAGCCCAAGCATTTGATAAGAGAGATGTAGAGTTACATTTGTGTACAAACATTTTCATTTACATGCAATGTCATTTATCATATAATATTGATGACATGATGCCATCCTACCAACTCACAGTGCCACCATTCCACATGATATCGGCTCCCCTCACACGGTTACCCGGTAAACAGCCAATATTACACAGTGGCAGGGAAGGTCAGTTCGAAGCACTTGCACTGAGGTCTGGGAGCTTAGATTTATCATTCAGAAGGAATGGATTCCTCAGAGCCATTTCTTGAGGACTTTCTTTCACTGAGCCTCTGCCAGTCTACATGGAGTGAAGTAGGCGGGAGCTTCGCTGTGGAAGATGGGGTTGTCCCCCCTCCTAACACCTCAAAAAGTATTGGTCATCACCCTGCCTCCCCCCTCCCCTGTCATCAACCTGGACAGCCAAAACTATTATCAAACCACACTAATGTCATCAAATGTGCCCTACACGTGACAACAATGTAACATAGCGCACAATTCAATTGTGCTGCCTACTCTCTTGGTGTACTCCTTGGACGTTTTAAGAAACAGCTCCACTGAATTATATGCTTGAAATGCCCTTGATTTCATTTTTCAATGCCACTTTGTAAAGCAGTTGCATTCCAATCATAAGAGGGAGGCATGCCAATGAATATTTAAGTAACAAAAAGATGAACCTGCCAATCATTATTATTTACTCATCTGATCATTATTGACGCTTAAGCAAGCACCTGCTGTGTGCAGGATATTTCATTAACTCATCCATATGGTGGAAGAAATGAAAATCCAAATATTTGCCCTTTCAGACTTGAGAGCGCAATATACACTAGTGTTCAACCAAGAGCTTTGCTAAATCGTAAATTACTGTCCCAGCATCTCAAATCAAAAACACGTAGGACGGACTCTTTGTCATACAATGTGTGAATTCAGCTAAACATACAAATCATGTTGTGAAACAACTTTATGAGGTAATGTAAAGGAAGCTGTCGGAAAACTACAAAAAGTCAGGAAACGATGGCGTTTAAGTAGCCAGTTCACCGATGACACCTCAACCATGCTCTCACAAATAACGTCATTCTCTTTAACAATAAAAAGCACTCAAGAGTTAAACAAATATTTGCAAACGTTTTCATTAAAAATCTCAAAATATGTTTATACTGCTTGAGCCTGACCAACAAAGCCATTTTTGCGTATAAATATACCTTTTCAGCAACAAAAGCTCCATTTACAGATGCCCACAAAATTAAACCTCCAGGTGCAAACTCATTTACTACTCCACAATTATACAATACAATGTCGAAAATGAACAGTTGTAAACCCCATGCACCCGAAACTTTGTGGGGTTGTGGCAGAAAAGGGTTGGCTCTGAAGTAAAAAAAAGAATGTGCATTTGCACAGCTGGGACTGCCTTTCCTTAATAAGGATTTCTACTGATCATGCAAGTCTGCATTGGGGAAAGAGAAGCGCCAAGAAATATCACGTCATTGGCAATACTACGTCTTCGAACTTGCACGCGGTGTAGCTTTCCCGCATTCGCACAGTGCAGCACTGCGTTGCATGAACAAAAGTAAATTTAAGTTGTTGGGTCCTTGCAGTGAAGGACCAAGGGGACAAGCTCCTCTGATGACTTTCCCTGTTTAATCTACATGGAGTACCACACGTAAAAATGTAGTGTGATTGACTGTATGAATGTAAATGAAAGTAAAGGTCTTAAGTGATCACAGTCCTGAGGAAGGCCGCGGCCCCTGGTGGTGCCATTTGAGATAGTGAATGATGTCGACTTTGGGACTAGGGAGCTCTGATAATTCAGTCTCTCAATCTTTGTTTCTAATACCCAATAGTATTCCATCAATGAAGCAAGTATAGAGCAAATGGGCAATTACTGCAGGGATTTTTAACTTCGCAAAGATCCCTGTACAACTCACTCACAGGTAAGCAACACGGTGCTCTTGATCACAATGACTGAGTCCATCCTCCAGTTTAACAAAACTATCAGGCAGATGAAGACAAATCCCACGATGAAGTAAGTCAGGTAAGCTGGTGTGTGAGGGTTTATCCTAGCCTTTAATGACGCCCAGTCACACATTGACCCCCATATATCAAGGAAACCCTCACATTGTATAGTAATTCTATGTAATCCACAGTTGTTCCCAGTAATATCAAGAGAACTATTCCTGGGGTTCCTCTCTTCTCTCCTTCCCTCCTCGTTTTTTTTAATGCTTTATCCGCTGTCATTCACATACATGAACCACTTTAAAACAATAAATGACTAATTCTGCATTCAATTCTATAATTATGGACTTTAATAATCACGGGATACATCTATTTTGTTTATGTGGGCTACATTCAATATCATAGTCCATCTAGTAATCATATACATTTCGAAATTAAACTGTTGGTTCAATGAAAAAAAATAGTGGTTCAGGTTGAGTATAACTTGCACAGATCAAGGTAGTACTGATTGGTGCTGCACTTATTTCGACAACCCAGATGCACTGTAGTAATCATGTATTGTCTAACAGTAACTGTGTAGTTACGGGTGTTGATCCAGGGAGACTGGGACGTTGGTGGGGCTCACAAGATATTACACACTGTGCTTAATTAGTTAAAAATAGTATAGAATAATATATGCTATAATGTAGTAGCATATAATATAGATAGATAGATAGATAGATAGATAGATAGATAGATAGATAGATAGATAGATAGATAGATAGATAGATAGATCCACATTTTGGGCATATGACAGATAGAGAGGTCCCAGAGGGACCCCTCCATGTGTTTTATGGGGACAGGATACCCCTATCCTGACCACTTATATGTTTCCCCCTTTTTTCTTCCATCCCCCAGCCCAAGCAAGAAAGTAAATGGTAGCTGCAACTTTTTTTTCAGGTTGCGGCCAGCCAATCACAGCCTTGCTTTCGGTCTCGGATCAGTGGATTCCTCACAAGTGCATCCGCAGAGGATATGCATCCCTAGATATCGAAAGTTTATTTCACATACTTACTTACAGAATATACTAAACTGACGTACACCAAATAACAAAAAGATATCTTTCTGGAATAAGGTCTATCTTTCTGCCAAACACGGTATAGATCCATTCAGTGGTTCAGACTGTAGTCCAGTTCAAAAATTAGAAAATACCAATAGACATAACATAGGGGAAAAGTGACCCCCCACCGTTTTCTTAGGCCCGCTTGATGATTCACTCCAATATTTTCAAGACAGCAGGTAAATGAAATAACGTACAAGTTTTAAAAATTTCATGAAGATTCGTCAAACCTTGCCAAAGTTATTAGCAAAACAAACAAACACTTCAAATAGGGGAAGCGTGGGTGCTAACTATACCTACCTACTGACTATGGCTAGTAAGTAGTTATAGTAAGGGCCTAGTTTCCATAGGAAACATATTTTTGACTTACCTTTTCTTTGGAACAGTTTGACGAATTTTCATGAAATTTTCCCAAGTTTCCAACAGGGTCTCGTTGCACGTGGCAGGTTTTGGGACGGTCTGTCAAGCGAGGGCAGAGGAAAAGGGGAGGTGAAAAAGTGTGTTTCCCATGTTAATTCCCATAGAGTCTGTAGAGACAGCTGCAGCCCAAACCACTGAACGGAATAACACCAAATTTGGCAGGAAGCTAGATTTTGTGCGCAGGTCGTGCTTTTTGTGTATTAGTGTAAACCCATTTAGTAGTTTTTGAAATATTAAAGGGAAAAGGGATAGATATATAGGAACGCGGATCCTCCGCGATCTACCATGAGTGGATCTGCGGATCCACGTGCCAGTGCAAGAATCTGGTTGGGTGACTGCAACCTGACAGGGAAGTTGCAGCCGCCATTTCGTTTTATTGGGGAAACGGTCCCCAGGGCTGAAATGTGCGGTGTAATGGATGTAAAGGGGGTCAGGGTAGAGGTTCACTGACCTCATGGAATTGAAAGAAATGTGGTAAAATGGAACATAATTAGTTGAAAATGTGGTAAAACTATTTTTTTACCATTTCTGAGATCCAAGGATCCACCTGTGGGGCTCAGCGTGGCCCCCGGTGTAAATCCGCAAGGTCAGCCAATGAGGGAAGACAGCAGTCCCAACCGTCCTGGGACCTGGAGGCTGAAGGTAAATGTGTGTGTGTGAGGTTTTAAATTGAATGTTTGGTGCGCGCGTGCATGTTTGAGTGTTGTTAATGGATGTGCGTGCGTGTGTCTGTGTGTGAAAGAATGAGTGTGTGTGATCTTTTAAAATGAATGTTTGGTGCGTGCGTGCATGTTTGAATGTTATGAGTGTTAATGGATGTGCGTGCGTGTGTGAAAGAATGAGTGTGTGTGTGATGTTTTAAAATGAATGTTTAGTGCGTGTGTGCGTGTTTGGTATGAGGGTTGTTAATGGATGTGCGTGCGTGCGTGTCTGTGTGTGAAAGAATGAGTGTGTGTGTGTGTGTGTGCTTCCCGCCCACCCCCCTCCCTTCTAAAGCTGCCGGCCGCCACTGGTTTAGGGAAGGATGAGGGGGTCGGGTATTTTTAGTTTTAGGGGTGAGGTGGGGGGTCGGGGTGGTTTAGGTTTTAGGGGCAGTGGTTGGGGTGGTTTTAGGTTTTAGGGGTGGGGTTTGGGGTGATTTAAGGGGAGGGGATTACGGTAATTTTCGGGGCGGGGTTGGGGTACTTTTAGGGGTGGGGTGGCTGGTCAGGGTAATTTTAGGGGGTGGGTGGGGGGTTGGGGTGGTTTTAGGTTTTAGGAATGGGTGTGGGGGGCTGGGGTAATTTTAGGGGTGGGGTGTTGGGATGGTTTTTGGGCGGGGTGGGGGGTTGGGGCAGTTTAGGTTTTAGGGACAGGGGTGGGGGTTGGGGTGGTTTTAGGTTTTAGGGACGGGTGGGGTGGGGGTTTGGGGTAGTTTAGGTTTTAGGGGCGGGGTGGAGAGTTTGGGGTGGTTTTAGGTTTAGGGGCGGGGTGGGGGTCACTGTAATTTTAGGGGTGGGGGTTGGGGTGGTTTTAGGGGTGGGGTGGTGGTAATTTTAGGGGTGGGATGGGGGTTGGGGTGGTTTTCGGGGCAGGGTGGCGGGTCAGGGTAATTTTAGGGGCTGGGTGGGGGGTTGGGGTAGTTTTAGGAATGGGGTGGGGGTGCTGGGGTAATTTTAGGGGTGGGGCAGGGGTGGGGGTTGGGGTGGTTTTATGTTTTAGGGGCGGGTGGGGGTTGGGGCAGTTTAGGTTTTAGGGAAAGGGTGGGGGGTTGGGGTGGTTTTAGGTTTTAGGGCCGGGGTAGTTTAGGCTTTAGGGGCGGGTGGGTGGTTTGGGGTGGTTTTAGGTTTAGGGGTGGGGTGGGGGTCACTGTAATTTTAGGAGTGGGATAGGGGTTGGGGTAGTTTTAGGGGCAGGGGTGGGGGGTTGGGGTGGTTTTAGGTTTTTGGGGTGGGGGTCACGGTAATTTTTAGGGGTGGGGGGCCAGCGGGGTCGCATGCTGGAACCATGCATGCCGTTCACTAATACCTTTACCAGGAATGCCTTTACAAAGAAAAATCATTGTTAAGGCATTCGTGGTAAAGGCAGTAGTGGTAACAACGCGGTCGTTGTTCCGACCGCGTTGTTCAGGCATGCGTGGTTCCAGCATGCGTTGTTCCGACATACATTCCACTCTATCTACTTTTGTTCCTTAACATATGCTTATAGCGGCGCTCTCAGGTGCACAGCTTTTATTTGTTCAATCGCAAAGTAAAAAAACCTCTCACTTTGAACCCAAGCTCTGATTGCACCAAGCAAGCAATACAATTGAGCACAAACCTCCTTAGAGGAGCTCCCTTGTCTCTGCCATCCAAGCATCTATCAATCATCCTTTCACCATTCCCTCCATCTGCTGATATCCAATATTTTCCCTTACATTGTGCCATCCATTCAATCTTTCATACATCCTTCAGTCTTTCACCATTTCATCTATCCATTTGCAATTCCGGCAATCCATCTGTTTGCACATCCATCATCCACTCATACAGCCATCATTTGACTTACCCATCTATCAATGAAAGCTTTCATCAATGAACAAATCCTTTTGTCCATACATTCATCTATCTATAATCCTTCCATCCTTACAGATTTCCATTTATTTTGCCATTTATCCAGCCTCTCAGAATTTGTTTTACTCAGCCATCCTTTCATTCATCCATCCGTCCTCTCAGATTTCTATGTACTCTGCCATCCTCTCACCCGACTATCCATCATTCCTATCACATTTCCATTCACTCTGCCATTCTTTCACCCAACCACCGATCCATCCCTTCATCCATCATCCATCTATTCCCTCAGATTTCAATTTACTCTGCCATACATTTATCCACCCATCTATCAATCCACTCACCCAATCATCCACCCATTCTTTTACTTACTCATCAACCCATTCTTTCAACCATTAATCCTTTCACCCACTCAGCCATCCATCATTTCCCCCATCCATCCATCCCTCCATCCATCTATCCTTTCGCTCAGGATCCTTCCACTCACCTTTCCATCCATCAGTCGACACATCCATCACCTAAGCATACATCTTTCCACCTATACATCTATTATTTGACATACTCCTCCATCAATAAAGTATTTAATCTATCAATTGATCCTTTTGTCCATCCATTCGTTATCCATACTCTCTGATTTCCATTTACCTTGTCATCCAACTATCCTCTTAGATTTCCATTTACTAAGCCATCCATCTATCTTTTTAGACTTCTATTTACTCTGCCTTCCTTTCATTAACTCACCCATCCTTCAATCCATCCATCCTCTCCAACTTCTATTCATTCTGCCATACTTTCTTTCATCCACCCATCCTTCCATCCATCCATCCTCTCAGATTTTCATTAAGTCTACCATCCTTTCACCCACCTATCCATCCATTTATTCCCTTGGATTTCAATCTATTCTGCCATCCTTTCACCCACCCACCCATCCATCCATCCTTTCAGCCACCCATTTCTCAGATTTCCATTTACTCTGCCATACTTTTATTCACTCATCTACCAATCCTCTAATCCAGTCATCCACCATCCTTTTACCAATTTATCCATCCTTTAATCCATCCACCCTTTCACGCATCCACTCTTTCTTTCATCCACTCATCCTTCTTTCCTTTCACCCACCATTACATCCATCCATTGGATATTTCATTCATCCATAGATCCATCCATCTGTTCGCACATCCATCATCTATGCATGCATTCATCCCCCCAAACATCCATCATTTGAGTTATCCATCTATCAAAAAAATCTTTCATCCATTGAGTGACCCTTTCGTTCATCCATTCATCCACCCATCATCCATACATTCTCTTAAATTTCCATTTTTGTACTATCCATCCATCCTCTCAGATGTATTTTCCATTTATTTTGCCATCGATCCATCCTTTCAGATACCATTTACTCCGCCATCCATCCATCCTCTCATATTCCATTTATTCTTCTATCTTTTCACTCATCCATCCATTCATCTCAAATTTCAAATTATTCTGCTATGCTTTCTTCCACCCATCCTGTCAGAGTCCCATTTACTCTACCTGTCACTCACATATCCATCCATCCATCTCAGATTTCAAATTACTGTGCTTTGCTTTTTTCCATCCATCCTGTCGTCCCATTTACTTTGCTACCGTTCACCCGCATACCCATCCATCCATCATCTCAGATTTCCATTTACTCTTCCATCCTTTCATCCACCCATCTACTAATCCTCTCACCCAGTCAACTACAAATTTTTTACCCACTCATCTATACATCCATTCACGGATCAATCCATCTTTTCACCCACTCATCCTTGCATCCTTTCAACCACTCATTCATCCACTCATCCATCTTTCTTTTCTCTTTCTATCAACTCATCTTTCTTTCCTTTTTAGTATTATGATTTTTTTTCTGCCAAGATGCAAATAAAGGTAACCCATGAAGAACCCTCCCACTCATGTAGCTGCTAAAGCGGGGTGGGGGGGTCAGCACACCCCAGTGTTAGCAAGTAGTCCAGTGGAATGCCATGTGGTTTTGTGATGCGGGATCTTGACGATAGGACACCTGGCCGAGAGATGTCCCAATGTAATGGAAAGGTCTGCTGATGTCACCACGAAGCCCTGCCAAGTTTTCCAGGTCCATGTGTGATGTGCTGCACAAGCCCGGGTTTTCTTTGAATTATGGTATATGTAGTCTGTTTTACTCCATTATAAAACAAGACTACAGCACAAAGCACATGGGCCTGGGAAACTTGGTCGCTGTGGCCACCCTACTGGGAGCTCCTGACCCAATATGAATCTACAGATACAACTATGCTATTTATGATTGGAGTAGCATGTCAACAGCAACGTAGAAGATGGAGCTTGCAGACAGAAGGTGGTTTCTCATGAAAATGCCAGAAGAGAAGAACTATATGGAAGGGGGAAATGAGCAAAGGCTTGAGAAGGCTAAGGTTACTGCAACATATGCTCACAATTGATAAACTTAATATACAGCCCGATCTCTACATCTTGTACAGAGACTGGTGTGCATTAGGAGTAATTAGATTATTGAACTGGAATATAACTGTGTTGTACCATGACAGCATGCATCAGAAGCTAAGACAGATGGGGCCTGATTTAGAGTTTGGTGCATGGGTTACTCTGTCACAAACGTTACAGATATCCCGTTCGCTGTATTACCATCTCAATAGGCTATTATGGGATCATAATGTGACGGACGAGATATCTGTCACATTTGTGATGGAGTAACTCCTTCCGCCAAACTCTAATTCAAGCCCATAGTGTCCCTTAACCACATAATTTCCAAGGATGCAGAGAAATTACCTCGTAATCTCCCTAGGCCTTTATATCCCTATCTGTCATATACAATGCAACAACTCCCTCACTAACATGACTGATCGTTTCGAGTCTATTAAAAATGTGTGGGAAAAGATGAAACCATACAAATCTTTAGCAGCATGAATAAATAACAAAATACTCTCTAATGGTTGAAAAAAGTCCCATGTTTCATAGTAAACACTACTGTCTCCTAGTGCTTCATAACTGTATGCTCTATTGTACAGCAACCCAGAAGCAGGCCACACTTCAATGATAGAACTTGATTTCACATGTCCACTTCTTTGCAATGCATACAGCAAGTAGATCAAAATCTAATTTCCTAACCAAGGTTACCAGTGACAAGAAGGACAGCTCCAAAAACCTCAAACTCATTTTTTAAAAATCAAACAGGAGAAAAACAATCTTCTCCTCTGTCAATAAATATACTCTAAACCTCCTATCATGTTAGTGAAAATGTGCCTTCTACCTCAAGATTGGCAACTCAGTTATGACAAGTTTAAATCCTGTCATTCACATTCTGTCATACATAAGTCATTGAACTTTATTACAGTGTTGTAAAAGTAGACTCATAAAACCAGCATGGGGCTTTCGTAATATCCCACTATGAAGCAATGTACCCTATGGATCAGGAATTGGTGAATCATTGGCCATTATTTAATCTGATATATGCCTTGAAGAGTTTTTTGTAGCCCTCACCCACCTCTCTGGCATCATGCTTCATCATACGGCTCCTCCTCATGCCTACTAGTATGGGCTACAACCTTACCAAAGCAGGGGAACTCTTGAATGTTTCAAAGACCTAAAATGGAGCCATGTTGAGGAGAAAGTAAATTGGGTGAAGTGTCCCTTGTGTTGTGCATACAGAGATATGAACCAGCTAAGATGTCCTCGTGGTGAACCTGAAACATATTTATTCCTGTCTCTATGTTGGTATGTCTAAAATGAAGGGCTATACTCACAAGGGTACAACCATAAAATGGTTTAGGTCCATCATGAGGTATTTTTAGCAGTTTCCTTTCCCTACATAAGCAAAACAGCTGCACATGATTCAGCAATTCCTGATCCATACGGCACCTTGGTGAATATTCTGATTAGATCAGGGTGTGTCCCCTTTAGCATTCCATTTTTCCTCCTTGATATAGTTATTAGCGTTCATAATCTCCTCTTAGTGTCCAGAACACAAGACAGCTTTTTCTGCCCCCTGGCAAAATGATCTGCAGAGGCAGATACACTTAAGCCTATCTTTGATTTACCTATCCAACTCATCTTGCCAAAGTGGTTGAAGAATCAGGCACAAAATAAATCAAATATAGTGGGATCTAAGCAGGTATAACAGCAGCAGTCTGTGCTTCCTTGCATCGAAGACATTTAACAAGACACAAATTCCATTATTAGAAGAGCATTGTTAAATACAGTAGTAGTGAAAATAGATCACTTTGGGAGAAAAACTCTGTAGTCCACATTATATATTGTTTTCACATCTGCTATCTTTGAAAGGGAAATCAGGAATAAAACTTGGAAGACATTTGGCACAAATAAATATTTTCATTGTTAGCCCTGATAAAATGAAACATAAACCATTATAAAATCAGACAAAACTAAATATTCTGGTTTCACTAGAACCTTTATAGCAATGTAGCATAAAGTCCTTCAAAGGGAAAATGTTGACCCACTTGTATACCCTTACCAAAATATAACCAGTGGCTGTAGAAGACCTGTAAACATTAAGAGTGTGATAAGCTTTACCCTCAGAAAAGAGTGAGACAAAAAAAATCACAATTTCTACGAAAAAGGCACAAATGGAGTAAAGTGTTGTCCCACCCACCATCCAACTCGGACTGATCAGGTATGTTTTCAATTTGCTTGAGTTGATGGATCCCAAGATCTCCAATGATGACAGAGATTCCAAGTCGCCAAGAAAAGATAACCCTGAAGCACCAACTAGTGAGGATATCTCACAATATGCAGCAATCTCTGAAGGACACATAAAATGTATCTAGAAATTCTATTGACAACTCTAGATATTGAGGGAACTACATGAACAGGCCAAAATGGAGTCACTAGAATCAATATTGCTTTGAATCTCCTGAAATGGGCCAGCAATTCTAAGAATCATGGGCATGGGGGAAACATTTCAGCTTGGAGATCAGCCCATGGTTGCAGAAAAACATCCAGAGCTTTTCCTTGTGCATTTGGAAGCAACCTGAGGAACTTGTGGGGTTTCTGATTGACAAATAATGGACCCTAAAGACTGTTGAGACAATTTAAAACCAACTAGTGTAAAGCCCAATTGCTTCTGTATTGAAGACACCACCAGCCCTAGTCTACTACCTTACTGGATATCACTTGATCAATCGATATTTCCCCTAAACAATTGTACTGTTTTCCAGATGGAAAGGGCAAAATTCCTAAGTCAGATCGGCAAGTCCTTTGGATCACTCACCATCCACATGTTTATGAACTTGCAAAAATGTTGTTCATCTGCAACAGCACACATCAATTGGCCCCTACTGCACAAGACATTTGATTGAGGAGGAACAGGCAAACAGATATAAACCATTTATTTGTCACTTTCTTTCTTTTTTCTAAGGACTTCTTGACACACACCCTCTCCACATCTTACCTTACCTTTATTGGTGTCTGATTTAAACTAAATATCTGGATCCTGACAAAAATAAACATTCCAATTAAGGCTTCAACATGAGAAAGGCACCTACCCAGCTCCTTCTTTGCCTCTGGAGAATGATAAACTAATGCCAAAAAACAAGCCATTTCTCAACAGAAGATCCTTTAGTCTCTGGAAGGGTCTGTGATATAAAGGCAGAAAGATTGCTGCTTAAATTGGCAATGGCATGAAGCCAACAATTGTGGCTAATCTCCAATGGAAAAAACTATTTAACTTTAATACCACCAGAATCTTTATGGTCCTGATTTTCAAAGGGAGAAGAATCAGGGATGTTTCCACGGAAAGCAGTAGAACTCCCAGAAACTTAACTTTCTGAAAGGGAATTAGGATTTGCAAATTGTGATTGGTGTTGTCGGGCTGTAACAAGCATCAAATCTGACTTTCTAGAATTGATCTCTCCTGTGACATGAATAACCTCTTTCCAACTATTCTTTCATTTATATTCCCTTTAATCTCAACAGAGCCAACATTGGTTTGAGGAACTCAGTAAAGCAACGAGGGTCTACATATAAACCAAAAGGCACAGACTTGGATTGAAGCTTTTCTTGACACCAAACATAGTAACAAACTACAGTTGCAGAGGTTAAATTGGAAAGAAAACATAAAAATCTTTCAGATTCACCTTGACCATCCAATTAACCATTAACAGGGAGTTCCACAAGCACTGAATTATTTTTACCTTGAAGTGTCTCGGTATCACAGAACCATTTAACAATCCGAGATTGATGATGAGACTGAAGCTCTTGTTCCCTTGAAGCACTGAAACATGATTGCTGGCGGCAAACCATGTGCTGTGCCTGAAGAGGAACCCAATCTCTTGGCTTGTTTTAAACGAATTGAGAGACCCCCTTCTGAATTAGAGCAAGGTCCAGCTATTGTATAACATTGTTCAGTTTTCAGTACACAATGTTTGGGCATTAGAAACTTCCAATGATGGAAAAAGAAAGCAAGTCTGCTGCGCAAACATCTTGGGAAACAAACATTTAACTTAGTGTGACCTGACTTTACTAATACCATGTCTTCCTTGACCTTCTTGCAATCTGCTTCTCCATAGGGTGCATTGCTGACCCTAAAAGGGCATCTGCACCTCTTGTCACCTGATAAATAGGTCCCTCTAGTGACATTATGGGTAGGTATATTGGAGCTTTTCTGCAAAAGGTTGTAGGAGTGAGCGTGATGCAACATTTGCAAAATCATCTTGGTGTAAGGATCTTCATCAGATTCTTTTGTACCTTCTCCATGGATGCAAATGTTTGAACATAAGTAGAAATGCATTAAATATTTTTGTAGATAAATATGACACAATATCAGATTCCACATCTTCCTGTCTGCCATGCTCACTAATTCTGTATTAACACTTGTTAGCAATGACTTAATTTGCTCTATTGACAGGAAAGTCTTAGCACAGCAAAGCAAACACACAGCCCTTTCACTTCAGCCTCATATCACTGGTAGATTTGAAGAATAACCATTTATAGATGTCTCTTCCATTAACGTAATACTTTCTCTCTAGTGACTAAAGAATATCTCACAGTTTTCCTGTTACATCCTTATATATCTTACATAGTCAGGGTCTTTTCCATCTGTTTTCTAAAAGAAAACATAGAGGGGTCGATATCCGGCCCACCAACAAGCTAACTGTTAAGAACTAGACAACAGCACTTAGACCTACTTACATGAGCTGTTAGTGTTGCCCAGTGGAGGCTGAATTCAATGACTGACTAAGTTATTCAGGGAAGCAGTCCTTTCCATTGACCTAAGATACCTAGTGGCACTTTGATCAAAATAAGATATCCCTAAGTGATCCAAAATTATTTTATTCTTAGCACCTGCATTTGGGATCATATTTAAGAGATCCCATATCCCCACTGGAATTATCATTGTCATACAAAATTGTGGGGTGAAATGGGATCCCCAGAAGCAACAAAGGGAATATGTAAGATGTGGATCCTAGGACACCGCAGCCGTATGCTTCTTTTTCGATAAACACTTTCTTCCACCCCACTTGGACAATCGATGCACTCCCATCTGACAGTTCCACAAATGTTCCATCTCCTGAACTATAGGACCTTCTTGAGGACATGGAGACAAATAAGGATCAACTTGCCAAAGGATGCTGCAATGGAGATAGATAGTAAGTGTGACATCCATTGACTACATTATTGGGTTTCTGGACTACAGCTTGTATGTTAGTACAAACTTGAATAAGAGCAGTTATTTAATACTACAGCCTTCATTTATTCCAGAGAAGAATTATGTGAGGAATTTCCAAAGCCCACTGTCAGAATCCCTTTCAGATGGACACAGGCCATGCAAGGGTTTACTGGGCCAACCGTGGTGATTGAGCAATTAAAGGCTCCCTAGGGTGGTGAAGTGTAGATACAGTCTAGTGAACACAACTCATAACTCAAAGGGCGCACAACAATTTCAATAGATTAATGTCCAGTCTAATACTTATTTTCATATTAAAAAGAAGTATTTTATTCCTATCGCTACCCATTCAAAGAAGTATTATGACATTCATAAGCAATAATACAATCCCCTTGAGATCAGAGCCCTAGTGTTTCACTGGCAAATACATGCCCCACCAGCTCCTTGATGTGGGTCGGGTTATTCCTCATGCACTGGTGGCCTACTCCAGGGATTGCTTTCTAGTAGGTCTTACTCAAGTCCACTCCGACTTGTAGAATGTAGTCACAAGTGTCTTTGGTGCAGGAACTCCCCAAGGGCCTGGAAATCCTGTAACAATTCTTACCCATTCCAGCAGCGAGGAAGCATTCTGCCTCTCAGTGGGTGCCTGGACTGTAGGCACTCACAGAGCCACAGTCCTGCTCGGGCATGTCATCTTTTTGCCTCCTGCCTCCTATTTTTTCTGACCTGTTGCTGTTGGCTTTTGAACTCTGAGCACTTTACCACTGCTAACCAGTGCTAAAGTGCACATGCTCTCTGTGTAAATTATATGGTTGATTGGTTTATCTGTGGTTGGCATAGTTGATTTACTAGTAAGTACCTAGTGAAGTACACTAGAGGTGCCCAGGGCCTGTAAATCAAATGCTACTAGTGGGCCTTCAGCACTGATTCTGCCACCCACATTAATAGCTCTGCAATCATGTCTCAGACCTGCCACTGCAGTGTCTGTGTGTGCAGTTTTAACTGTAAATTCGACTTGGCAAGTGTACCCACTTGCCAGGTCTAAACCTTCCCTTTTCTTACATGTAATATACCCCTAAGGTAAGCCCTAGGTAGCCCCAAGGGCAGGGTGCACTGTATGGTTAAGGTAGGACTTATAGTAATGTGTTTTATATGTCCTGACAGTGAAATATTGCTAAATTTGTTTTTCACTGTTGCAAGGCCTGTCCCTCTCATAGGTTAACATGAGGGCTACCTTTAAATCTGATTAAAGTGTAGATTCCCTTTGGGGCGAATAGACATGTGGAGTTTGGGGTCATTGAGCTCACAATTTAAAAATACATCTTTTAGTAAAGTCGATGTTAAGATTGTGTGTTTGAAAATGCCACGTTTAGAAAGTGGCCATTTCCTTACTTAAACCATTTCTGTGACTCTGCCTGTTTGTGGATTCCCTGTCTGGGTCAGTTTGACAGTTGGGCTGCTAACCAGTGCTAAAGTGCACATTCTCTCTGTGTAAATTGTATGGTTGATTGGTTTATCCATGGTTGGCATATTTGATTTACTAGTAAGTCCCTAGTAAAGTACACTAGATGTGCCCAGGGCCTGTAATTCAAATGCTACTAGTGGGTCTGCAGCACTGGTTGTGCCAGCCACATTAGTAGCTCTGTAATCATGTCTCAGACCTGCCACTGCAGTGTCTGTGTGTGGAGTTGTAACTGTAAATTCGACTTGGCAAGTGTACCCACTTGCCAGGCCTAAACCTTCCCTTTTCTTACATGTAAGACACCCCTAAGGTAGGCTCTAGGTAGCCCCAAGGGCAAGGTGCTGTTTATGTTTAAGGTAGGACATACAGTAATGTGTTTTATATGTCCTGACAGTGAAATATTGCTATATTCGTTTTTCACTGTTGCAAGGCCTATCCCTCTCATAGGTGAACATGGGCACTACCTTTAAATCTGATTAAAGTGTAGATTCCCTTTGGGAGCGGATAAACATGTGGAGTATGGGGTCTCTGAGCTCACAATTTAAAAATACATATTTTAGTAAAGTTGATTTTAAGATTGTGTGTTTGAAAGTGCCACTTTTAGAAAGTGGGCATTTTCTTGCTTAAACCATTTCTGTGCTCTGCCTGTTTGTGGATTCCCTGTCTGGGTCAGTTTGACGGTTGGGCTGGTTGCACCTCCCACTAGACAGTGACAAAAAGGGAGCTGGGGTGTAGTCTGCATTTCCTGATGAGCCATCTGTGCTAGGAGGGAGGGGAGGAGTGGTCACTCACACCTGAAAGGGCTGTGCCTGCCCTCACACTATGCAGTCTCCAACCCCCTGGTGTGTGTCTGGGGCCTGGCTTGGGCAAGGCAGGATTCTAAATTCAAGAGAGACTTTGCTTTAAAGTAGGCCTACTTCAAAGGAGAAATTGGGTATAAGAAGGGAACCCAAAACCACAGACTTTGGAACACTTCGGGAAACCAAGAGGAACCTCTGCCTGGAGAAGAGTTGAAGAGCTGAGGAAGAAGAGCTGCCCTGCCTGTGACTGTGCTTTGTGGAGCTATCCTGCAGTTGCTGCTTCTGCCAGAGTAAGAGGAAAAAGACTGGACTTTGTGTGCCTTCCATCTTGTGAATAACTCTAAGGGCTGGATTTAGAGCTTGCCTCCTGTTGTTTGAAGTCTCAGGGACAGCAAAGACTTCTCTCTGCAGCACCTGGAGTCTCTGGAGAGACTCCTACTCTGCCTTGTGGTGCCCATCCAGTTCCTGGGACCCTGAAAGGAGAAGCTGGCAGCCTAAGAGGAGGAAATCCACGCACAGAGCGCCATGTGGGGAAAAGATCGACGCAACTCCGATCTGCGGGTGGGGAATCGACGCGCCGCCGGCTTCGCGGCTGAAAATCGACACTTGCCTGTAACGCGGCCGAAGAATCGACGCACGGAGCTGGAGAAAAGACGTGCAGCATCACTGACGGAGGCTGGGAGATCGCAACCCGGGCTGCATGGTTTTCGGATCATTGTGTGGCTGGATTTCCAACGCAAACACCGCTGGGCATGTAAAAACAATGCAAGGCCTGCCCGGACCCGAGAGTGCTGACCGGATCAACACATCACTCTCCTGTGGAGAGAAGAAACGACGCACCCCAACCTGAAGAAAGGAGAAACTACACAAGGTCTCGCTCGTGAGTGAAATCGACGCTTCGCAAGCCCTTTTTGATGCACACTCGCCCGTGCGTGTTATTTTTTACATACCCAAAGTACACTTTCACGCTAACAGCGTTAGTGTGTGTTTAAAACTACATGAAGACCCATTTTGCTTTTTAATTGATAGCTTCACTTGTGTATTGTGGATTTTTGTGGTTTTGGTCTTGTTTTGTTTAGATAAATATTTTCTATTTTTCTAAACCTGTGTTGTGTCATTTTGTAGTGTTTTCGTTAAGTTACTGTGTGTGTTGGTACAAATACTTTACACCTAGCACTCTGAAGTTAAGCCTACTGCTCGTGCCACGCTACCAAGGGGATAAGCAGGGGTTAGCTGAGGGGGATTCTCTATTAACCTGACTAGAGTGAGGGTCCTTGCTTGGACAGGGGGTAACCTGCCTGCCAACCAAAGACCCCATTTCTAACACACAGTCTCTCCATACGCTTACACAGCCAGCTCCAGCAGCGACTGGAGGTGTGATAACTTCCACGCCAGCCTCTTCCGGCATATTGGGTCACCACAACAATGCTCTACTGGTGTCACTCTCCCTACATGATGCTCAGCTCACGGCTATCTTCACTGTGGCCCTCTTGCATACAGGTGTCACCAAAGCAAATTTGCACATGGGCAGTAACTCATTTGGTGCAGTAGTCAACTTCTCAAACTTCACACTGGGAGTCCTCTCGACAGGGTTCCCCACTGGACCTTGCTTTTGCCAACGCTTTCCACTTCCTCACAGGGCACACCAGTCTTGACAAGCAGAAAGGCACTGGTGCTGTAGACTCCCGAGCAGATGCTCTTGGTTTTCCTGGGGATGTCCCCTCACCCAGCAGGGAGACTACCAAGCCTTTGCCCCCAGTTTTGGTCACAGGCAGGAGTCTTGCAGCAGTTCCCCTCCTCATACAGTTCATCTGGCTACTGGCAGATGACAAATTTTTGGGGTCTCAATCTCCCCTTATAGTCCATTACCAAATACCAAATGCAATTTAGGGTTTGGGTCTTTTCAGTTTTATGTTGGGGTTCTGCTTCTTTTGGAGTGTACTCTTTTCCTCTCTCTCTTAAACGTCTGTCCATCACAGTAGGATTGACTCTGTAGCTGATAACCCCACAACACAGGCCATGGGAGTGACTGATGCTCACACATGGATGTCAGTGATATATGCATCAATAGGTAAATCCAAAGCTCCCAGCCCTACTCTTTATGAATCCTTTATGAGGCCTTTCTCCTTTCTGAAATGTGTCCAGTTCCCTTCCTAGTGATCTGTCACCGAATCAAAGAGCATCATTTCAGGTTTAGAAGGGGAGGCTCTCTCTCTCCCTTCTCCTGTGTGTCCTGCCCAGCCCACAGGAATGCAGCAATACACAAATCTGCCTGAAAGGATTTCTGTACTCCTCATGTCTTCACCACGTAGGCCTGAGTTTTCCACACTGAAACCTAGGCCCATATTTATACTTTTTTAGCGCTGCATTTGCGCCGCATTTTGACTCAAAAGCGGCGCAAACTTTCAAAATACAATTGTATTTTGTAACTTTGCGCCGCTTTTGCGTAAAAAAATGACACAAATGTGGCGCTAAAAAAGTATAAATATGGGCCCTAGTGTCTCACATAAAATGTACCATTGCAGGAACACTTGCACTTAGTGTACATATAGAGCACACACTGTCCAGTACTGTGTCCTCCCTATATGAACGCTCCCCCAGGTCCAACAAGACCGCAATCCCTGAGACAGGCCTATGTCATGGTGTACACGCATGGGCATTGTTTGCCTATGACACCAAAAATCAGTGTTAGGGATACAGACAACAAAATAGTTTGGCACTCAGGGCAGGGGTACACGTCCATAATCATAACCGCTTCAACACCCACAGCAGGACCTATTAATGGAGCTTCCTGAATTTGCTCACATCAGTACCTGACATGCCAAACGTAAAAGGAAAGCCTAAACATATGGACCTAAAATACAAACAATTATCCTAACAGGGGAACGTTCCACATTCAATCCTTAAAAATAAAAATTGACCAGTAACATTAGCTATACATAACCCTTTCCTTTTCTAAACTTCTATTTACTAATATGTAGTGTATAATATGTAACTGCAAAAAAAACAAGACTACACACAGAGAAAGCAGGGCAATGCACTGAGGAAATAAAATCTGTCACATGAAGGAACACTGTGGGGCACTACTATATAGCCTACAACATGTTTACTGTGAGAAAACCTGTGGAGGCCATGTACACACCAATGCGTGAAAACACGGGAACAGCTAACTGTGGCAAAAAGGGCGGAGACGTTTGCCTCCAACTGCCACAAACTGAAAGAAAATAGATGCTCAATGGACCCACACACAATCACCTCACAAGCAGTGTGACTCAAAGAGCTAACAAATAAGTCGCCATATGTACGATCATCTCCTCACACACACCACCATGTAATGGAAAAAACATTATCTCCAAGAGATGTGCCAGTGCTGTGACTGCTTACGGGGTGGACTGAAAGACTGTGGCACATTTTAACAATGCAAAAAAAAAACAGTAATAAATTAAACTAACCAGTGGATACAAGGAAGATATCTTGAAGATGAGTCAACGGAAATGTTAATGTTTTCAGCACTTCTTCAGAAGCTTCTGCACGTTTAATGGGTTACCACCTTTGTGGCAACCAGTGTCCTTTACGGGGTCCAAGAACATTTCTAACAAAATGAGCAAATACTCCCGCTTAACCTGTATTGCTTCTAAAAGTATCATTACAGGATCCATGGCAAAAGAATAAATCATAACATTTCATATACATATAGTCATCTTTCCAGCCATTTATTATCATTTAATAAATACTTCAATATCAAACATATAATTTTCCAATAATAAGTATCCAAAAATATACAATTATTACCATTGATTGTCATTAATCTTATTATCACAAAGCACATTATCAAAAGACTTATTGTCAATGAGCCCTTCCCCACTCCTAACCTTCACTTCACTCATTCACACAATCATACTCACACATAACACTAATTAAAGATAATGGGTCCGGGACATCACCAGCAATCCCTTAGGACAGTGTTTGTCCACTAGATCAACTCTTTATACGCTATCGATTGGTGTTCGATGAGCCTAAAATGGTTAGTGCACCTTTCGGTGGCTAGCTCAGTTGTTATGCCACCTTCTTTAGGACCAGAATCAAATGGTCTTAAACGTCATACATGCGGGGTTTGAGGAATTTTTTTCATTTCTCAGACCTTTCATGGTACACCCCTAATGAAATATTAAACCTAACCGAAGCATTGAAAATGGCCCACAAGGCCTAACGTGACTTCGTTGTTAATGTAATTCTATTTTATATTTACTTTTACTGAGACACTCTTTGTTACTTCATATATTCATTCAAGTCTTTCATTCTCTTAATAATGCCTTGACAGAAGGGTCTCTCCTAATTCCAGGACACACAGTATAATGGCAGTCTAATTCTACAAGTTCACCTCTTCTAATCTTAGGGCCAGATTTGCAAGAAAGTGACGCATTAGTACTGATGCGTCAGTTTTCTTGTGCCCTGCTTGCCCCATCTAACAATACCATGTGCACGCCGTATTTATAATACGGCACACCATGGCGGTCATTAGAACAATAGCATCATCATTTGTTATGCTATTGAGGTGCTTTGGTACACCAGCGTCAAAAATGTTGACACTAGTGTAGCAAAGTGCAAGGAGGCCCATTGATTTCAATGGGTGCGTCATTTTAATATCTGCTCTGAGCAGGCATTACAAATTATACCAAAAATGGCAATGTGAACTCTTGTAGATTTCCCTGTGCCATTTTTGCAGGCCTCCTAGCACTGGAAGGCCCCCTTGCATAAATGATGCCTTACACAGGCATAATGTGGCGCAAGGGGTCGCAAAGTGGTGCAATGCATGTATTGCGCCACTTTGTAAATATGGCACAGAGAAAATTGCCTCCTTGAGCCACATTAGCATAAAACAATGATGCTAATGTAACACAAGGAGTCTCTAGGGCCTTGTAAATGTGGCCCATAGGGAGGGCACTGGGAATGGACCACATTCATTCTCCCTCTTTTAGGGAGCTCTGATGTGAAATGAACAGTAATGACAGGCTTCAATGAGATGTTGTGAAGGTTATCTAGCTTCTCAGTGGTGGGTCATAAAAATCAATGTGATGGGGCAAAAGACTGGTCTCTACCAGCAAGGTGATCGACCTTCGAGCAACACCTTTTGAATCACCTAGTAGCACAGACTACTCAGGGATTCAATATCTTCACGTTTGGCTTAAACAGTATGGCCCATATTTATACTTTCTGACGCAAAACTGTGCTAACACAGTTTTGCATCATTTTTATTAACGCAAGCTAGCGTAATTCCTTAGCCATCCATGCGCCATATTTATAAAATTATACACTATGGCGCTAAGGAATAGGCAGTGTAAAAAAAAAAATGCCACTAACCCTTGCGCCCTTGTAAGGCAAAATGACGTTAATGCTGCAAAAGGGCTGCAAGCCAGTTTTGCTGCACATAAATATGTTGCAAACGGGTGAGCGCCATATTTACACCACATTAGAGTAAAAATAAAATGCACACACAGAAAAGAGTGCAATTGCAAGGGAAGATGGAAGCAACAGGCCAGGAGAGAGCCATTGAGACCCCATACACCCAAGCACCTGCCAGGAGGATACAGAGAAGTCCCATGAGAAGGAAAGAAAAAGCAAAAGTGTTGGTTCAATGAGGAGCACGACATCCTTGTCAGAGAGGTGGCGGAGCACCAACACCAGCTCTTCGTCACCTCCAAATTGCCAACTGGTAAGAGAGAGGCTATATGGCAGCAAATAATGGACTAAATCAACAGTGTGGCCAAGGTGAGGAGAACAGTCACAGCGTGCAAGAAGCACTGGCATTACTGCACGCGGAGAACTAAGGAGAAAATGGCCAGGAGCAGAAAGGTAGCATTGCAGACTGCAGGTGGAAGTCCTGTGCCACAGGAGGGCCTGGGTGAGCTGGAGGAGATGGTAGCAGCGTTCATCCCAGAAGAGGTGGTCACAAGAATCCAAGGACAGGACAGCGCAGACTACCAACCACCACCACAATTGCAGGGTAAGTTGCATGGGGGCGATAACTGCAATTTTACAACTGTCAGAAAGTGGAGGCACCTAGGACACACTCAATGCATGCTAAAGGATTGCATATTGCCATTGAAGAAGAAAGTCAATACCATTCCTGGGGTCGGGTAATGTTGGTGTATCTTGCCAAAATGCTCCCCTTCCTTCATGTTCCATTGCCTAAACACATGTGTGCTGCATTTTGCAGCACACATTGAAATGCCACCTTAACAATCATGACTTGCACATGTGCAGGAAGGGACACCACCCAGCAAATATACAGTTCATCCCCTCAAGGCAGCCACTCCTTCATCATGCTGCAACAACACCTGTCTCGGTGCAGGGAGAACAAATCTGTGCAGTGCAGGGGGAATTGCAGGACGGTCCTGTATCCAAGTAAACATGGCACTTACCTGCGTATCTAACCTGGTGCATTGTTGAGCAACACATATTGATGATGATCTGAACCATGCCACTAGAGAAAAATCTGCACTAAAGCTTGCAACCTGTAGAACACAACACATTCAGGGTGAACCCACTATAACTCTGACACAACGATATTACCCACATGGTAATAGCGAAACAATTAAACAAACATTATGGTCCCATTATGACATTGGCGGGCGGCGGATGCCGCCTGGTAAAGTCCAGATTTGGTAAGACCGCCAGTGCAATCTTCCCTCTGTGGTAAGCATTGTGAGTTTCCCGCTGGGACGGCAGGTGCAATCTGTGTTTCTGCTTGCCAGCTCTGTGGGAAAGTCACCAAACATTGTCACTAGGTTGTAATACAGCCAGCACCAATGTTTGGGTGCGTTGGGTATGACTATTTACAAGGTGGCGTTAAGCCACAATAAGTAGCTTAATGTCACCTTGTAAATATGACGCAACCCATAGCACCATCGAAGCATCCCTTTACGTGAAACTCAGGTGGCGCTAAGGGCTCATAAATATGCCCCATAATCTACAATTGCAACTTTTGGCCTGTAACTTGTCACTGAGCCTCCACTATCAAATAAATTATGTGTTATGTCAACTGCCACAACAATGAAAGATTGATTTCACACTATCTCATTGCAGAGGATGATGGCTCTCCTGCCACCTGCCTGTCCTGGATTTCACTGATGACCTGGATGACATGTTGACAACCATCAATCAACAGACTCTCCAGGATGTCATAGGATCCCTCCATACACCACTTCCAATTGCAAGGAGGACACACAGCGTTGTGGGGTTTCCAGATGAACCACCCAACAACCAAAATATACCACCAGCCAGTACTGACACAGCCCTGAACACCGAGGACCGAGAGACCAGCTTTCAGAGGACAGTGGTAGGAGTCCAGCGGGAGCTGGCCAAGCAGGTGCAGGTGGGGATGGAGACCATGGCAGGCAGCTAATGAAAACACAGCTGCCATCCGAGGCACACACTCCCCACTGCGTGGACTCCAGCAGTCTCTGGTGGACATAGCTGCTGCCATGAGGGAGAGGCCACAACAACTGCCCTCCCAAACTGCCAGCAGCATGACAGACAACAGGATGGAGTCCACTCAGCGGGAAGTGGCCTCCCTCAGGGAAGGCATCGCTGCCTACCACCACGATGCTGCAGCTACTTTGAAAAATCAGCAGTTCCTCCTTGCTGCAGTGATGTCTTATGTCATGCCACAAATCGCAGCTGCCGGGAGCTTGGATGCCACATTTGTATCCCCTGAAATGTGTGTGGCCCTCTCTACCTCTACACCAGCACCACCAATGTCACAGGAGGCACAACACACATCAGAGGATAAAGTAATGGAAGAATGGAAGAAATTACTTTCAGTAGGAAAAGTACCCGGTAGAACCAGTCTGTGCCACATGGACATTTTCTCTTTAGTTCTGGGGTTAAAATCATGCCAGTGTTGTCACAGTAGGAAACGTGCTCTCTTCACCCGCCCACTGTTGACTTGTCTGCTATGGACTATCATTGCCTCTTACATACCAATTGGCAAGTTTTGTTCCTCCTCACTAATCAACACTACTCCTAAGCATGTCTCATGACATGTCCCTCAACACTGGGCTCTGATTGTGTCACATATCTATGAATCTCACAAATGGGGTCTCAGACCTGGACATTGTAAATATTTCACTTTCACACTGCCAACTGTAAAAAAAACACCTTGTATACATTTAGCACGTCTACGTTTTCTGTGATGCTTCTACTCAGCTAAATGATTGTGTTGTCTGAATCCATGTCAATGATTACAGAATGGCAGTACATGAGTGCCGGACTGGGTGGGCACAAAGCTACATACAAGGATTCTAACATGAGAAATGTGTATGATGCTGTTGACTGATAGAAGCAATTAACGGAGTGTAAAATTACATTTGGATACATATATCATTTCCTTATGATATATGGTAGGCATGGCTGAGAATCAAATCAATGGCCATATAGCCAGCTGGGAGTGCCAGAACAGCTCATTTGTGTGGTACAGAGGTAGCTAACCTTATCAGTGATGGCCACCTGTCAGTGTTGCAGGATACAGATCCAATTGGGCCTTGTGTCAGATGTGTCACAGTTCCCAACATTGTAACTACAGGACCCCTACAATGACAGATGAACTACCAGACTTACCTGCCCAAGACAAAGTATACGTAGACATTATGAATGGTGGGTGCACTGGATGGGAGATGCGTACAAGAGTAGATGTAATGTTGCAGCCAATCTCACAGCTCCTTTGTCAATAGCGGAAGCACATGGTAAATCAGGGATTTGAAGACAGGAAGGATTCCCTAGGCCATTCTCCCAATTTGCCCACTGCACTCATGGGAAGACCCAGATACTTAAGCAACTTACACAAAATTTGTGAAATTATTAACAAGATTTATTAGAAAATCATTTATCTTAAGATTACCTAAAACCTACCCTATCCTAAACTACCTTATACTAACTATACTTATAAAACAACTACATCTATCTAACCTATGCTAAACTTATCTTACACATGAAACACCACACTCTAAACATTGTCCCCCCACCCCCTTAAGAAACAAGATACAAATAGGAAAACAATAACTATAACTACACATGTACTAACATATCATATGGCATAAACAAATATATATATTTTTGTATGTTTTTTTTTTTATACACAAATACCCCAACTTGACCCCCCACCAATAAAAGCATAAGAAGTAAACCCCCCCCCCACTGCACTTAACCTAACTAATGGCTACCCTACACTGACCAAACACTAACTAGCTAAAACCCAATCTAAAAACAAAGAAACACTTTGAAAGGGAGGGAAAGGAACTGGGAGGTAGTCCAAAACACTGATTGTTCATTTCTTGGGCTTTTTTTTTTTTTGTATTTCAACATTTTACGATTGACGGAGGACTCCTCCTCCAACTTATCAAATCTAATCAGAATGTTGTTGATGTCCATACAGGGGTCCAGTTCAAATTGTGTGGGTCCTGCTGCAGGTGATGGCAAGACTTTGGCCTGTGTGGTGACAGGTGGAGTAGATGTTGTTAGGTTGGGTGCCGTTATGACCCCCCTGCACTCCTGATGAACTTGCTCCAGTGTAATTTTTTCCGTGCATTCTGGGTCCTCCATATGCAAATGCACATCATTTACCGGAAGCTTCCCCTGGCGGAAACGCCGGGCCATCCTGTGGCATCCCACTTCCACCTGTAGGATGTGGCGGTATCGTTCTGCCCTATGCATGAAATTGCACCATTGTTTATTAGTCATGACTGCTGTAATATGAGGACATGAAAGCAGAAGTATAAGCATTGGGTGAAGTAAGGACACAAATGTAAAGTACACTGCAACAGCAAATAACACATGAAGTCCAACACACATCCCTCAACAATGACGTAATCCTCATCTTTGTCTATTTCCAAACAGACATCACCAGTGTAATGTACATGTCAGTGGGATGACGACATCCATTGTTAATCAAAAGGGCCCAGACCTGATAGTAAAAAAATTTGACCCTGATCAACATTTGTGTCTTCTGACTTGTGAAGATCGCATGCCCCTACAAGTCTGGATTTCATGTCTCCCTGTTCATAAGGTGGGGCTTGGCTGACAATCCATCACCTCAACACCCCTGGTGATAAATCAAGGCCTGACCACCCATTATGGAGTCAAGCTGTGGCCCATATGATAGGGGGAATACTAACCAACAACCTGCTATTCTAAAGTTTGGGACATAAACAATCATGTGTCCTGGTGTAAGACCTGGCCTGAGCATACGTTACAAGGAGCTATGCAATTTCCCATGATGTGCCCACATGTACATCTGATGCAATGTTGGCAGGAGAAATGTTGGGTAAAGGCTGAGCTGCACATCACAGTTGTCAACACATTACAGAACTGAAGCACCCTACCCTGTGCTATGTTGTCCGACATGTGTTAAACGGCACACACATGGTGGCTGTATGAACGCCCTTAAGGCCACAGTGATTTTTGCACTGCATTGGGTGCTGCAACTGCATCCTGAAACATGTGACATCATTGGCAAATGCATATCAGACATCCTCAAATTACCAGGTACACACACAGCATTAACCATTAACATCATATGCATATGTGATGTGACCGACATCAGTCACAATTGTCATTGTGGCAGGACCATGGTGTGAAAACTGCAGACATCTGATGTGGGAGAATCACAGACCTTTTCCCACAACCATCTGGGGTGGAGTTGTCCACAAATTGTGTACTCTACAGCTTGTTGTGCAGCACATTATGGCTCCTTGCTGTACTACTAACTCATTATATCTTAAGGTTACTGAGGCACCTGTTGCGGATAGAGTTCAGCAGATAGAACCCACACCTGTACCATCTGGTCAATAAGTGTAAACTATGTGTGGCACACATTGCTGACAATGGTGCTGTGACATAGTGGGTGTCAACAGGCATGCTATGTACATATACAGCTGCCCTGGGGCCTATAATGGTAGACATCAATGAATAGGTGGTCAGCCATTACTATTCCTATCACATACAATTCCATGTCACACGTTGGCCCTTGAACTACATGCAAGCCATTATCATTGCACAACATTCCAACATACATTAATTCAACATCCATCCTCCTATGATATCTGTTCATTGGTCAGGCTAAAACATCTGTCATTGCATTCCACACTTCTGACTGACTCACACCAAACCCTGAATTTACTCACAGGACGCACAATATGACACTTACTGGATGCATTGGGGTCTTCAAATCTTGCCACCTCTCCTATGGTGTAGGGGGCAGGTCCACCTGTAAGACATGAATGCAAAACATTGCTTAATGTAAATGCTAAGTTTCTGTAAATGGACAACATAGTTCAGTTTTAAATTGTTAGGCTGAATGAGGAAGTCATCCTAGTGATAGATCATAGTAACTGATAAACAACTATGATCACTCAATCACACATACTCTCAGAGAAGGTAGACCCATGCACTTATATACCATCACTGTCTCATACACTCCTGTGGTGCTTCTCAATGCACCATTCAGACAAGGCATTGTTATGCAGCAGGCAGTTAGAGTGACACCTCCATGACCATATGGGACTGCTTGATAATGTATATTCCATCCGAGGGGCATGCAATGGTTGTTGCAGTAGCTGGCCCATAGGAACACCCATAGCATTTCAACCAGCATCAGATGTTGTAAACATCTATATCATTGTCACAGCAAACTTACAAACTACTACCCTGGGGTAGTGTTGGTATTCCAAGGTGTTGAGGAATGACATTATACATCCTTCATGGAAGTAAGTAATATGTGTGTGCCATTACAAGGCAGACACACTTTCAAAATTGCTAGAGGAGTGTGTGCATGTGAATTTTGTGTACCTACCTGCACATAGACAGAATTAAATCATGGATGTATGGTCAAATGTGTGTGGCCTGTCATTGTTGCCATGGTATACCATTGTTAGTCCAGTGAGGGATAAGAATATGGGCATCGGCATTCATCTCAACACAGAAACACTCAGTGGTCAAAGGATGCATCTGGTGTTGCAGGTTAGTCAGTGATATACCAGTGATGGAGCTGATGCAGTGCAGCCCCATACTGTGAGTGAGAAGCAGCACTGACTCTGCACATGTGTATGGTTAGACAGATCGTATAGGCTGTATGTAATACACACTGAACCGGAAAATGGAACTGCCAGCAGTCTGGAGCCAGTGCATGGTAAAGCTCCCTTACATGGCCTTGGCTAATGATACAAAGGGAGCAATGGAACTACAGTGGTGCAGCACCAATTGCATCTATGCCTTCCTTGTGGCCCTCAGTGCACCCCCTACTCAACACCATGTGTGTTTAGGCAGATATGAGTCACAGCATGATGCTGGTGTGGTTCAACATCATCTCTTCATGTGAAGGTCAGTGTTGTACTCAGCAAGAGATGGAACAGATCATCACAACTTCTGCTGAGTACATGGGGACCCTTCTCATGCATTTATATGCCCACATATCACACCTTCTCTCAGCAGCCATACACAGTGATTGGAAACTATACATACGGAATTATCTTTTGACTGAGAGGATTATACTTTGGGCTCCCAAAATTGTTTGGGAAACCCTTTCATGCCTATTGTATGGCACAGGTGCCATTTGTAGCTGCTCATTCCCAGGTTGCGCTATGAATGCATAACAAAACTTTGTGATGGTTATGCAGGGTTAATGATACATCTGTCCTGCATTATCTCCTTTGTTGTACATTTGTACAGCAGGCCTAAAGTAGCGCAAAGACTCTTCATGCAGGTTGCATACGACATGTTCACAGCAACTGCATGCAGCACTCAAACTAATCTGCAACTGTCATGCACATGCATTAAAAATTGAGATTGTATGCCAATGGCAGGCTTACCAACAGTTTCACCAATTTCACTCTTGAAATGGTCCAGCAGATCCTGCTCCCTTGACACCAGATCTGCCCAGCAATTCTTGATCTGTTGGTCATTCCTTCTGGTGTTGAAAATCCACGTCAGGTGATGGAGCACCTTGCCCCACCACAGCTGCCTTGCCTCCATAGGGTAGCCAAGGATCACCCGACAACCCAGTTGCAGCATCATAGGGAGGTAGTGTGCCAGGAGCCAGATGAGCACCCCAGCTCATCTGCAGACATCCTGCTCATCCTCCCTTTCCCCGACGTTCCTCTGGTGACCGGAGTTCACCAAAAAAAGAAAAATAAATTAAACATAACTCTTCAAACTAACCCAAACAACCCCAACAACTTAACTACCCCAAACAAACATCCCACAATACAGTAAAAATAACAGTACACTTACTACACAAAATACAAGTAATTATTCAAAGGTCCACACAAAATACACAGGACACAGCACAATGGACACTACAAAATACTCCAAACACTCCACAAATCCACCAGCACCTCAGCAACCCAATGACACACAGTCAGAGAGGAACAGACTGTAAAGTGAAAATGTGTATTTTTTTTACGCATTGGGTTAATGCATCGTTTTTAATGACGCATGTCAGTTATGCGTTGTGGTGCATTAAGAGTAGTGTAAATGGTAAATAGCTGCTCTGGACCCAGGCGTCATTTTTTTAAATGTTGCAGTGTGGTCTTGATGAGGTTGCGTCATTTTTTTTTAAGCATGCCACTTTTTGCATTGTAGACCTTAACTGCACCCTGATTCACTTAACATGTCACATGGACTTTGCTACAATGTGGTATATGGGGTATGAATCCATGAGCAAGTCTATGCAGCAGTGTCATTATGGCGACATTGGTTTGTTCTACAAATAGGTGTGTTTCTGAGTCTGCTGCATGCAATCACACATACCTTGTGCATATGAGCATGTGTACCTACACTATGTCCACATAAATGCTGCCACATGTGTGCTCTTTTCTACATATGTGTATGAATCTAAATGAGTAGGTGAACTACATAGCTATGTCCAAGACAATATATTTACACATACCTACAGCAGAATATATATGATGGCCTGTTTCCAGCACATTCTATGGCATGTGTGTTTTGCTTTACTTTTGACTGAGCCAAGATATACACACTGAAAGGAGTCAAAAAGATTCTCTGGAATGCACTTCTTAATCTGAAGAAGACATTTATTATAGCTTTTTGCAAGGTTTGTGAAGGAAGGTTTGAATAGCAAAAAGTGTACTTCCAAAAGGTGCAACAACAACGTACGACCATGCAGAAAGAATCTTCAATCTATGAACAGCAAATATATACATGCAAGGATACAAACACTTATATTGATGTATAGATATATATTCATACACAACGGAAAGCAAATAATTAATAAAAATTCATCACCGTAGGGCCTGTCAGATGCTTCATCTTTCTCATGCCAGCAAGAAGATGACCCTGTTCAACTGCGAGAAAGAGATCTTCACCCTCACGGGACAAATGTCAGGCATTTGACGTCCAATCCTGACCAAGGTCTCGGAATTCACTGCTACTGAGCAGGGCCATCTTTTTATATCTCAAAGAACCGGAGAAGGGCTTTCTGGAAAAAACTCCTCCCATAAAAAAGAAATATTCAAAAATGCTGGGGAATGTAGGTCAGAATTGAAAGAAACAGGTTGGAACTGGTCAGTTTTTCAAATTGTCTCTCTGAAGGTCAAACCGTTCCTTACTTGCACTAAAAAACCTCAGTCTGATACTTCTTATCGTGCTGACTGCCTACCTCCTCCATATAATGTACCAATTCTAGGTGATAACATGTCCTAGCTCTTCGGTGAGAAAGAAAACATGCAGAAATAGAAAACACATTGCATACCATGTTTGTACGGAAAAATACATCTTTAACGTGGTGGTGAAGCTAAGCTGAACACAAAATGGAGTCTAGGCTGAATACAAAATGGAGTCTCTAACCAGTAACCACTAAAGTGACAGTGGGCAGCTAAGCCAGGTGCAAAGTGGTACGACACGAAATCAGTGGTCAACACACAAATATCACTACAATTTGTCACCCATTACATTTTGGACTCACAGTATACAGTGGACTTGGACTGCATTGATATCACATATTCCCCTGGCAAGTTATGTGTGCACGTGCATCGACACTGTGGTTTGCTGTAGGATTTACTTATTTTTGCTCAGCTACACATGTGCCATGTGTTTCTCCATGCACCTTAGTTGCTGGTGATGTCATGAACACCTGTGTTAGTGAATTATGGTATATGCCATGTGTGTGCAAAAATATGTGTGTTGTGTAATTTCTGTAACACATGACGACATTGGTGTGTTAAGGGGATGTGGAAGCTCACATTACAATCTTCCTACATAGACAGAAGTTGGCAATTTACTATTGCAAGTGTAGTCGCATCACTGGCTCCTATGTTCCTGTATGTCAGAACACTTGTGATGATAACGTTTTACTGTCACAGGTTTTCTGCTACCTATGCCATGACTGTTGCGCTAGGTTGTCTTTTGTACTGAATCCATACACATTACCATGGCCATGCCTGGGCCATTATGGTGGTACATGTGTGCAGAGATATGTGATATATGTGTACCTGCCTCCAAATGGACACTGAGATTTGGCAGCTTCAGGTTTGTCGTGGCTGTCACATAGTATATCATACCACTTTATAGTAATATTGCAGTGTAGCATAGATGGCAGGCCAACTGATCATCATCACTGTGTGCGTTTGTATGGCAACACAAACCCATGGTTGCATGGGAAGGGGCAGGTTAATGTGGCTTCACTTTATTCAGCACCCTGTGGAGATGCATCAGGCACCTGACAATGTCATACATTTATAGAGCTGGGATCTCTACCATTAATGATTGCTACTTAGCAGCCTATAAACACTCCCCAGTAGATAGAGACATGCTTAAATGTGGCCATACAGACCAGGATGTAATGATTTGCTCGACAGTACTTGATGGCAGCCTTCTCCTCTGAGGTACAGAGGGCGGCTGCTTGAACATGTAGAACATGTCTCATTATTTGAAGTCCTTAGCTGTTTCCATGTGCAGCTTGTTTGGGGTTCGTATAACTTTTGTGATTTCAATGTTGGGCAAATGGCATTTTACAGATGGTGTTGTATGTGACCGCCTCCTGTCATGGTGCCATTCGAAGACCAAATACCATGGTATGCTAGTGCCAAACATGTCTTTGTCATGTACGTACCTGGCCACCCTGTATGTACATTTGTGAAAGTTAGACATGTAGACATTGATGTATTGCACTGTCTGTTTTGGAGTATGTATGTTAATTATCCTCTTTTTTCAGCCATTATTACTAAGATATGTATTGTGTCCTCCATTGATCCTAGTCTTTTGGCTGCTAGCACTTTGTACCCATCTTCTACAGATGTGTAGTCATATAGGGACAGGATCTAACATTTGAATTGTGTAATGTAGAGCTATACCCTTCTCCTACTACTGGAAAGTTAGTAGTTAATATCCCATTGGTGGAATTAGTGAGATATAATGAGTGCCACTCACACATATAATTACAGAAGCCACAGCACTTGTGTAGTCTCCAGGTGACATGGCATGTTTTATTTGCAACTATCTGTGGGTATCTCTGTGCTGTCCATCCACATCCTTCATTGAACATGGGTATGCAATTCTTCCTGCATGCCACAACCTAGTGAACTCTTACCGTGACTGAATGAAGTTGAGGTGTGAAATCATCTCAGTGCTATATTAATCTTTTGCCAAATGCTACCTATATGGCTAGGTGTACTCCCACTCAGTGTGATATTGGATCTCTGACAGTGTTGAACAATACTGGACAGATTACCACATGACATACCCGATTGTGATGTTGGAGCCCAACACGTTAATGGGCTAATTGGTTACAGTTAGTACCATGCAATTGATCTGTCACGTGAGTGACAATGAGTGATGTGTATTGCTATGTGAGGTGTGATGTTGTGATACAGAGAATACAAGGTAAACATGCAGACACAGGTCATGGATTGTGGATAATGGCATACCTGTTGCACATGTCTCCCTATATTTATCTGTGTGCATCTTATGTACATAGGGGGTGTTATACATTTTGCATACATTCCACACCCGGACTCTCATTTGGCTGATGCATTGTCCCATTAAATTCATAGATTCTGTAAATCTGATATGTGTTTGTATAGGAATTCTACACCCATAGCAGCTCAATTTGTCTGGCAACCCATTGCGCATTCCCCAGCCAATGTGTGTGTGGCATATGTGAGGTACAGTCAACCATGTGTCAGGGTTGTGCTCAATGGAAGTGCCTGAATATAATCCCATGGATACACTGGCAGGGTCAGCTTCAAACATTGATTACAATCCCTGGGCAATAACTGAAGGAGCATAGTTACCTATGATCCCCTTGTCACACATGTACCATGCAGGCAAAGCTACAATCAAACAGAGTAGTGACAGTGATCAGTTAAAACATTACTTAACCTCTATTTCGTGACAGTCCCTACCTTATGTGTGATCCCTTTATACATACTGTTAGTCATGGTGTTGTTGTGGTGATTGGGCTATAAATTAGCACCTTGCCTACCTGATGGCACAATGTATGTAGTGGTGCATGGATCTAGGCCTTCAGAAGTCACATACCACTGAATAGTATGTCACAGATATGTGAGATGGAGTCAGTAGAGCCCCCTACATCATGAAGGATGTTGCTACCATACTTGTAATTTTCGTGTTTCCCTGAGGTTTGTGTCACATTCCAATTGTATAGGTAGTGGAGAATGAGTGGACCAAGGAGAATCAGTTTAAAAGTACTTTATTTGTGCTATTTACAAAGTGACATTGTTAGTCCCTATGTATAAAAGTTCTCTATAATGTTGAGTCTCCTGCGTACTCCTGCAGCTGTGTTTAGTTGTTACCTCTCCAAGTTATCTGCTCCATCGTCCTCCTCCTCCTCATTGGGGACATCACCTTGGCCATCCCAGGGGACATTTATCGTGACACAGATATTGTGTATGATTGCACATGCCAGTATGATCTTGCATACGAGAGGTGGGGCATACAAGAGGCTTCCTCCTGTCAATGCCAGGCACTGACACTTGGATTTAAGAAGCCCAAATGTCCTATCCACCACATTGTGTGTTCTCGGGTGTCCTTCATTATAGGCACACTCTTCCACAGTTGTTTGATTTCCAAATGGTGTTATGACCCACGGCTGTATGCCGTCATTTTGATCAGCTGCAAAGATAAGAAGATAAAATTGTAGTAAAAGCTTGAGATGAATTAGGTATCTACAATGGCAGTAGTTAGTTGTAGTTTGAGTGGTTATTCTGACATGCTTGTGGTATTGAATATGTTCCTGCTCTTGTGAAATTTGACTGTGTTGATGTACATGAAAATCTTGGGTATTGACTCAAGGACCTGTAAATTATCATTATGATTCCAACATTGATGCTCATCATGTATGTTACATCTTTTGTGTAGTCCATAATTGTGGCAGTGTCCTATTGTTAAACGGAAGCTAGTGTCTCCTTGCAGCACAATGGTGTCAAATTTGGAGACACCTTAGTTGCCCTACATAGCCAGAGTATTCCGTCCATGTTACCATGTGGCACTACACATGCAGTGTAAGCACTTAGTGGTTCATAGTGGCAGATGTTGGTTGTGGCAGCCATCAAGTGTACAAGGGTGTGTGTCACATATTAGTATGTTGATAACATTTGGTACAGGTGTATCTCCTAGCTTCCACAAATGGATTTTCTGCCATACTTTCAACACATGCACAGTGCAGACTTTCGGAGGGGGCATAGGTATTTATCTAAAGTGGCACTTAGTACAGTGCATGTATGGTCAGCGATGTTCTCTATACTCCTACAGGGGTCTACTATGGCATTCATGATAATTAAAGTTTTGCATTGACTCTGCACCACGGTGTAAAATTTTAATTCACTGAACAGACATGATGGTGTTAGGGGGTGCTAAGTGTCACATGTGAGGTGGCAGTAGAGTAGGTGTGGCACAGTTTCTCATGATTCTGCCCCATGTTATTTCATGGCAGTTAAATTAGTATTCCTATGTGTGCGACACATTGCATCAGACAGATGTATGTGCACACTATAGGTATGTCAGGTATATGTAGATGAGATGTAGTTGATTTTGGCACCACTTGGGTGGCATTTGAAATAGATTGTGCCAGAGGCTTGCACACCATGCTGTAGGTGGGTCTGTGCCTAAGTGTGACTATCTTTACATAGCCATGGCATATGCCATTGACATAGCAGAGCTATTCTGAGTTTGGTGTAATGTGTGTGAAGTGTATTTAGTAGTCAACCAGTGGACACTTGTAGTGGTTTGTGGGGTTCTTCTGTATGCAAAGGGGACATAGCTCCACCTGTCCTTCACGTGGTGTGGCTGTCAGATTGTGGCTGTGTTAGGTACAAATGGGTGTATGCGTTTGTCATGTGCAATGATTGCTGTATACTGCAGCATGGTGCATATGTGTTTTTGTCTGGACATCTGTGTTGCCCTGCCCATGTATATTTGTTGTGGTGTATGTCTTGTTTGTCCTACAGGGTTGGTTTTGATCAATTTGTTGGCTTACAGACAAGTAGGCTATTGCCATATTGCCCATCCTAGAACCTCTCGTTGATGGTGGAGTGTCGGAATATTAATGCATCATGGACGCTGCCGGGATACTTGCCATGATGTTAGTCCTGGTGGTCCACAATGGCCTGCACATTTATGGAATGGGTGTGCCTGCGGTTCCTGTATCGGTGTTCCGTAGCAGCAGGTGGCACCAGTTGGAAATGGGTGCAGTCCATTGCACCCAGCACATCTGGAAACCCACCAATTTCATAAAAATCTTGCTTGGTCTCCTGCTGCAGTTGCTGGGTGTTTGGGAAGCAGATGATGCAGGGTGTGAGACGGATGATGGCATATAGGACCTTCAGTAGGAAGACTGGGAATGATAGCTGGGAGACCCCAGCGACAAGTGCCCCAGTTGTCTGAAAGGATCCAGTCGCCAGCATATGCAGGACAGTGAGGAACTTTGTGATGGGTGGTATATTTGTTGGAGTTTGCAGCCTGGCTCTGATGGCTGGCGCAATGTGGTGCAGCAGGCGTACAATGGACTCCTGGTTGAGGCGGTAAATCCTGATGACGTCTTGTTCCCTGAGGCCACGTAGGGTTGTGCGCTGTCTGAAGATCCTCTCCGCCTTCTGCGCTGCCTTTTTGGGTGCTGTGGTGGTGTTTGTGGTTGCTGCTGTGGTGGTGGAGGGTGGGGGTGGAGGGAGCTGCTGTCGTTGCTGACCTCTGCGGCATGTACCAAGCTGGAGCAGTACGACTTCCTTGTTGTCCTGGAGGTTGCAAATGCTCCTTCTGTGAATTTTCCTTAAGTAGTGGCTTGTGGGCCTCCTTTTAACACCTGGTCTGACCTGGCAGTAAAATTTTACACTAATCCGGTTTTGCAATATTTTTTGGGTCCGCTTCCTAGGTGTGCGTCATTTTTGCATCAGAAGATAAATATGGTGCAAGGGGCTTAGCGTTATTTTTTGGGAGGGAACACCTACCTTGCATATTGTCGCAAAACGGGTTGGCGTATCCAAAAAATTATGCTAAGTCCTATATTTTGACACTAGACAGGTCTAGCATCAAAATACAAATATGGAGCTAAGTTTGCAGTGCTTTTGCGTAGCTAATATGGTGCAAAGTAAGTATAAATATGCTCCATAGTTTATGGGTTGAGGAGCGCTAGTCTTTGAAGTTCTGGCTATAAATGTTGAGGAACAGTGCAATGCATTGTTAACCCTTTTTAATACAGTGACAAGTCCCTGATGTGGAGATCCTAGACCTCCATTACAGCATTATTGTGGGTTCTTTTTTTATTTTTATTTATTTTTTAGCCATTAAATACCTTAATCCATCACACACAAAAAAAACAATATTCAATCACTAATGCATACCTAGATACAGCAGGTGCAAGTTCATTATCCACATAATTACTAATCTCAACCCTTTGAAGCCATGACAGCAGAGGGGCCCAGATTTTCAAACCCCTTTTTCTAGAAGTGGTGCCCTTTATCCTATATAAACAGGATTCCAAATGGTATGCAGATAACAGCTGCGTAATCCATTGGATCCAGGAAGGGGGGGTCAGATTTCAACCAGTCAGATGTAACACACCCACGCAATACTGACATTGCCAGGAAAAGAAAATACACCAGTTGGGGTGTTGGGCTAATATCCTGCTTCAGCACTTTTCCCGAAAATTCCAAAATGTCACTAATATGCCTAGGTAATTTTCCACAGCTAACAAACGTGTGACAGAGATCGGCTTCCGACCTCCTACACCGAGGACAGGTGATGCCCTCTGTACCACCCCAGCTAGCAATCTTGGCAGGTGTATAATAAAGGTTGAATAATACCTTATAATGCTGGGCTTGCGGACCGGCTGACAAGAACACACATTGAGCCATATCTAAAGACTCTCGGACCCCAGCTTCACTAGCACCTATCCGCCGCTCCCAGTTCCTGGTGAGAAGTCCCAGATCATCTTGCATTGAATCCAACAAAATCGGATAGAGATTGCTAATGGTGCAGCATGCCGTTTTACTCAAAGCACCCATTAGCCTGACCCTTCCCCCACACCCGTTGTGTTTAAAGATAGTCAATACAAAATTCCTCATCTGTAAAAATTTGAAAAAGCTTTATTATCTAGGGTAAACTCCACTTTCAGGCCCTTGAATGCCTTAAGATGGCCGCCCTCGTGCGAAAAATCACCCATTTTCTGAACCCCATGATTGGCCCATTGTAAGCAACCCCTATCTTTGAGAATCCCTGGAAACATTGGGGTATTCCAGAGTGGCGTATAATAACAAACCCGCCCCATGCCCATCTTACGTTTAATATGAGCCCAAACTTTTAAAGCAGCCCTGATCGTTTCAAATGTAACTTTCTTAAAATAGCTGGGTTCCACTACCCTTAAAAAGACTGCATCAGCCTCTTTACCCCAAATCAGTGCATAGATGGAGGGAAGGGTATCTTGTAGAGATCTACCCGGAAAGCATAACATCTATGCGTATTGTAATACCACCGCCAAATAGTATAGCTTAAAGCTAGATAGCGCCTACCCCGCTCTCTCTCTTCGTAACATTAAATAACAAAAAGCCCAAAGTATTTTAGAGTAAGACCATATAAAGCTATTAGTCAGCTCCTCCATCTGCTTAAACCAGTCCTGTCCTATTTCTAGCAGTATAGTCCTGGAAAAATATAACACCCTAGGTAAAAAAATCATTTTAATCACATTGCAGCACCCCACCAGTGAAAGCTGTAGATTATTAATGCAACGCAGTTCTTTCTTAGTGATCGCTAAGACCAGGCCAGATTAATTCTAACAACCTCATCCAAATTGGATGACATCCTAACCCCTAGATACTGAGCATTAGTCACCTTGCACTCATTCTCAATGTTTATCCAAGCGTTAGTCAAAATTTGACATTTTGATTTATTTAACAGGGATCCAGAAACCCTCCTGAATCGAGACGAATCTTGTTCTATCTCTCTTATAGCAGCCACTGGGTCAGGTGTTACAACTGCGATATCATCAGCATAAACCAAAATCTTAGTAGTACCCGCTACCAACTCCACTGGCTTAATCCCCCTATTGCTTAATACTTTTCTAATCAGTGGATCGATATATAAGGCAAACAATGGTGAGCACAGGCACCCCGGTCTTGTGCCCCTCTGAATGAAGATGGGATCCGATTTGGATCCCGCCACTTGTATAGTAGCCATGGGGCTTTGATATAAGTTCTGGATAGCCATACTAAACCCATGGCCATTATTATTTTTACACAGAATTGCCCATAAAAATGTCCAGTGCACCTGGTCAAAAGCTTTCTCTGCGTCAAGCAGTATCACTGCCATCTGCAACTTTGCCACTTCCTGGGCATCCAATAATGTAATTACGCGTCTAATATTATCAGTCGTACCTTTCCCTGGAATAAACCCATGTTGCCAGGGAAAGACTAAGGTCCATATTTATACTATTTTAGCGCCACATTTGCGCCACTTTTTGACGCAAAAACGGCGTAAACTTACAAAATACAATTGTATTTTGCAAGTTTGCGCCGCTTTTGCGGCAAAAAATTACGCAAATACGGCGCTAAAAAAGTAGAAATATGGGCCTAAGTTAGTGATCACTGAGCTTAACTGAGTAGCCAATAACTTAGTATAAATTTTAGCATCGCTATTGATTAAGGAGATAGGGCGATATGAACCCAGTAGCCAGGGATCTTTCCTTTTTTTCAGAATAACTACCATGTTGGCTTCTGCCCATGATGCAGGAGGCTGGGACCCTGCGTGTACCTCCAAAAATAGAGTAAGCAGTTCTTTCCTTAGCCCCGGAAAAAAAAACTTATAAAATTCAAGAGGAATTTGATCTGGACCAGCAGCTTTCCCGCTCGAGAGTGTGCTAACACCTGCTCCCACCTCCTTATCTAGTAAGGGGGTCTTCAACTTGTTTTTTTCGCCATCCTGTAGCTGTCCCTCCAAGATATTGGCCGTGCATTGCATCAGCTCATCCTCCTGAGGATATATTTCTTGTGAGTAAAGTTTCTGGTAAAAACCCCTAAACACTCTTAAAACTTCAGAGCTGCCACTAACCAATTGACCATCTTCATCCTCAAGTATATAAATAAATATTGCTGTGGGTTATCTTCTGCCTTGTTTTTAAAGCCAGCAGCTTGCCAACTTTTTCACTGTATTCATAGCATTCCTGGCGGTGTGCCAAGAACTTGGCCGCAGCCGTTTCCATATATATTTTCACAACCTCAGCTTTTACTACGACAATTTCATTTAAACTGTCCAACATTACAGAATCGTTGATCGCTGCCTCCCCCAACCGTCACTCGGCTGAGGTCAGTTTTCTTTGTATTGACTCCAGCAGTTTAGTACGTCATCTCTCTTTGCCAACCGCGTACCTGAGCGTCGCTCCTCTAATAGCAGCTTTAAGCGTATCCCACACCACATGACTAGAGGCGGTACCTCGATTTGCCTCCAAAAACTCAGGAATCCAACCCCTCATGTGTTGCATATAGACTGGATCGCATAGCAAACCTCTATCAAACGACCAGGTCCTAGCCTGGGATCCATCCCACCTCAAACACACTTCCACAACCAAAGGGTTATGGTCTGATATTATTCTTGCATATCTCTCAATCCACAAACCCACTTGTAAGGTGGCTGACACCAAAAAAATAGTCTAACCTCACTGATTTCTTGTGTGGGAAGGAGAAAAAACGTGTGGCCTAGTTCTAAAGACCTAGAATTCTGCCAGGCGTCAACCAAACCAAAGTTCAATATTAATGTCTGTAGTGCAGCAAAAACTTTAGGTTTCCTCCCTGGTATATTGTTTGGTCTTGAATGGAATTTATGTTGTCTAAATGTATATTTAAGTTGCCGCATATTATCATCGGAGCAGCCCAAGACGCAAGCTCCCTATTGACAAAGTTGAGCACTTCCGTGTCATGTACGTTCGACCCATAAATTGAACATATTGTGAATTTCAACCCTGCAGCTAAACATTCCAACAGCGCCACTCGGCCCACTTTGTCCGTAAGTCATTTTAAAACCACCAGTGAACTGATACGTGTAAGTATAGCTACCCATCTAGTAGTTGTATTTTGATTTGTATATGCCACCAGCCTCCATCCAGGAATTTCCAACAGGTGTTTCTGTGACCCTACAATGTGTGTATCTTGCTTACAGACAATGTCGGCCTTAAAAGCTTTTAGACCTTCCCTTACCAATTGTCGTTTCTTACCATCATTGAGCCCACAAGCATTCACCGTTACTATACGTATTTTACCTTTCTGATCCATACCCTGTACCTGCCTGAAGTCCACTACTGCTGCTAACCCCCCTGCTGTGTGTCCCCTTAACCCCCCCACCTTGATCAGAGGCCAAGATCGCCTCACCACAGCAAAACCCGACCCAACACTACCCAACCCTAACCCACCCCCCCACCTATTAAGTGAGATCGCCAGACCACTAGGTCCGTAAGATGGAAGTCGTCCTACCCCTCACCCGGCTTGCTGTGTGACTTCCCTTTAAAAAATACAAACTCCATCCTCAGAACTACCACTGCTCCCCATCCACCAACCAACAAAAAGAGAAAAAAGCAACCCAACAGAGCAAGAAGGAGAGTCATTGTCAATCGCCGGCTCCCCCGAGCTTCGATTAACTTTAGTTCCCCCACCTACTCGTTCCAAGATTCCAAATCTAAGTTTGATCCTCCGCTGCTTCTGCAATCTTTCAGCTGGACCAAATATTCCCTGGCCTTCATTTCTGACGTGAACATACGTATTGAAGCCTTATATATAATCTTTAGATGAGCAGGGCTTAGAATGTACGCCTCCGCCCCCTCCTCCTGAAAAGGCACTATCATTTGCCTCAACCGCCAGCATCTCTCTACCGTAGCATGTGCAAAGTCTGGTCGTGAGAAAAAAGATACCCCATCCACATTTATCATTGAATTGGGGCGGGCTTTTTCAAACACTGCTTGACAAAGCAAAAAGTTGCCAAAATACATAATGATGGCCCTAGGATGTTACTGGCCGCCATTAACGCCCGCCTCATATTTTTTCATGAAAAGTGAAAACCGATGTGCTCTCTGTATCTCCATATCCCAGTTCCACCCGACAAGGTCCGGAAAGCCCTTCTTGAACAGTGAGACTATACAGGCCCTTGTGTTCTGCACCTCCAGACCTTCGCTTATGCCCAGGATCCGTAGATTGTTGCGACGCTGGCGGTTGTCTGCATCTTCCAGTTTCCATTAAATATCTGAGATTTGCAGCTCCTGCACAGCTGCCTGCTTCACTGCAGCCTTGACTTCCGTCTTCAATACATTGGTATGAGTCTCCATTAAAGTAATATGCGCACTTATATCATGGCAGGATTTCGCAACCCTCTTAATTGAGGTCTATAGCTGTTTATTTGCCATCTTAGCCTTCCTGCTATCCTTTTGTGCTTGCTCATGATTATGCACCATTGTACGATAGATAAGCTCCAGCGAGGATGGTTCAAAATGTTCTGGAGGCCCAGCCGTCGAGTTTATAGAGGGATCATCAGCAGTGCCAGTATTTGAGTATATCGGCTGAGTTGCCGTATAATCCCACTGCATCTCCCCTGCTCCTCCCCTGTCATTCAGCTGCTTTTCTCTGTTGACTCCCCCCGGTTACATACATTGCTGAGCTGTGAGCATTTTGGTTTCCTTCTGCAGGTCAGCTTACTCGACCCCCATCTACTAGCAGTGGAGCTTTCTACTGAATCAATGTCTACCGAAGAAGTATCTTCATCAGACTCTTTCAACTGATCAGATAGGGAGAAAAAGCTCTCTGCATTGTCTAATCATCCAGTCTCCCCACCTCTTATCGCTCTCGTCCCCTAAGAGGGGCCCCAAGGTTTTCCAAGGCGTCCGGCAGATTATCAGCCTCTCTTTCTCGACTACTACTGGGTAGATCTGTTTTAGATATTGAGAGAGTCTTGTTCCCCCCCCCTTACAGTCTCTTGCAGTGTCTCCGGTTGGTTTAAACAGCAAAGTTCAGTTTCCTTGGCAGCCCCCCTGAATCCATCCTCTCCCCTGGCACAATCTGAAAGGGGTTTGCCATTTTAATCCACTGCAGGGAGTCTGATTCGCTGACCCGATGATCCCAAAATAATAAAGTCATACCTGCTCCATCCTGGTAATGTACTGCCCCAGCTATGCTGGTTGTCCTGACGTCAACATTACCGCCGTGTGTAGAAGCCTGGGAGCTTTGCATCACTTCATTGTCAAATACATGAGGGGGGCCGCAGACGGCAGCCTCAGGGGCTGTTTAAACATCTCGAGGATCTGTGGTCCCATATCCCCTGCAGTCGAGCCGCTTGCCTGAAGCAGCAGCTTCTCCATCAGCAAGCTGCTCTGCTGTGCCTTTCGCTGTGTGTTAGTTAGATTTTTCGGGGGACCAGATGGGTGTCTTTGGTCCCTCCTCTCAATATTTGTCTCCACACCAGCCTCCCCCCCCATTGACACTCAGGGGGGTTTTAAGCGTCTTCACCACTTTGGGGGCCATCAGGAGCATGCCAAGCACCTCTGCGCTTCCAGCTCGCCCGCAGGCGCCGAAAAAGATCAGCCGCCGCCGCACACTCCAAACGCCTACAAGCTGGTTCAAGCTATTCGAGCCGCTCCTGACCGCAATTCCCTGGCTCCACGCTCCGCGACGCCGCCCTGCCCAGAGCCATGAGAACGCGGCTACGATGCCGCTTTCACTCATCCCCTGAACATGCAGACGGAGAGGTGGCAGCTGCAGTGGTAGCGTTTCTCTCTCTGGCAGCAAGCCGGTTAAGGACGCACGTCTGAATCAGCCAATCAGCCGGACGCCATCTTGTCTCAACAAGAGCTCACACCGCATGGTTTGCATTATTGTGGGTTCTTATCTGTGGCTCCCAATTCAATTCTATTATTTAATCCGAGAAAACAAATTTGATATTTATTCCTATTTACCACATAGTTACAATTAAATGGTATTGGTTAGGAAATGTATCTGGTGGCTGGTTTCAAACCCTACCTGGCAGTTGGGTGAATATTGCTCTGCCACATTACAAGTGTGCTGGAACCTGGTAAGTTACTGAGTATGAGAACACTGAACCAGGTATTACTGTTCAAATCCACACCTGCTAAAACTGCGAGTGCTCCAGGCTCTGGTGGTCTGCCGTTACACACCCTGACCTCACTCCAGCTTCCACCAACACAATGTGGGGAGGAGATAATGTTCCTCTAGCGAGGCAGTGACCTTGACCCTTTAAATAGGTGCACCATGTGCAAGGAAAGAAAGTTCGCCCTATTACAGAGAATGCACAGCCATCAAGGCAGCCACAAACTCATGCTGCCCTGGAGGCAAAGCATTCAAGTGAAATACAGAGTGGCTGCTTCAAAGATGCTCTGCATTTCACTGTGCAGGCAGCAACTTTCCTGCACTTTCAAGAGAGATAAGCCCCTTGCAAATGTGTGCAGTAAGTGACTGCACTCATCTCCAAGGGGATGTCTTGGGGAAGTCAATATCCCCCCTCCGGAGGGCTGCCATCAGAGGGAACACTGACAATTGCATCACCTTTTTGTGGCCCACTTTCAGTGCGCCTTTTGACAATTTATTTTCTTTGCGCCCACATCCATAACATCGCGCGGGCACAGAGGCAAAGAGATTCCTTAATTTGCATAGGGCCACGTCCCTATGCAAATGACAGAATCCCCTCTTGAGATAACAATGGCGCCACATGTACGTCAGTGCCATCAGTATTACAGAAAGGGCCACACAGGCATCTGCAGCCCGTTCTGTAATACGAAAGTGCCTCAGGGGCACACAAAACGAGCACACATGCCTGCTGTGCACCTGGGACGCTTTCTGTAATACGGCCTTTGATGGTTAATGTCAGCAGAATAGTTCCCAGAATCGGGAAACACATGGATTTTGACCAAGTACTCTTGGATCTGCATTGTTATTTGTATTTCACGGACTACAATTCACAATGGCTAGATTTAAGCATGAGGGTACTAGCCAGAATCTCATTCCAGACCTATTGCATCCTTTACTGCACCTAAATTAGGCCAATTTACAATGAGAGTCATAGTAATAGTTTCAGTAAATGTTGTGAAAAAATGAAAATACACCCCATACAGCTTTGTTTGAAGACAAAATGTATTGTGTCTACACTTTCACAGTTCTGGAAAATTCTGTCTAACTTTGTTCACTTCACAAAAAAATGTGCACTCAATTCTTTAAATTCTTTCCTTTGAAAGGTGCGTGCATGTTAATGCTTCCCACATGGCTTCATTCATTGCTCTCAGGCAGATGCTTCTACTGTTACACCTGCGGTCTTATTGATACCAGTTGTGTTTCCATTGTAAAACTGTCTTTAAGATCCTATTCCTCATTTTGTTGACCTTGCTTGCAAAGAATGTCTATGGTGCTTACATCAGCATGTTTAACCACGCCTGTGACAGGCCAGGTTTAATTTAGCCCTAAAAACAACCAGAGAAGTTTTTTTCAGCTTGCCTAACAAGGTACTGCTCTTTGATAACTTTCCACAGATTATCCTACTGCTTGTTTTTTATATTTTCTGCCAGATTTTGGATTTGGGAACTACCGCTCCTTGAAGGCACATTTAAATATAATGAGAAAACGTGACATGTTCTGTCTGTGGTACTGTTTGCTTTTGCCTGTAAGGTGACTCCTACTGAAGCCCATGTTGGTATTATGAACTAGGCCGCTGTTTTTGTGGATGGGGCCAAGTGACAAGGAGGAATTGTTCCCACAACCTGAGGCAGTTTATGGGCTGGATAAAACTGTGTGCAAAGCAGCAGCATTTATTCATTGGCATATTTAGTTTACTTGTAAGTCCCTATTAAAGTGCACTACACATGCCCAGGCCATGTAAATTAAATTGTACCTGTGGGCCTGCAGCACTGATCTTGCCACCCACTTACGTAGCCCTCTAACAATGTCTTAGGCCTGCCATTGCAGTCTGTGTGTGCAGTTTTACACTGCCATGTTGACTTGGCAAAATAGCTCTTTTGCCAGGCCCAAACTTTCCCTTTTCATACATATGTCACCCCTAAGGTAGGCCCTGCACAACCAAGCAGACAGGATGCAATGGATTTAAAGGGGACACATGTACTTTTAAGTTTCAGGTGTCCTGGTAGTGAAAAGCTCCCAAAGTCGCATCACAACAGAAAGGCCTATATCTCCCACAAGATTACTTTTAGAAAGTTGCCATTTTCACACTATAGCCATTTGGGCCCTCATTATGAACATGACGGTTTCCACTGCTGTGTTCATGCTGGTGGTCTTTCTATCGACCGCCAGCCCCCCTGGAACCCTGCCGGCCATATAATATACATTCTGCTGGGCCGGCGGGCAGAAACATTGTTTCTGCCCGCCGGCCCAGCAGAATGCCTGGCTGGGACATTTGCAGCTGCACCCGTTGCACAGATCACTGCCCGTAAATCAGGCAGTGACCTGCGCGATGGGGCACTGCATAGAGGCTCCTGCACTGCCCATGCACTGCCCATGCAAAGTGCATGGGCAGTGCAGGGGCCCCCAGGGGGGGCCCCGGAGCACCCCTTCCACCAGCCTTTCCCTGGTGGGAAAACCCGCCAGGTAAAGGCTGGGGGAGTTGGGATCATTATCCGACAGGGCAGCGCTGCCGTCCACCGTCAGGCTGCCTGTCGGAGGCAACCTGGCGGTGGAGGAGGGCCGCCTGTGGCAGCCCACCCTGGCTTCATTATGTAGCGGTCTGGGCCGCCATGCCGGATTGCGGGATTTCCCGCCACCGCCGGAATGGCGGCCCAGACCGCCTAGTTCATAATGAGGGCCTTGGAGGCTGCTGCCCTTCTCCAATACGCGTCTGGTGTATGGTGACAGCTGAGCTTGTGCATTCTCTCTAGACAGCCACTCACAAAGAAAGCTTAGGAAGCGCGTTTTGGGACCCGGAGGAGGCGGCGCCTGGCTGATTCAGGGCAGGAGCCCTTTCAAAGCAACTTCGCGCTCCCGCTACCGCGGGAAGCGCGTTTTGGGACCCGGAGGAGGCGGCGCCTGGCTGTTTCAGGGCAGGAGCCCTTTAAAAGCAACTTCACGCTCCCGCTTCCGCGGGAAGCGCGTTTTGGGACCCGGAGGAGGCGGCGCCTGGCTGATTCAGGGCAGGAGCCCTTTCAAAGCAACTTTGCACTCCCACTACCGCGGGAAGCGCGTTTTGGGACCCGGAGGAGGCAGCGCCTGGCTGATTCAGGGCAGGAGCCCTCTCAAAGCAACATTGCGCTCCCGCTACCGCAGGAAGCGTGTTTTGGGACCCGGAGGAGGCGGCGCCTGGCTGTTTCAGGGCAGGAGCCCTTTAAAAGCAACTTTGCGCTCCTGCTATCGCGGGCGGCGCCCAGGCCAAGCCCAGGCCAAGGGCAGGCCCGTCTTGCGCCCGTCATCGCCCACAAGAGGCTGGGCTGGGCCACCCCTCTTTCATTTCCAGTGGAGGGTGACTATATTTATTTGCTAATACTTGGCAGTATATCTTGGAGCTTTACAGTGGGTTTTTAATAGTTATTTAACTCTTACTTATCAGGCTGTTTTGCTTGTTGTTTTGCGGTTGAAACTTTACTGTAAAATGGGCAGGAAAAGAGGCCCGTTAACTGGTCCATTGGGGGGTGGTGGTGGCGGTAGTAGACAGGGAAGTGGCACCACCACATTGGATTCCTTCCTCGCAAGAGCTGTCAGGGTTGTAACGAAGGAGATTGATCTGGCAGAGAGGAGGTTATCCATGGAACTGGAGGACTGGCGTCAGGCCCTAATAGATAGTGGTCCTCATGAGGCTGTGGATTTGGAGGTGGCTTATCCGGGGGGAGACCAAGGTACTGTAATGGCTGCTGTTGAGCCTGCTCAAATTGAACTAACAGAGACAATAGAGGGTTCTGGTGGCCAAGGCCCCTCCAGAAGAAGCAAAAGACTTTTATTATCTTCTCCCCCGGCCTTCTCCATGGATAAATGTAGCCCTCCCCCGAGAAAAAAAAAAGTCTTAAAGAAATCGATGCCCAAGTCGAAAACATCTCTCTTGAAACTCCCTAAGGGTACGAGCAGTGACCCTGCACCTTGCCAGCATCTGGGCTGTGATGTTACTATTTTATTGTCAAAACTTCGCGAAATGATCCAGGAGATTTTATCCCCCGTTGTGGCAAAATTATCGGCCATAGAAAAGGCAGTTTCTCTGATACCTGTGCAAGGAAGTCAGGGGAGGCACTCTGTAGGTGGATGTGTGGCCCCGACCACGCGATCCCATCCCAGTGAGGAGTTACTCCTGCCGGAGGAAGCTGCAGGGTCTTTGGGGCCTCGGGAAAAATCATCTCAGCTATTGGTCAATTCTGGAAATTCTGGGGTCAGGGTGCTCGTGTTGAGATTGCACCGGCTGCACCGACTTATATATTAAGGGCGGATAGGACTGTCAATAGGCTTAGCTGTAGTAGGCAGCCTGATCCTGATTCTGTGGTAGCTGGGGGGGCTGGCCAACAGCTGGTTGGGAACAATAATTTGAATCCGCCGACGGCTAGGCCTTCGTTGGCCTGTTTGGATCTCCCCCCAGCTTGTGCCCCCTATGTGGTGGTGTTGACGAATGTACCTGTTCTTGATCCTGGGGTAACTGTGTCCACGACCCAACTCACAAATAAGGTTGGATATTGGTTGAGTAAGAACTGTGATTTTTCATGTAAGGATTTCAAGGATATTCTGTTTGCCAGAAGAATTGGCTGGGTTGGGCCCAAAAATAAGGTGGGGAACGAAGATTGTATTATTATAAATGTTAGATATCCAGCCCTGAGTCAAAGGCTCCTTTCTACTTATCGTCCGGCTGTTTTTGGAGCTGGTACAATAGGTATGGCCCCTCTGGGCTATTTTTATGACCACATGCGACTGAGTACTGGGGTGTCTCTTGGCTCTGGTAGGAAACCCCCCCTGGGTCAGAATAGCCTCCAGGTTACCAGCAGAAGAATTGTCACTAACAGTAATTTATCCTTGGAAGAGGTGGACTGACAATGCGCCGAGACCCTGGTTATATGGGAAGAGGTGCCCCCACAGTGTAAGCTTATTTCATGGAATATTGCGGGCTATGATGCAAAGTTATTTGATCAGGCGTGGATTAGGTGTGTGACTAACTATGATGTGATCATGCTTCAGGAAACCTGGTCGGAGGGGTTGTCTGTGTGGGACGGGTATGACAGATTTGCAATTCCAGCTGTGCAATCTCTTGGTGGCCGCTCAAAAGGTGGCCTGGTTACCCTAATTCGCCTCTCTAAGATAGTGGGTGCTTTTCAAATTAACTGCAATCACCAAGGTATATTGCTGGTATTGGTAATTTTCTCTAATAACTTTAATATTTTGCTGGTAAACTTCTATAACGCTGTGTGGGATGTGGGGTGCCAAATTGGGACCCTGTTCTCCGTTCTTCAGGTTCTGAAACACAGAATGGAGGAGGTGGGGCTAGAATTCTGTACTATTGTCTCTGGAGATTTTAATGCTAAATTGGGGAGGCCCAGTACTGTGGTTAATCCCTTTATCTGTGATTGCGAGGATTATTTAGTGGATGGTCTGCAGGACTCCAGAGGCAGGATCCTAATTAAGGAACTCAGGAAGATGGGCCTTCTGAATTTTTGTGATATAGAAGCCGTAGGCACTCATCAACTCCCAACCTATGTGGGAAGAGGATCTGAATCCACTATTGACTATATTTTTGTGTCTCCACCTATGAAAGACCTGGTGATTGGGGGTGAGGTGCTGGGAGAGTGTTTCAGTTATCATAATCCCCTTATAATATCCTTTAAACTCCCTGGTGCCCTACGTAAATTAGGACGAGGTAGCCCTGTAGTAGTGGAGATAAAGGACCAGGGTAGGCGGCTTGGGTGGAAGCAAGTGGATTCCCAAAAAGTTGTAGAAAGGGTGGTGGGGGAAAATTTACATTTATTTATGGACACACTCTTGACAGAGGCTCCTAATTCCAAGACTGTTATGGATGCAATAACAGTAGTAAATGCAGCAGTGAGAGACTGCCTTTTTTCAGAAGGCAGCCAACCTAGAAAACGTAAATGTGGTTGGTATGACAAGACCTGCTATGCTACAAGGGCAAACCTGAAGTTGGCCACTAAGAAACATCCTAGAGATTGGGACCTCGTAAAAGAAGCTAGAATGAAGTATAAAAGGGCCCTGAGGGACAGCAAGATAAAATATAAAGATAAAGCCGGGAAGAGTTAGAGCGTGCCATGGCTCTGAAGGATCCTGGCTTGTTCTGGAAGGTGGTAAATAGTGGTTCATTTGGAACAGATACATCTGAGGGCCTTGGCTGTAACATCACCCCAGAGGCCTGGGTAATTCACTTTTGTAGAATTTTTGAGGGTACTCCCCTAAGAAATAACCGGGAGAACGAGTATGATATGGCTCCCAACCTAGCAATTAGGTTTTCGCTCCAGGAGGTCATGGATGCGATACAGAGTAGTGCAAGTAATAAAGCTCCAGGCCCGGATTCGATTCCTATGGACTTGTATAAAGCTAACCCCCAGTTATGGGCACCTATTCTCTTAAATGTCCTCAATGCAGCAGTTACTGTGGGTATTCCTGCCTCTTGGAGACTGGCATGTATTGTCCCAGTTTTTAAAAAGGGCGATCGAAATGATCCTAAGTCTTATCGCCCTATTTCTCTCCTGGACTCTTCTGTGAAGATTCTGGGAAGGATTATTTTCAGGCGTCTGGAGGCCTGGATGATAGGGAATGATATTTTAAGCCGGGACCAGTATGGTTTTAGGGAAGGCCTTGGTACGCAAGATCAAGGTCTCAACCTACTGATGATGATCGGCAAATACAAGCAGGCCAGGAAAGGTACGCTCTATCTTGCTTTTATGGACCTTAGCTGTGCCTTCGATAAGGTGAACCGGTCTATATTATGGGAGAGGTTAAATCAGTTAGGGTTGGATCCTAATATTGGAGAGCTGCTCCGATATCTCCATTCGGGTACGGTTGCAAATGTGAGGGTGGGGTCTAATGGGGAATGCTCAGAGGCTTTTAAGCTTTCAAAGGGTGTGCGCCAGGGGTGTGTTCTGGCTCCTACTATATACAAATGGATTGTCTGACTTTCTGATGGAACATTGTAGGGATGTCCCAAAGGTGAATGGTACTGATATCCTCGTGTTGACGTATGTGGATGATGCGGTCCTCATGGCCCGCACTATGAATGGTCTCCGGGAAATAGTTAGAGCTTATGCCTCCTTTATGTCAGCTTTGGGTTTAGAGGTCAATTTTAAGAAATCACATTTTATGGTTTGTGGAAGACCCTTGAGCAGGGTGGGGGAGCTAAGGGTGGAGGATCAAATTATCAGTAGGGTCCATGAGTTTCAATACTTAGGGATTATTTTTGATGAGAAAGGATCTTGGAAGCCCTGTATTGCCAGAAGGGGTGGGCTTTTTCATGCAACAGTTGGTGCGACTTTTGACTTTGCTGTAAGGGTAGGTAGTAAACCTATCAAGCCTCTGCTTGAAATCTATAGGCGGAAATGCCTCCCTGTCCTGCTGTATGGTGCTGCACTTTGGGGGTATAGGGACACCCGAGCCCTTACGGTGGAAGAAAATCGGTTCTGTAGAAGGCTATTGGGAGTTGGACAAAATATCCCTGGTTTTAGCCTTCATCTGGAACTGGAGCTTGAGTTTGTGCAGGACACTATCCAGTTGGCTCCCCTTCTGCTATGGATCTCAATTTGGAGTAATGAACATGCCACTCTTAATAGGGATATTTTAAGGGATTGTTTGGCTTGCGACAATGTAAAGAAAATTCCCTGGTTGATGCACATAAGGAAGATGGCTCATGATTTGGGGCGGCCTGAATTGTTTGACTATCCTGAGGGCCTTACTAGTTGTGATAAGAAATGGGTAAAGGATAATTTTTTAAGAATCCAGGGGACCAGGAGGGAGGGGGCGGCCTTAGGGAAAAAACCGATCAGGGATTTCATCATGTTAAAGATGTGGGTAGGTCCTGAGAGCTATCTCTTAGAGATAAAGCATGTGAGGGAAAGGTCTCTTATAACCCGATTCCGTTTGGGGATCATCAGAAGTAATCTGTGTTTCCCATTAGGTCAGTATGGGGACAAATGTATTAGACCCTGCCCCTGTGATGGGGTGTCCCAACAGACCTTGTCCCATTTTACATTGTTTTGTGTTTTTTATGCACCATTTAGAACTCGATTTTTTTTACCTCTCCTAAAGCCCAAGGGTTTCGTGCAATATCGTCCTGCTTTTATGTGGTTGCAAATGGCCTCAGATGTATTGGTGTGGAAGGGCCTGGGATCATTCCTGAAGGGAGCTATTACTTGGCGTCATAATGTTGAGTTTTTAGAATTAATTTTTCTATTTTATTGCTTTCTATGAATGTGGTTTTATATGTTTATATTCTTGATGGGTGTTTTTATTATATATGGTTTTATTGCTATTTTTAACAAATGTATTGGTGATTATTTGCTGTAATGGATGAATTTTTTCATACTGAATAAAAGTTATCTTATCTTAGGTGTGACTGATGGGCTATCTACAGCCTGATGGGCCATCCTGAGCAGGATGGAAAGAAGTGAATAGGCAGTGTCCTGAACCCACACAAAGGACTATATATGAACCTGTAGTGCGTCTGGAGCCAGGGAAGAAAGAGAGGACCTCTGTGGCCTTCATAAACCTTTCTTTGAAGTCTCGCCCACTTCAAAGGCAGCTCTGGCTATAAGTACTGGACCTTTGACACCATCAACTCAGTACACTTCTGGACCTGTAGATACACTGCCAGGAAGAAGGACTGCTGTGCTGCTACAAGGACTGCCACTCTGCTGAACTCTTGCTTTGCTGTGCTGCCCTGCTTCCCTGTAAGTGAGAAGGACTGGACCTGCATATCTTGAATCCAGAGTGACTCCAAGGGCCAGCTGACTGGTCACCTGTTTTCTGAAGCCTCAGGAACACAAAAGACTTACACTCATCCTGCTACAGCACCTGGACTTTGTGGGTATAAAGTTAAGTCTGACAGCTCTACGCTAAACTACCACAGGGTGAGCACAGGTTAACCTAGGTGTGTTTGTAACTTAACCTGACCAGGATTGTGGTTCCTGCTTGGACAGGGTGCTTACCTCTGCCAATTAGAAAACCAGTTTCTATCATCAGTATTATATGAGACTGAGCTACCAGCCCTCATTCTAAGGATCTTGGAAATCCAGGTTTGGCAAGTAATGGGAGTCACCAGTAGAACCTGGATTCTGAGATTTGGGGTAATTTCTCATCTTCTGTTTTTTTCAAGAGTATAGTTCATCAGATTAAACCTGGTAAAGTATATCAGTGGAAAGCAACCTGGTATGTAGGACTTACCTCTGGAAATTGTGCTGAAACATTAATTTCAATGGTAATACACCATTCGGTAAGGTAAATATAATAATGCAGGAATACCGCACTGTAAAATACCACATCACAGTGTATCAGAATTGTCTGGTGCATTATTGCTGTATCAGGAGTCCATCATATCCCATAAAAAAGGCCTTAGTTTATAAGATGTTCTGTTTTTTACTCTGCCACATGATTAAAGGGCTTAAACCTTCATGCTGCTCCTGTTTCTTCTTTAAGTTGGGATAGGTTTTTCGTGGCCACCCATGTCTATTTCAACCACCTGAATAATGAGGGCAGTTATTAAGAAGATGATTCATGTTAACCGAGATACAAGAGACTGTTTTTTATTTCTTTACGAAATTTCAGAAAAAAAAGTATTCGTGACATTATATGCCATAATTGCAGCGAAGAATATCAAAATCTAAATCTTAAATGTGAGTACAAAGTAGATTTTATTAATAATGAAAGGCATGCCTTTAAGAGTGTTGCCATTGCATTTAATGTGTCCAGACAAACGTGCAATTTGTTCAGCAGACATAACTTCACAGTAGCGTTGGGAAAACATGCCCACCAGAAGTTTGAAAGAGCGATTATGTCCCCATCCCAGCCAGCGTGTAATGGCATGTACTTTCGACCAAACGTAGAGCATTCATGCACGAATTATTTTGAAGGCAAAAATCAAGTTGGATGTTGGAGCATCTTCATCTTTTGGGAGAAGTCTGCCTGTGGAGTAGTAGACCCACAGCCCCATGCACAGTGAACGTCATGTATATGCACGTGGAGGACGCCCAACACCTGATCAGAGGACGTCATTCCTCTGAGGTTAACAAACTGAAGCCAAAGAAGAGCGACAAATTACATTTCCTGTTTCTAGCCCATTCTGCAAATTTCTTCAGATGCGGATTTTGTATGAGAATTCCTAACCAGTAACAGAACATTATTTCCATGGAAGCCTGAACTAAGCACTACACACAGATCTATTAGCAACATGTACAGTCTCTGCAACACTTAATTTCAGTAACAAATGTCCACATGCGAAGGCACTGTCTATGCTCTCATGTCATTGATAAATTATTTTTTTCAAACAATAAAAATATTATATTTTATTTTTTGCGAGCTACCATATGGATCTACACATTTAATGTTGGCAAAAGGCATATATATGCATATATATATATATATATATATATATTCATATATATATATATGTATATATATATTAATCATTGATCATTGAGAGAGTATATTAGTAGAAATTCAACACATCAGTTTAATATTGATAAGGCTAAAGTGAACTCACCACATAATTATAGGTATTTGAAATGATTGCAAATTTTAAAAAAACTAAAACATTTATTATAGATTGGGATGACGCCTCTGTAACACAAGCCATAATGTGCACTGTGAGTTTGATAAGTTGCCACTTTGTGACATTAGTGGCCTTCTATCATGAAAAGATGTATTGGGCTTTTTGCGTGAATGACCAGTGTTTTTAGTAGACTCCCACTATTCCCGTAAATTCAATGATGAAAATGTCTCATGCAATTTGACTTGATCTACTACTGTTAAACCAGATCAAGCTGTTTATCATGTCAAGTTTGATGTTTAAAAAGTACCAATGAACAAAAAAAAAAAAACGAATAAAAATATTTTAAACAAACCTTTAACACAGGATGGGGTAGTGCTCAAATCTGAGATCCATGCATGCCATTTTCTTCTATCCACCTCAAACACTATGGGGGTCATTACAACCCCGGCGGACGGTGTTAAAGCGGCGGTAAGACCGCAAACAGGCCGGCGGAATAAACAAGGGAATTATGACCGTGGTGGAGAAACCGCCAACAAAGACAGCCACTTTAACACTCCGACCGCCACGGCGGTACAAACAAACAGCGCGGCGGTCACCGCCAACAGACAGGCGGGAGACAAAGTACCGCCCACAGTATCACAACCTACCAATCCGCCACCTTTTCCGGGGCGGATTCACCGTGGATAAAAACACGGCGGAAACAGCCATTTCAATGGGAAAACGCTCACCTCTACACACTCCACGAGGAACGACGACACCATGGAGCCGGAACTCCAAATACTCCCTGCGATAGTCTTCCTGCTCCTGTACAATCACCAGCAACGCCGGCGCCGAAGACAACGGTGAGTACTGCACCTATGACATAGGGGAGGCAAAAGTCAGGGACACACGCACGCAACACCCCCACCCCCACCCACTACAACACACACACCAATGCATATCCAAACATTACAGTAACAAAACCCAAACCCCCCGGAAGAATGCAAAGACAAAAGGAAATGAGTGCAACCATTGTAATATATCAAAATACAGTAACCAAATATATAGAGATATATATACACAATCAACAAAATATACATCACGATTAGTAGTGCAGGTAATGCACCATTCAATGTCCGTGGACCACTGCGCCCAAAATGCATGGGTGAGGCCCACACACGATACCTGAGCAAAATGGAGAGAACACTGCTGGGGCATCAGATAGAAATACAACAGGCACCTCAGGGGGAAGGGAAGGGGGGGCACCTCAGCCGGATGACAGCACCACGCCAGATCCACGAGGGGGCTCCATGCCCATTGATGTATCCTGGGGAGTGCAAAGCCACAGTCTCTCAAGTCTCTACAGTGCGTGGGTTAGCCACTGTACCATCCTGGGGAGTGCAAAGCCACAGTCTCTCAAGTCTCTACAGTGGGTGGTTTGCCCACTGTTCAATCCTGGGGAGTGCAAAGCCACAGTCTCTCAAGTCTCTACAGTGGGTGGGTTGCCCACTGTACCATCCTGGGGAGTGCAAAGCCACAGTCTCTCAAGTCTCTACAGTGGGTGGGTTGCCCACTGTACCATCCTGGGGAGTGCAAAGCCACAGTCTCTCAAGTCGAGAACAGGCTCCACTGGTTCTGGAGGGGGACTGGTGCCCAGAGTGCTTCATCCTGTTAAGGTCAGATGGAGTGGATGCATGTCTCCACTGGTTCTGGAGGGGGACTGGTGCCCAGAGTGCTTCATCCTGTTAAGGACAGACGGAGTGGATGCTATTCTCCACTGGTTCTGGAGGGAGACTGGTGCCCAGAGTGCTTCATCCTGTTAAGGACAGACGGAGTGGATGCATGTCTCCACTGGTTCTGGAGGGGGACTGGTGCCCAGAGTGCTTCATGCTGTTAAGGACAGACGGAGTGGATGCTGTTCTCCACTGGTTCTGGAGGGGGGCTGGTGCCCAGAGTGCATCACTCTCCCCGTGACGGTCCCAGTTCCGTCACTGCCCCTGGCGCACATGGGCTAGCTTGATCTTCAGTTGGCGGTGCTTGCCCTGTTCAGCGGTGCTTGCCATGGCGGTCTTTGCCCTGTTCAGCGGTGCTTGTCATGGCGGTCTTTGCCCTGTTCAGTGGTGCTTGACTTTGCTGTCTCTGACCTGTTCAGCGGTGCTTGCCATGGCGGTCTTTGCCCTGTTCAGCGGTGCCTGCCCTGTTCAGCGGTGCTTGCCATGGCGGTCTTTGCCCTGTTCAGCGGTGCTCTGTTCAGCGGTGCTTGACTTTGCTGTCTCTGACCTGTGCAGCGGTGTTTGCCATGGTGGTCCCTCATTGCCCAGCGGGGCTGTGGCTGCCGGGGCCCTCCTAGGCACTGACTCTGGCGGTGGCCTCCTGGCCAGTGACGATGGGACTGCCCTCCTGCGCACTGACTCTGGCGGTGGCCTCCTTGCCAGTGACGATGGGACTGCCCTCCTGGGCACTGACTCTGGCGGTGGCCTCCTGGCCAGTGACGATGGGGCTGGCTGTGGCCTTCTGGGCAGCGGGGATGATGGCGGGCTTCTCCGCCGTGCTGCTCTTCCCAGACTTTGGTGCTTTCTTCTGCCCCTTCCCCACCTTGGGAGGAGTCACAGCTGAGTGGACAGTCCCCCCGGGACCCTTGTGAGCAGCTTCCCCCTATCCCGTCGGGCACTGTCCAACTTCTGGTGCTTCACAGGGGGGGGACTGGCTGTGCTGTGGCTCCGTGTCACACTGGCTGCCCTGGTGCCCGGTGCACTCCCATACCTCTAACAGGCACCACTGGTACCTGAGATTTTTTGGCTGAGGTGCTAGCACGGGACCTATAAATTGGAGGGGGGTGGTGGGAAAGAGGTCAAGGTTGCTCAGGAAAAGTTTCTGACGAACACTGGGACGGGTAGCTGGAGGGGGTCTGGGAGTGGAGGAAGAGGAGGTGGTTGTAGGAGGTGTAACGTTTGTTGATTTGGGTGCAGGTGCATGCGCTGGAGGCTGTCGTGAGGTGGATAGATGTTGGGTGTGTGTGTGCCCTCGTTTGTGTACTTTGGGAGGGGGCGTCACAGACACACTGGGAGAGGACACAGGGGATGTGTAAATGGTAGTGGGGGTGGTGAGTGCAGGTGAGCGGGGTGTGGTGGTGGTGGGTGTGCTGGTGCGGGACCTATTGGCTGTAGTGGTAGTGCATGCAGGTGTGAGTGGAGACGAGACTGGGAGGGACGAGGGAGACGAGGAGGAGGGGGACACAGTGGAGGCAGTGGATGTTGCTGTGTCTGTATGTGTGTGATGCTTGTGTGAGTGCCTGTGGGATGTGTGGTGCTTATGTTTGCCTGAGCTTCCCTTGTGTGTTGACGTGTGTGCAGGCTGGTCTGATGGTGTGCTTGGGATAGGCTGGGGTACAGGGGATTGGGTCTGGGTGGAGGAAGTTTGAGGGGCAGGCTAGATACAGGGACAATGGCTGCCATCAGTGCTGAGGCCAGAGATTGCAGGGTTCGATGAAGGGCAGCCTGACCAGAATGAATGCCCTCCAGGAATGCATTACTGTGTTGCAACTCCCTTTCTACACCCTGGATGGCATTCACAATGGTGGACTGCCCAACAGTGAGTGACCTGAGGAGGTCAATGGCCTCCTCACTGAGGGCAGCAGAGGTGACAGGGCAGGGGCTGAGGTGCCTGGGGCGAAGGTGAATCCCACCCTCCTGGGTGAGCGGGCACGGGGCGAAGGCTGAGGCGGTGCTGGGAGGGCGGTGCTGGTAGGGGGGTGGCGGCTGTACCTCTAGAAGTGGGGGGCACAGATTTTGCCACCACCACAAAGGAGCTCCCATTGGAGGACGAGTCCGTGTCGCTGGTTGCTGATCCTGTCCTCGCCGTGAAGCTTCCCTCGCCCTCCGTCCCACTGGTGTATTCAGAGTCCGTGGTGTGGCCCTCCATGGCCATGTGGGATGCAGCTCCCTCGTGCCACTATACCTCCGCCTGATGATGCTGATGCACAAATTAACAGGGAGAGCACAAAAAGGGGGGGGGGGAGACAGAAGAAAGACAGGTTGAGTGCATGGCTTACCGCTACCGTTGGCGGACAATACAGACACAGCAGCCCCCTGCACTACTCCGCGCTGTTGGCCTCTACTGATGCAGTTCCTGGGATATGGCCTACATGGCTATGGTGGACATCAGCACACATAGATGACACAGTGGCATGTATACCTGTACTTGCACTCTACAGAGGTGGGGTGGAGTGGCACATGGCCTGCATTACGGAGGGGCCTAGCCTACGGAACTCGCCCTGGCCTAGGGAAACCCACAGCCCTCCTCCCCCACCCAGACACCTTCACTGCGCGCAAAGTCTGCTGAATGATGTTGTTCTCACCCCCTTGTGTCTGCTGTGATGCCCTCAAGCGCCCATCCAACTTAGGGTAGGCCACCGCCAGGACCCTGAACATCAGGGGGTCATGGTGAGACGGGCACCCCTCCCATGTTGGGAGGCCATCCCCAGCTGAGCTTCCGCTGTCTTCTTGCTCCAGCGGCGAATGTCCTCCCATCTTTTACGGCAGTGGGTGCTCCGTCTCTGGTGGACCCCCAGGGTCCGGACGTCCTTGGCGATGGCACGCCAAATATCCTTCTTCTGGTGGGCGCTGACCTACATGGCATGTACAGGGGAAGAAGAGAAGTCATTAGGACCTGCACCGTCGAAGTGAGTGGCCCACATCCCTACCCTTGCCATGTGGCACATGCATTCACAGTCCTTCATGCTCGCAGAACTCTGCCCCCTTCCTTCTTACAACCAGCCCTCTCCACCCAGGCATAGCCCATACAACTTGCTCCCTGTGTACTCACCTGTTGGTCTGGAGGACCGTAGAGTAGCGTGTACTGGGGGAGGACCCCGTCCACGAGCTTCTCCAACTCATGTGCAGTGAAGGCAGGGGCCCTTTCCCCAGACGCATGTGCCATTGTCTCTTCCAGACCGAGGTCACAGCAGCACTTGCAGTATAGGTCCTCTCCTGTCGAAGATCAGGTATTGAGTGATTCAACAGATAGAAAATGGCGGTGACGTCCGCGGCGGTGCGTATCATCACCGCCGGCGCACTTCGTCATTGGCTCATGGGACTCATAGGGTCCAATGTTAACCAATGCAGCATTGCGCCGCGGTCTTCGACCGCCTACCGCAAAGGTGTACAACGCCAGCGCAGTTACCTCACATCCCATTTTCCCAGTTTAGAGGTCAGGCAGCCACCATTTCAGTGGCCCACATGGCTTCATTTTCAACTGCGTCACACATACCTAGGCCTGGACTCAACACACATCCAGACAACTTTTTGGATTATGTTTCGTGTTCTGTGTAGCTGTGGGTACATACCTCTGAGTTGCTTGACTCTGTGGTCGCTGTTGTCCTTCATAGGCACCGTCAGCTGGTACATGTGAGGAGATGGCAGAATCCTCCGGTGTACCGACCGCTGGTGGACCTGTTGACAATGGAGGAGCAACATTTAATCATCACCTACAGGTTTGACCGTGCCACAATCCAGGAACTGTGTACCCAGTTGGAGCCTGACCTGATGTCAGCTATCCGCCATCCCACAGGGATCCCCCCTGAAGTGCAGGTGCTATCAGTGCTCCATTTCCTAGCAAGTGGGTCTTTTCAAACAACAGTGGCCATGGCATCAGGGATGTCCCAGCCTATGTTTTCCAACGTGTTGTCCAGAGTGTTGTCTGCCCTGCTGAAACACATGAGGAGCTACATCGTTTTCCCTCAGGTGGAGGATTTGGCTACTGTTAAAGGTGACTTCTATGCCCTTGGACATATCCCTAACATCATAGGTGCCATTGATGGGACCCATGTGGCTTTGGTCCCCCCCCCCCCACAGGAGTGAACAGGTCTACAGGAACCGGAAGAGTTATCATTCCATGAATGTACAGATGGTATGTTTGGCAGACCAGTACATCTCCCAGGTAAATGCTATGTTCCCTGGCTCAGTGCATGACGCCTACATCCTGCGGAATAGCAGCATCCCTTATGTGATGGGTCAACTCCAGAGGCACCGTGTGTGGCTATTAGGGGATTCTGGTTACCCCAACCTGTCATGGCCACTGACCCCAGTGAGGAATCCCAGGACCAGGGGAGAGGAACGCTACAATGAGGCCCATGGGCGGACTAGGAGGGTGATCGAACGCACCTTCGGCCTCCTGAAGGCCAGGTTCAGGTGCCTCCATATGACAGGTGGTTCCCTAATCTACTCACCAAGGAAGGTGTGCCAGATCATCATCGCCTGCTGCATGCTTCACAATCTTGCTTTGCGACGCCAGGTGCCTTTTCTGCAGGAGGATGGTCCAGATGACGGTGTTGTGGCAGCTGTGGAGCCTGTGGACAGTGATGAGGAGGAAGCAGAGGAAGAAGACATTGACAACAGGGACTCAGTCATCCAGCAATATTTCCAGTGACACACAGGTGAGAACACTTTTTTGCCTACTACAAGTACTTTCACACTTCTACCTCTATCCTGTCTGCCAATTTCAAGCAGTATTTGGTAACTGATTTGTACATTTCCCTTACGGTTTCACAGGTGTGGTTACCAACGTGTGTCATCTGCTTGCATTCTTCATGGACTTGTGATGTGTGACATAGATATGTTGACATTACATTTGAGAACGGATTTTGGCACTGTCATAGCTAATACACATTTTCAAAATCACAGACTGACTCCAGATTGTTTTGTGTTTCAAGGGTGTTTATTGAAGTGCTACATATTGGAGGGGGTGGTAAAATGGTGAGGGGTGATGGTGGAGGAATGTCCATGGCAGAGTCCAGTCTATTAGTCTCACAGGTGCACTGCCCATATGGGCATAGGAAGTGGAGCTGGGGCAGTTCCAATATGGACAGGGTTACAAAGTGGGACAGTGGGATGACAATCAGTGTGGTCTCATTTCTTGGTGGGGGTCTTGCCATCGTGCTCTGTCCTGTTCCTGGATCTCAGGGACCGCTTGCGGGTGGTTCTCCGTCTGCAGGGGGTGGGGTGCTGGTGTGGTGGTCCTGTGGCGGGGCATCCTGTCCACTAGCGCCGGCGGAGGTGGTGGGCAGTTCATCGTCCATACTAGTGTCAGGGGCCCCTTGGAGTGCCACGGTGTCCCTCATGGTGTTCATTATGTCCTTCAACACCCCTACGATGGTGCCCAGGGCGGAGCTGATGGTTCTGAGTTCCTCCCTGAACCCCAAATACTGTTCCTCCTGCAGGCGCTGGGTCTCCTGAAACTTGGCCAGGACCGTAGCCATCGTCTCCTGGGAGTGGTGGTAGGCTCCCATGATGGAGGAGAGGGCCTCATGGAGAGTGGGTTCCCTTGGCCTGTCCGCCCCCTGTCGCACGGCAGCCCTCCCAGTTCCCCTGTGTTCCTGTGCCTCCATCCCCTGGACCGTGTGCCCACTACCACTGCCCCCAGGTCCCTGTTGTTGTTGGGGTGGTGGGTTATCCTGGGTTCCCTGTAGTGGTGGACACACAGCTTATTGACGTGTCCTGGGTACGGAGGTATGGGCCCGCTGGGTGAGTGCTGTGCTGGTGTTACCAGAGGGTGGAAGGTCTGTGTTGGGCTGTGCCTGTGCGAGGGGAACCGACTGTCCCGAGGCCCACGATGGTCCGGGCTGGTCATCTGGATCCAGTTGGCCAGAGCTGCTGTCATCACTGTGGGCCTCTTCTGTGGGTGAGGTAGAGATGTCTGGACCCTCCTGTCTGGTGACGTTGGGTAGTGGTCCTGCAGGGGTGTAAAAGCATGATTATTGCATCTGTGTGTGTCATGGTGTGCAATGGGTGGGTGAGCGTGTACCCCAGTGCTAGCATTCCTGTGTGGGGGCTTGTGTGATGATGGTTGGGGGGTGTTATGGGTATGTGCAGTGGGCATGCTTTAGTGAGGGGTGTCCATGCTTTGTTGTGTCATGCAGGGCTTGGTATTGGGATGTGTGGTTTGTGTTATTAGTACATTAGTGAGGAGTTGGAGTGATAGGGGAGAGGGTGAGGGTGGGGGTCTGTGATTGCATGCAGGTAGGGTGGGGGAAATGATAGTTAAGATTTGACTTACCAGAGTCCATTCCTCCACCGACTCCTCCAAGGCCCTCAGGATGCATAATGGTCAAGACCTGCTCCTCCCATGTTGTTAGTTGTGGGGGAGGAGGTGGGGGTCTGCCGCCAGTCCGCTGTACCGCGATGTTGTGTCTTGAGACCACAGAACGCACCTTCCCCCGTAGGTCGTTCCACCTCTTCCTGATGTCTTCCCGATTTCTTGGGTGCTGTCCCACTGCGTTGACCCTGTCGACTATTCTTCACCATAGCTCCATCTTCCTAGCTATGGAGGTGTGCTGCACCTGTGATCCAAACAGCTGTGGCTCTACCCGTACGATTTCCTCCACCATGACCCTGAGCTCCTCCTCGGAGAACCTGGGGTGTCTTTGCCGTGCCATGGGGTGGTGTAGGTGATGTGTGGGGTGGTGTATGTGGTGATGAGTGTGGTGATGTGTAGTGGTGTGTGGTGTTTTGTGCGTGGATGTTGTGTGGGTGATGGTGTTGTGTGCCTCTGTGTGGTGGGGTTGTCTATGCTGTGCAGTCTCTCTGGCCTTCGTCAATAATTTTTGGTCGTAGGGGTTTGTGGGTGATGTGGGTGTGTGTTTTATATTGTGTTGGGTGTGTGGGAGTGGTGTTTGTATGTGTATCAGGTGTGTGTATTTGGAATTGTCCAATGTGGCGGTGTTTTGGAGACGTGTGTGTATTTTGAGCGCGGCGGTGTGTACCGCCAATGGAATACCGCGGTTGAAAGACCACTGCGTGGATTCGTGGGTCATGATAGCATGGGCGTGTTTCTGTTGGCGTGACGGTGGAGGTTTTGTTTTTGCCAGTTTATCACTGACCTTTGGTGTAGCGGACTTGTGTGGGTGTCTGAATTTCGGCGGATTCCGAGATGTGGGTCATAATAGCTGTGGCGGATATCCGCGGCGGTGTATTGGCGGTCTTCTGCACGGCGGTAAGCGGCTTTTACCGCCAATGTTGTAATAACCCCCATGTATGTATGTATGTTGTATTTGTATAGCACAAACCTAGACTAAAGTCTTAGGCATGCTGTTCACGGACAAAGGTAGCGATAATGTAAACAAATAATTCTAGATAAAGCTGGGTTCCAGGATCGGAAGTGGACAATTACTGCATAGTGATGTGGTGTTCGTTAAAGAGGTGCATCTTCAGCTCTTTCCCAGATTGGAGCGGTATTGACTTAGCCAAGATTGATAGACGTCTTGTTCAAAATCCTGGGTTTGTGGCTAGAGAAGGGCTGTTGCCTTTTTTGGTTTTTTTGCCTGCAGTCTGATTGTGTTCTGGCTTAGGGTGTGCTTGTATCCCATTCACTCACATCCATCTTCCACCATGCCCCTGATCAGTGTTTATTATTACTAAGAAATATGACATCAGTACAGCAGCATTAACTATCTCAATAAACATCAACTTCCACTGTCACCTTGATACTACCAGGTAACTTGAATACAAAAGGCCTCAAAGACACATTTCTCAATCTGACGGCAACCACTAAAAACCCCAACACATCTCACAGCTAAACAACACCAAGGACATCATCTTTGATCTTTTCTGCACCTCAATTACCATCATCACCAGTCTCCTCCATATGATTCGAGTTGACCGACTATGCTTTCATCACCATCATTATCATCTGTACCACACCAGCCAGCGAGGTCCAAAACAAGTTGACACAGACCATTAGCAAATCTATCAGAAACTTCCCCGGGATGATTTCTACAAAGCCGTCACAGCTTCATCAGGTTCAGTCACTTATGTTGATACCCTCCTCGTTCTAGTGTCTTCCCCATCCTGGTACCTGCCGAATGTCTAGGCCATACAGGGAGTCGTAAGTCACATATCTTTATTCCTCTGTGTGTACCTGTGAACTCCAACATTCCAAACCAAGATTTACATTCTATTCTAGTGATTATGTCCCACTGACGCTCAGTCTTTGGGCAGCCAGAAAGTTTCTGTTATAAAGCATGCAAGAAACTACATCTCCCCCTCTGTTAAATGAAAAAATAAACTAATGTTTTTTCGTAAATCATTGGGCATACACAAATATCTATATATGGAAACATGTACAACTATATCTCTTCAATTAATCATCTTGGCCCTTGGATCAGTCGACCCAATCTAGTTACTGGAAGCTGTGAGCTGTCATCTTCAATGTTGGAAATTGCTAAAGATGGTAAGGAATCAGCAACAGTTACTGGGTTTTCAGCATCAGTCTTTCTGTCACCATCTCGAGTTGAAGACCAATGAATACAGGCCGGAAGTGAGAAGAGTCTCTGGTAATAGACTTCCCAGTGTGCTGGGCAGTCAACATATGTCCTTTGGTAGACACTGCTTGGAAAAGTTCAGCATTGTAAGGAGCATCAGATTTTCTTTCGCATAACTGTCGAGCAATCACCAAATCTCATTCTCTGAATGAGAGGTCTTGTCTGCATAAACTTTAATTTTCTGTTTGTGACCCAAGTCCCTAGAACACATCATTATCTCTTTCGGTTGTCAGTTGAGGTAACTTGGTTGCCATTGCTTTCCCAAACATCACAGTTGCAGGAGTTTCTCCTGTGGCCGAGCAGGTTGTCAAACAATAAGTTTGTAAAAAATAATTCAATGCTGTTTTCAAACTGAGCTTCCCCAGAGTTGCACGCTGTACTGATTTCTTTAGTGTACTCATAAAACACTTAACAAGTCCATTGTCAGACTTTACAGTGGCTGGTATGCCCCATGATGCAAAGATGCCATCATGTTTTTCGATTAATTGCTCGTGTGTTGTGGATGAAAGGTCTTGGACCAAAGAAATACATGAATATTCATCTACCATCACCATTAAATGATGTCCATTATCACATGGGCCAAAGAAATCAATGGTTATTCTCTCCCAGCCATGTTTATAGAGTTCTGACATGTTCAGAGTATATTGAGTAACTTTGGATGACAGGCAATTGCAAATGTGACAGCCCTGAGTTCCTTTTCAAGTCTTTCATCTAAGTATGGAAACCACACTAGAACTCGGAGAGCTCGCTTTGTGGAAACAATACCACAATGTCCTTAGTGAGCTACTTCAGTCACTTTTTGTTGTAGGCTCTCTAGGATCAGGATCTTTGATCCCCACAATGTAACTCCTTCCTGAGTTATGGACAATTCATCTTTAACATTTTTGTACTTCTGATATTCACCACCATTACTGAAAGGTCAAATTTGTTTAGACCATGACTGATGTGTAATTATGTCTTAACTTCAGCATGTCACTGTCATGACTAGTGGCAGATGCAATCTGGGCTAACGACACAGCAGCTGGTGTACTTGAGAATGAAAATGATGTAGGCCTCAGTCGTCTTGGGTGGAGTACTGTGACCTTGTATAGGTACCCTAAAAAGTAGTCAACAGGATTTTGATCCCTTCCTGGGTGATGCACTATTGTATAATTGTACTCTTGTAATTGTAGTCCCCACCACTCAATCTGAGGAGGCATCTTGGCTTTTGGATTGCCAAAGATTGTTAGCAAAGTGTGATGATCAGTCACCAGGATAACATGCTTTCCATAGAGAAATACATGGAACTGCTCACAAGCCAATACTGCAGGTAAATTCTATCTCTCTGGTTGTGAGTAAGTATGTTCTGATTGAGGTAAACTTCTATAAGCATAGGTCACAATATGCTATCTAGCATTTGGGCATCCACTATAGCACCTAATCCAACTGGGCTGATGACGATTGCAACATATGTATAAAGCTTTGGATTGAAGTAACCCATTTCCGTAGCATTTTTAATGGCATGTTTGATTCTCTTGAAACTTTTCTAACATTCTTTTGACCATTGACATTTTTTTTCTTTGTCCACTCTTGGCCAGTTCTCCGAGCCATTCCGTTCTCAGACTGGATTGCGAGGTAAACACAAAATCTACGTGCTCTTATCAGCTAAGGTCTGGTGTGGAGAAAACAGCTTGGTTCATCTTGTGGAAAAAACACAGCTTGGAAGAATACAGACATCTGAGATGTTTCAACTGCAATGTCTAACTCCACGTTAAAGCCAATAGGCGTCTAACCTAAATATCAAATGTAATGTCTAATGTCATGTCAAAGCCAATAGGCAGCTGAGCTGAATACAAAATGTAATGTCTAATATCATGTCAAAGCCAATAGCCAAATGGCACATTAAAAAAAAAGAATATACTTACCCAGGATGGGGTCCACATCCTATGGTGTCTCTCTGGTGTGGGTGGGGGTGTTGCTGGCCTTGGGGCGGGCATCTGTGGGCCCATTCCATGGTATTTGGCCCTGGAAATGGGTCCACAGGTATCCTAATGCCTGGTCTGACCCAGGCATTAAATAGTGGTGCTAAGCAAGCTTCGCACGATTATTTGGGTCTGCCTACTCCGTGCAGGTTGTTTCTGCACCGGAGTTTAAATAAGGTGGTAGGGGATTAGCGTCATATTGTGGACAGGAAAGCCTACCTTGCATCTAATTAGCACAAGGTAGTTTGCCGCATCCACAACATGGCGCTAACTCCAATATTTTGACACTAGATGGGTCTAGCATCAAAATATAAATATGGAGTTAGCACAGCGCCGTTTTAGAATCAAGCTTTTTCACGCTAAAACAGAGCAAGCACAGTATAAATATGCACCAAAGAGTTTCTCTCATCATTCAGTGTCAATGAATTGGACAAGCATCCGTTGTTTACTGTAAGCCACATGGCTTCTTCATTATTAAATTCACTGAACATATAGTGTTTGATGAGTGCGTCAAGTCTTTCCATGGATTAATTAATTGTTACACCAACTCATTGACATTTTTTACTGAAAACATATCATTCATAGTCAACGCTTGGTACTGGATTGAATTTGAGATTCAACCATTCTTAATCTGACGGTTTTTGTCTTCTTTGTCAGTTCTTGGCATTTTCTTTGTGACTTCTTTCACACGATCACCAGCAAGATTTTTGAGATCTTTGATAATCTTCCTGTTATCAGTCTCTTCAAATGCATCAATGAAATCTTCAAATGTCTTTATCCAGGAAGTCCATCTATCGCCAATATTTTGCTTTTTTCCATTATCTAATGGTGGAGGTGGTTTGAGGAAGGCGGCACCATTGAAACTGTTCCTGGGAGTGGCTGACATCAAGGGTGGAAAACTGTCAAAGGATGTTGACTGTCATGGGAAATCTGCATCATCACAGAGGTCCGACATTGTTTCAGCCTCTGCATCATCCAGGACAGCCCTTGGAGCTTTTACCTTTTTTCTTGGTCTTCACTCATGCTGACCTCTGGAGTGTCCTGAACTGCCTCCAGGCAGCTTTGATGGTGTGCCGCTTAAGATATTGAACAGCTCAGTAAGCATAACCCCAGCGCTTCTTCTTGGGTCTCCCCGGCTAGTGCTGAGGGCATAATGCTCCACTTATCAAGACTCAGGTAAGTGTAGTAGCAGCATGCTTCTTTTTTACTAGGCTCTCTCAGCCGGGCTTATTACTTGTAATGATATTGGAGATAATGATTGTCCTTAACTGCGCTTAGTAAGCCTGGTTGAATCCGCCTTCAGCGTTAACACCCCGTACAATATATACCTTTATTTTGTGTGGCAGCACAGTACATTTTGTAGGATCAGGTGGTAGTTTCTTAACTAATGATGCGTAGACTTTTCAGTGAAGCTTTCTTTCCGTTCACTTGCTTCACACTGCCTGGAGTTGAACTTTGACTCCACCTACATCAACCGTCAACTCGCCACTTCAATGAAGGCACACACCGCATGCACAAGCAGTTTGCTTGGACCACGGCAAACTCTCCAGAAGATCACTTTCTTCTTCTGTTTATTGATCACCTATCTCGTTGCCAGTTGTAGCATCTTCCCCAGCCTACTACAAGGCCACACATGGAGCTGTAAATCACATATCTTTATTCCTCTGCGTGTACGTGTGAACACCAACATTCCAAACCAAGCGTTCATTACATTTTAATCTAGCGAATACATCACACTGATTCGGAGTCCTCGGTAGCCAGAAAGATTCTGTTCTAAATCATGCAAGACACTGCACTCCGTGTCTGAGAAGAAATGTTCAACCAACAACAAATTATTTAAGGTAAATAGATCTGACACCAGAGTGGCAGCTCTTCTTTGCTGGACATCCCTTCAAAAATCCCTCCACATAACACATCCATATGGATGCCTGTGAATGTTTCATAGAGAAGTAGCAGGAATCCAGTTAGAAATGGTACCATGAATAAGGATAGGAACATTATCTTTTTTGGAAGTGAATAGCAGAGCTCAAATTGCCTCGCTTGTGTTCCAGACTGGTATATGTCATGGCAGGAGAGTTGGTGAAATCATGCTGAGATAACTAAGAAACAAAAAAATAGATGTACGTATTAAAATGCAAAACAAATGTTTGCATGTAAGCTGCTTATGTAATGGTGCTAATCTGTTGTATTACTTTTGTTTCTTTTGTAGAAGAAAAGCCAAATAAATAATGTTGATAAAAAATAACACTTCTGTGGACTACATTTAGCATCCTCTCTAGAGTACCAGGCAAGAGAACCCCAATAACTGAAGACACTCTTAATGCAGACAAAATTATCTGGCATCAATTGTGAAGAAAATAAATGAAGAAGCTCTTGTGCCAATACCAATCAATATCATTGCAACTTCTGAGCACATATTTGAAGTTTCTCCGAAAGGCCATAAAAAAATCATACCCATTCATTTCCATCACAAAATCAAACTCTACACAACTTTCTCTTCTTGTTCGACATTTGCGAGGATGTGGTTGTTCACAAATTCAATAAAATCTTCTGCAATAATGACTTGGCAGTGGTATGAGGGGGTATTGCTCAGGTATGGAGTAGCTGACTTACATTCGAGGCTTGGTGCATGAATTTGAATTTGTGTATGCTGACATAAAATATACACAGGAGTCAAGAAAGGGTTTATACAAGGCATGGTTGCCATAGAAGCCTGAAAGGGAACCACATGAATACATGAATTATAATTGAACGAGCCTGTTGCCACTCAATGGGAGACAACACTGCATTTCCTTACAGTGTCTAAGTTGTTGCTGGTGATCAAGATGTCATGTCACCTTTAGACATGTATGTGTTTTTATGTATATATGTGTTATGTTTGCTATTGTGCTTTTCTTGTCTGGTGAAGCTTTATACCCAGTGATGAAAGATCTACTCTATTTTGTGACATCTGGTATGACTGTGATCCCGTAATCTATCTGTTTACTATGTTGGAAAATCAAATATATGTTTCAAACAATGCAGCACTTCTCAACAAACTTTCCACCCTAGCTTCAGACCACGATGCAGCATAGTCATAGTTAAAGATGCTATGAAGGTTACAGGCAAAGGTAATATGCCTTCCTACGTCATCAATGTGCAGTATTTAACACCACTTACCACACAATAATACTGAACTTCCTAGTACGTAGCTAGGCCTTTAAAGACACCATATCACAAGGGTTCAGATCCTTTCTAAAGAAGTATGGCTAAGGGGTCCCAAGGGGCCCATCCAAATCAGACACCTTCAACATTACATATGGTTTCCCACAAAGACTCATCCTCTGGCAAGTCATTTTCATCTTCAGAACTGAACCCCCGTGAGTCTGAGTGGTAGACAAGGACTTCAACATCCACCAACATGCTGAGACCATGTTGCCTTACTGACAAGTCACATCAGCCAATGACACCAACCAGATGAAGAAATGTTTCTGCTAGCATCTAAGCTTGTGTGTCCAGGACCTACCTCAAACTAAATCTAACTATGACTGTGTTTGTCCTCATCAAGAATGGCAACAAACAATATCCGTCAAAGCGCTGCCTGGATAAATCAGCCTATAGTACTGCACCCCGCAACTTGACAGTAGCAGTGAGTTGCTGTGCTCCTAAAGCAACAGCAGCCTCAATTTAAAAACACGTTAAACATAAACATAAGATGGTTCGTAAGCAACTATCCGTGCTGCACGCATAGAAAATATTCCTGATAACTTCAGAGCATCCGCACATACTGGTCCTGTTTCACCTTCATGGAAAAAATGTCTCACTTGTCAGAATCACACTAATCTCTTGGGACCACCCTAAGAAAGTCCTCTATGCTCCAGCATATCTAATCAAGGTTTTTGACAAATTGATTAGATTATCCAATCAGAGAGACCTCCACTGGCTTTCACTGACCAGTCGCATATTCTTCAACACCTGTTGTACTGCCTACAAGGCAGTCAACAACTACACAGCCATATATCTGGCATACAAGATCAAAACATTGGAAGGATCTGAAAAAAGCAAAGCAATATGACTGAATGATTTGTGAGAAAGAAATACAGGTAAAGAAGCATAGATTCAAGGCTTTTTCTTGTTATTCTCCATGCTCATGGAATTCCATTCAGGTCAAAATCATTCAGCCACCAAACACTTTAGAAAATAAATCACCATCCTATTATTCAAGCAACAACTCAATACTAAATAACCTTCCGACCATAAGGTAGCTGCACAATTGCACCAGCCTTATCCATCATCTTCTTTCACCTCCCCATTCATTTTACTCTTCGAACTGCTGACGCGTCGCTTTATGATAATTTATTACACATCAGGACTCGTTTTAGGCCAATGAATCTTTTGACCCAGTTGAGAGACACTTTAGGACGAGATAGCTAATCAATATATCAATCAATACGTCAATAATGTCATCAATATTTATCATGACAATACATTTCACTTTAGTCTAAGTCATTAATCAATTCAAGATTCTACCATGGCCTTGCAGCCATGAATAACCACACCAGTTTAGTAGAATTTTATAAGTTTTATTCCCTATTAGTTACAGTCTAAAAGCAGATGCGTTAATCTCAACACCAAGAAACATAATAGCATAGTCACGATATGGCAACTTTGGTAAGATTTCATTAAAGCAAGAATCACAAACATCAGAACATAACATGGCGTGAACATAGATCAAATTCAACAGAGTGTCAAAAACGCGTCAGTTCAACAAAGCATAGTCTCGGTCGTTTGTCTATTTGCGTCAGTTTTGGTGAACACCTGTCCTAACCACTGATTAGCATTCGCATGTTGGGCTTCATGCAAAACAATTTAGAACACTAATTTGGAAAACATCTAACTAAGGTCTCTGTCAAAATAAGCAGTTGGTACCTAGAAAGGAAAAGCAAACAGACAAATCACAAATGCATTGTCATAATTACCCTCCAAGGTTTAGGTCAGCACACAGGTTCAGTCTTCGTCTTCAGGACATCAGTCAATTCGCCATCAGTCAGAACTCAGCTCCGGGGCATAAGGGCACTTCCCTCGTAAGGAGGCAAAGTGTAAAATGGACAAATCTAAGGGCGATGATGGTTTTAAGTAAAGCAACAAGTCACCAAGCATAGTGACAAAGTTTCTGGATAAAATCAATAGCATTCCCTTCCTAATTCTAAATGACTCCCTGTGACATGGGTTTTTATCCCTTTTTAGTTGTACATTCCCCCAAAATTTTATTGGACATTTGTTATACCCCACTATCTTTGACCTAGCAGAAAATACATTAGGTAACCTAACTCCTCACTCCATATTATTTTACAAGTCTTTGATTGGTCTCCATAATTGACGTCTTCAGAGGTGGCACATCCGGTATGATTTCATCTTTCTGTAATTCTTTGCACATCTTTTGGTCAGCAGCTCCATTGTCTTGCCTTCACCGGTTGGAATGACCTTGCACATTATATTAATCTACACTGTTTCATTTTATTTTAACATTATTCTACAAGCAATGGAAAATTGCATGGGAACGTTGTACTGCTATTTGATGGAGTTTGTTTTGACCAATGACTTTGTGTTTCACCACTGCGCATATTAGTTGCTCAATGTTCACCAGTAGCACATGGTATGTTTTGTTCAGTTTAGCCGCCTATGGGCTTCGACATGGCATTAGCCATTGCTTTCTGTATTCAGTTTAGCCGCCTATGGGCTTTGACATTGCATTAGTCATTACATTCTGTATTCTGCCTATTGGCTTTGACATGGCATTAGCCATTACTTTCTGTATTCAGTTTAGCCGCCTATGGGCTTTGACATTGCATTAGCCATTACATTCTGTATTCTGCCTATTGGCTTTGACATGCTGTATCCAGTCTAGCCGCCTATTGGCTTTGACATTGCATTCCTATTGGCTTTGACATGATGTATTCAGTTTAGCTGCCTATTGACTTTGACATGCTATTAGATATTCTGCCTATGGGCTTTGACATGATATTATATATTGCATTTTATATTCAGCTTAACTGCCTATTGGCTTTGACATGATATTAGACATTGCATTTTGTATTCAGCTCCGCTGCCTATTGGCTTTGACATGATATTATACATTGCATTTTATATTCAGCTCAGCTGCCTATGGGCTTTGACATGATATTATACATTGCATTTTGTATTCAGCTTAGATGCTTATTGGCTTTGACATGACACTAGACATTGCATTTGATATTTAGGTTGGTTAGCTGCCTATTGCCTTTAACCTGACATTGCATTTGATATCTAGGTTAGCTGCCTATTGCCTTTAACGTGGAGTTAGACATTGCAGTTGAGAATCCAAGCTGTATTTTTCCAAGCTGTGTTTTTGCACAAGAGAACCAAGATGTTTTTCTCACAGTAGACTAGACATGATAAGAGAGAGTACATGGGTGTTGTTTTTTCTTCGCTTGAGCTTGGGAACAGGAGTAGTCTTGGAGACCTGGCCAGTCTCCAAAAGGCTTGCTCAGTTTCCCAGGTCTGAGAGGAGGAGGGGGCACACCTTTGTAACGAATGTAACAGGCTGCAGAGGGTCAGATTCGAATCTGCCGGACCTCGTGCTGGAGCTTGGCGCAGGCTGCCAGCAATCCCGTGTGGGTATATGAATCTCTCTTTCTCGCGGCTGACAGGGGTCATCAACTTGCAGACCTTAGAAAGACGAAGCTGTAGATAGTTCCCACGCAGTGAAGTATTTGTTTTGCTTTGCATTCAATATCTTATAAATATAACCTGCTGTGTATATTGCAAACTGATATATTTTGTTTGATTAACGCGGACTTGAAAGCTACTAATTCGTCATTCATAAATATTGTGGTTGGGGAAGAATTAACAACAATAAAAGTCTTCTTTGACCTCAGAAGTGCATTTCTGTTGTGTTATGTTAGTGCTTAGAAACTAAATAAGAGGAAAGCACTACAATTGGTACCAGGAGTGGGGTCGGTCATTAAGAGGTGATTAAGAGGGTGTTGACGAGTTGGTAGATTTCTAAGTGCACACTTTAAAAGTGTAATTGTTTTTTTGTTGTTTGGAGAATTACAGAAATTGTTTTCTGTTTGGGGAATCACAGTAGCATGGCAGACCATGTCTGAGACATGTGTTGATAAACTGCCTGATGGTGCTAAGAAAAACTGTGAATTGTTTTCTGTTTGGGGAATTACAGAAGAAAATGCATGTGTAGCTAAAAGGCCTGATAATGCTTTGAGAAATAATTTCTGTTGTACATATGTAGAAAACGTGTGTTTTGGAAGTAATGATGACAGAAAGGTCTGGATACCTTTATCTGCTTACAGAGAAATGCAGGAGAAATGTAGGAAGTTGGAACATGAAAATAGGAATTTACGTGAGCAAATTAGCCCGACTGAAAGTTATAAAAAGGCTGTTTTTGAAGAATCTTTCTTGTCCCATTCCAGTAATGAGGGGGTTAAGACAGCTCCGAGCTGCACTGAGTTTTCGTGTGAGCCAGGGTTTTTGGCAGCCAAAATGCATTCCTTAACTGATAACAGGGACGAGAGAGCTCAGAATGTGATTTACGAGTTACCGTTGCAAAATGCACAAGTAAAACGAAAGATTTTAGAGAAAGAGACACCGAGTTTCATTAGCTTGTTTGATTTTTGGAAAAAGAATAGCCCTCATTTGAGAGAAATCCTAACACTTTTGTATATGGTCACTGTGAAAAATAATATGCAGCTGTGCGCTTGTGATTTGGCAAATGAAATAATGCAGACTTTAGGTTTCTGCGCAGTGCAAGAAGGAAATACTTATGTACATTTAAATCAAGAACAAGGAAAGAAAATAGTGCCCCTAGCTAGAATCATACAATGGATCTGGTACTTGCAAGACAGGGCTAGAGTACCACAGATAAAAGAATTACCGATGAAATTGTGTGCACCATTTGAATTCGTGTCTACTGAAGATAAAAAGCATGTTTGTTTTACTAATGATTCATTGACTGAAATGTTGTTTTCTGGCACAGTAGAAGGATCAGCATTGTATAATGTGTGTCAGATTTTAAAGCAAGAGCTACGTGAGATGTGTCATTTTTACGCTGATTTTTGGTTCATTGCTAATGTTTTAGCACCTAATTGGTTCAATTACCTTGCAGATGTTAATGAGAAAAATTCAGAGAGAGAAGTGTTCACCCAGAATTCTGCCTTAGTGGGGATGGCTAAGTGGGTGCCCCAGAAATGTGAACAGCTGAGAGAAAAAGCCACTTACGGGTGGGCAGAGATCAGAGAGATGCACATTCCCCTAGATTTGATAAAAACTGTGCAGCACGCACAAAAGCAATCTGTCATGCAAGCAGTCACAGAGCAGTTGGGGAGAGGAAAGTTACCAGGACAGAAATGGCAAATCGATCAGGCTTTAGGGAGAGTGATTGCTGCAAATTACCAAGGAAAAATCGAAATTATGCTGATACCTAGAAAAGAATCTGATTCATTCATACAAATTGGAGACAGAATGGCCCAACTTGGCAAAAATGCAGTGAATGGAGGTTTGGTAAAGAATGAGTCTGCCCCAGCCCTTCTGACAGTGCAAGAAAAGGGAAGCTGTGGCGCAGCAGATAAAAACCTCAGTACTGATGTGTGGGCTGAAGCCCCAAGTGATCCTCCAAAACCTGCAGAAATTATAACAAAGGGCCCCAAAAACGTCCTGCTGATTATAAAACAGGGAAAGAAAGAGGAAGGGTGCAGTTTAAATGAAAAATGTTATTTGCAAGAAAAGTCATACTTGTTTCTTTTGCAGATCCTACCACGTTTCGCCACTGTCCCTGAGTGTGCTGTGTGGTCCCCCTTCCGGTGTGTGCGTGTGGGGTCGGGGAAGGGACCGAATCCCCAACCTGAACCTGGCTGCGTAAAGTGCCAGCACCATGGATCCATTTTGCGCAAACTGCGCCTTCAGTTCAAGTTCAACTTGTTTGATTGCATTCTTCCACTGGAACTAAGCTGTGATTTTTTTTTTCTTCCCTTCTCGTATGGAACTCTGACTTTTGCTTATCTTCCAGCAAACCTTTCAGGTGGACCGTGCACCTTTACATGAGCAGAACTCATGCCACATCAAATTGCTAACACTGTTGAATTAGAGACTCATTCAGAGTATACAAATTGCCCAGTCTTTTCTATGTAGATGTATCTGATGTGAAAGGTTATGAAATCAATGTGTTAATTCACTTCTATTGCTTTACAGGGATTGTTTTGATCATTCAAATGTGCTGATGTTTTTTTTGTTTTTGTTTGAAACAGGAGATATGTGAAACAAAAATTCATTGGTCAAAGGGCGGAATGTACTGCTATTTGATGGAGTTTGTTTTGACCAATGACTTTGTGTTTCACCACTGCGCATATTAGTTGCTCAATGTTCACCAGGAGCACATGGTATGTTTTGTTCAGTTTAGCCGCCTATGGGCTTTGACATGGCATTAGCCATTGCTTTCTGTATTCAGTTTAGCCGCCTATGGGCTTTGACATTGCATTAGTCATTACATTCTGTATTCTGCCTATTGGCTTTGACATGGCATTAGCCATTACTTTCTGTATTCAGTTTAGCCGCCTATGGGCTTTGACATTGCATTAGCCATTACATTCTGTATTCTGCCTATTGGCTTTGACATGCTGTATCCAGTCTAGCCGCCTATTGGCTTTGACATTGCATTCCTATTGGCTTTGACATGATGTATTCAGTTTAGCTGCCTATTGACTTTGACATGCTATTAGATATTCTGCCTATGGGCTTTGACATGATATTATATATTGCATTTTATATTCAGCTTAACTGCCTATTGGCTTTGACATGATATTAGACATTGCATTTTGTATTCAGCTCCGCTGCCTATTGGCTTTGACATGATATTATACATTGCATTTTATATTCAGCTCAGCTGCCTATGGGCTTTGACATGATATTATACATTGCATTTTGTATTCAGCTTAGATGCTTATTGGCTTTGACATGACACTAGACATTGCATTTGATATTTAGGTTAGCTGCCTATTGCCTTTAACATGACATTGCATTTGATATCTAGGTTAGCTGCCTATTGCCTTTAACGTGGAGTTAGACATTGCAGTTGAGAATCCAAGCTGTATTTTTCCAAGCTGTGTTTTTGCACAAGAGAACCAAGATGTTTTTCTCACAGTAGACTAGACATGATAAGAGAGAGTACATGGGTGTTGTTTTTTCTTCGCTTGAGCTTGGGAACAGGAGTAGTCTTGGAGACCTGGCCAGTCTCCAAAAGGCTTGCTCAGTTTCCCAGGTCTGAGAGGAGGGGGCACACCTTTGTAACGAATGTAACAGGCTGCAGAGGGTCAGATTCGAATCTGCCGGACCTCGTGCTGGAGCTTGGCGCAGGCTGCCAGCAATCCCGTGTGGGTAGATGAATCTCTCTTTCTCGCGGCTGACAGGGGTCATCAGCTTGCAGACCTTAGAAAGATGAAGCTGTAGATAGTTCCCACACGGTGAAGTATTTGTTTTGCTTTGCATTCAATATCTTATAAATATAACCTGCTGTGTATATTGCAAACTGATATATTTTGTTTGATTAACGCGGACTTGAAAGCTACTAATTCGTCATTCATAAATATTGTGGTTGGGGAAGAATTAACAACAATAAAAGTCTTCTTTGACCTCAGAAGTGCATTTCTGTTGTGTTATGTTAGTGCTTAGAAACTAAATAAGAGGAAAGCACTACAAACGTATCTAACATGGTTACATTCATCTTCTAGTTTGAAGGAAAAAGAACATGCAGGGTCGTATCCTTTTATGAGTCAGCACACTGCAAAATAGAAAAATACATTTAATATGAGAGCCAAGCAGCTAAGCTTCGGCTCATGCTAACTTAAGGCCTATGAGGATTTCAGTACAGATTAAATAACGCAATCATTAGTATAAACTTATTTAAACACAATATAAACATTTTAGTCCTCATTATTAGTCTACGTATACATTGGCGGCCACTCCCCGTGGTCACATTTCAAGTGCACGTTTTAAGCAAAATTATTATTATAGTTTCTATGCAGCATTATCACACATTAATTCATAAACATTTCATGTTAATATAGATTATATATAAGCTACGCTCTCTCACCCCTTAACATTGACAGTCCTCTGCCCTCTCCTTTTCATTCAATCCTGGCTTTCTGTTGCTTTGTGGCTAGGTTTGATCAGAGTAGCAATCTACTTGGTTGTTTGTGCTTGCATGTTCAGAGTGAGGATGAAAGGTCTATGGGGTCGTTGGCAGGCGGCCAATGAAGTGAGTCACAAAACTTCAGAGCTCCGAGGATCCGGCCCTCACCCGACCCATCCTGCTGCCGTAAAGCCCTCCACGGGGATCCCATCCAGCACAAAAGTGCTGTGAGGCTCCCGGGAGGAGACAATCCAAAAGAAAAGCGGACTGTTACGGGGCCAAGACAGGTGGAAAGTCCAGGACACCGTGAGGGCCTCCAAGATGGCAGCTGCCATGGCTCTGTGGCTTTTAAGAGAGACAGGGGCAGGTAGTAAGCACCAGCAGAGTTCGCAAGGAGTGCCTGGGTCCAGTACCTTGAGTAAAGAGGAGCCGGCAGCACTTGAGGCGCTGACCGCCCGCAAAGAGGTGAGGAGCGGGCTCTGACATTGGGGGCGGGGGCCTGCAACAGAAGAGATGCGCACCAAAAAGCAGACGAAAAGCAGTGCCCCCTCTTGCTGGACACTGCTGGGTGGGACTGCCTGCGAGGACCAATAAAAAAGAAGGGGGACTTGGACATAAAGGAAGCTGGGAGCCCTACCGTCGGGGTGACTCCTTTTCCCCCAAAACAGAACAGAGACAGAAAAGTCTTAAATACTCAAAGGGGGAGAGAAGTGAAAAGTAGGAGGATGAGAGGGCCCGGCTAGCCGTTGGTCCGCCTTTGACGTCCTGACAGGCAGGCACCCGAGGAGACACCCTAAATTCATCGGGTGAACCACAGCACAGGTGGGATCTCTGGCTGAAGAAGGCCTGCGCACGCTGAATCATAGGCCTGCAGATAAGAATAGATGTGCACGTGGGGCCCACAAAGACAAGAAAGAAGACACGTCAAGCAAGGAGCAGAGGCCACACAGTAGCAGTTGGACCATTGGTGTGACTAGTCAAGGGCACCTAAAGGGAGCAGAAGAGTGCCCTATTCCTCACACACTGGGTATCACAGAACCCCATAGCTATGGGGAAGGCTAATAAAAAAAAGGGACGTGTCGGCGAACGATCGGATAAGAGGTTTCTAGGGGTCTGAGCTAGAAGCACAGTGGGCCACCCGCCTTTGGAGAACATGCACCCCCCACTCCCACTTTTCAAGAAGTGATGCAGGCAATTGCTGCATCTTGGAAAGCTGTGGAGCAGAAGATATACGCCATGAGCACAGATCTAGGACTTCTACGTGACAATCATAGAGGCCTGGAGGAATGAGTAACCATGACAAAAAGGTAACTATCGAGACAACACCAGCGGTAAATGTGGCCAGCAATAAACTAAACTATGCAGAATGGCCACTGAAAGTGCTGGAGGCTAGAGCAGAAGATGCTATATATAGAGCCTGCCACAACAGCATCTGAGTAGTGGGCCTCCCGGAGAAGATAGAGAAAATGTATCTGGTGAGCTATCTGGAGACATGGATTGCTCAGGAGTTAGTCCCAGAGGGGCTTTCCCCATTTTTTGCTTTTGAAAGAGCACATCGGATGCCAGCCAGAGCGCCCCCTCCAGGAGTACCACCACGCAGGATAGTGGCAAAGCTGCTACGACCATCTGGTGGCTGAAGATCATAAAGTGCTAATTTTCCCTGACTTTTCTAAAGAAATACAACGAAAACAGCCAGCCTTCGGCATTGTGAAAAAGAAGTTACAAGACCTAGGAGTGGAATATTCGAATCAGTTTCCAGCCCAGCTCCGACTGATCACCCCAACAGGGGTACAGTTCTTCCTGACTCGAATATATCGCTCCTCTCTGGAGGGGGCCTACCAGTGATGACCCCCCGCTCAGATGATGATCTGATATAACATGACATGTTAACTATGAGAGTGGCTATGAAATGCCTATTGGGGGACATACATTTGTCAGGCATTCCCCTGAAGAGCTGTGCGCAGACTTTTCTAATATCTTATACATGTCCCTGTGATGGGGGCTACAAGATGTTGTTAGCAAAATGATGTTTGGAGATGGGTGGGGGCTGGATTTCTTGAGAGCCGACAGCTGCCTGGATACCTCCCTCAAAAGTTTTATACTGAGATGGAACTGTTGCTTAATTTTACGTTTGGATTGGGGGAAAGTTTCTTCCTGTCCTGGGGAATGGGAGTTGGGTTGTTTTTTACTTAGATTTAGTTGGGGAGTGTTGGGGTTTACCGATGGGGTGGAAAAGGTTGACAATACATGCTGGGCTGAGGGGTTTTCTGCGTATTCTCCTATAGAATGCAGATGAGATTGTCCACTTCTTGAATCAAATTACATACCCCTATGGAGCACAAAAAAAGTTATAAGATAATCTCCTGAAATGTCAGGGGCACACATACATTAGCTAAGCTATATAAGTTTTTCACATACTTACAAAGACAGGGGTGGACATTGCCTTCCTGCAAGAAACGCACATGACTGCCAAAGAGGGTGGGGACTTGCAGAGACACTGGAGAGGGCAACTATATTACACTACATTCTCTGCTTATGCGTGGGGAGTTCTGATATGGATCAGGGCAAGCCTGCCTTTTTCACTGGTGCACGCAGAGGTGGACCCTGAGGTGAGATATGACGCGGTGATGGGTAGGCTAGATGGACAGGACATCTCACTGATTAATATTTATAGCCCCAATATACACCAGTCACTTTTTCGCCCAATTGTCTACAAGTTTACCTCATGTATTAGTGGGCAGGGTAGTTTTGGGTTATGTACCGGACCCTGAAATGGATCAGTCTCACCCCCTGTGGACTCACCTACATGCAGAGCGGTGAAGGCGCTGATAGAGTGGCAGGAATACTGGGGACTCTGGGATAGCTGGCGCATACTTCATCCCCTAGAAAGGGACTACTCCTTCCAGAAATCCACATCAAGGTGGCGGGTACTGAATACTTCACTCACACACTATCAGATCATAACCCAGTGCTGCTTAGATTGTCCTGGGATAAGCCGCTCGCACCAATACTGAGCTGGCGGCTGAATCTGGAGTTGCTGGAGGATCCCCCTTTTCGGGAAAAGACACATCAGCAAATAGTGCATTATTTTGCCGAAAATGAGGGCACGGCCTCAGACTCTCAAGCAGAGTGGCAAACGTTCAAGGTGATGACTAGAGGACATTGTATTTCAGAGAGGGTTGGGGTTCGCTCCACCTTGCTAAAGGACATTAGGGATGCGGAAATTAAACTACGCTCTTTGGAGTCGTATAGACTGGGCCACCCAGAATTAGAGCCACAATTGCAGGGAGCAAGTGGCGGAACACACAGAGCGGCTCTGCTCCTTTAATTATAAGGCTTACATTGCACAGCAACATAACGAAGGGGATCGGGTGGGAAAACTTTTGGCTTGGCTTGCGAACCCAGCGCGGAGGGACTCCCTAATAGTAAAAATAAACTCAAGCTCCTGGATCCCTCTGGAAACTCAAGAAGAAATAAAAGCCTACTTTGCTGCTTTTTACCGCACCTTATACCATATCAGAACCCCTAGCTGACCCCACTAAACGGACTAGATTTTGGTAAGCTATCACTGTTCCTCGTCTGAGCCATGATAATGCAGTAGCACTGGGGGAAGGAATAACTGTGCCTGAAGCACTGGGGGCCATTAAAAGAATGGCCCGAGGCAAAGTTCCAGGAATGGATGTCCTACTGATCGATTCTTACAGTACTTACTCAACAGAGTTGGCCCCAAGACTCGTGAAGATGTTTAATGAGGCATATGCCCTAGGTCAGCTGCCACCAACTAGCAGAGAAGCAGTGATCATCCTGTTACTTAAACCAGGGAAAGAGGCTTCAGAAGTGGGAGCGTATCAGCCGCTGTCCATGCTGAATGTTGATTCTAAGATCCTGAATAGTATTTTAGCCTCCCGACTTCTTCCCTTTATGCCCAAGCTAATTTACCCTGATCAATCAGGTTTTATTCCCAAACGCAACACGGCAGCTAACAACAGATGTTGTATGGCTTTACTAGCTGATACCTCATATGACCTAACAACTGCTGCTGTATTATATATAGATATTGAAAAGGCGTTTGATAGCCATGAGTGGGAATACCTGTACGAAGTCATGACTCATATGGGACTTGGATAGAGATTTGTGGCATGGACGAAGCTCTTATATACTAGACCCACAGCCAGGGTGTGGACAGGGCAGACTCTCTCAGAGGACTTTGGGGTAAAGTGAGGTATGAGGCAGGGATGCTCGCTATCCCCCTTGTTCTTCACTACCTCCATGGAGCCCTTGGCAGTGTTAGCCAGGTCAGAAGCTCATTTTGAGGGAATCATAGCAGCAAAAGACATACAGCATATTGCATTGTACGCTGAGGATCTGTTATTATTCCTATGGGACACAGGAAGCGATCTGCAGAGGGCACAATTCCTGTTGGACCACTTTGCAGAGGTTTCAGGACTAAAGTGAACTGGCCCAAAACAAAATTGTTCCTTATAGAGGAAAATGAGATCCCGGTTGACTTACCCAGGAATTTGGTGGTGGAGCCCCATTGCTTACCATACCTGGGTATCAAAATATATCAAACTGCTCAGGACATGTTTGAGAGTAATTACGGGCTAGGCCTTCTCAACCTGAAGAGGTCGCTAGCCTTTTGGCAGACGCTGTCCATTTCAGTGGCAGGCAGAATTGCTCTCTTGAAGATGGTGGCAATCATACGTAGGCACTGGAGAATGGGAGATGCAGAACCACGAACACATGCATGCTGTTTTTATGTCCTACTAGCAACCGGGACAGTGAAAACGGTTACTTGCCTATATCGACATTTACATACAGAGACTCTCAGGCCCATAGATGGAATGTGTACCAAGTGGGAGGCAGACTTGGGCACCTCTATGTAAGAGACCGATTGGGAGGGCATTCTGGATAGAATGCCCAGAATCTCCAGAAATGCCAGATTTAGGCTAATTCATTTCTATATTCTACACAGAGCATATTTATACCCAAGAAGGATTAATAGATATTTTAACACACAAGAAGTGGCTTGTTACCACTGTAGAGAGGTTGGGGTGTCCTTTATTCACATGCTGTGAACACGTCCTGTTCTAAACCAATACTGGACACAGGTTGTAAAGCGACTTGTCAAAATTATCGAAAGGCTGATCTCATTCACACCGGCCCATTGCTTACTACACTGGTATCCACACACTACAAAGAACAAAACCACCAGCACCTGGGTCTGTTATTGGCTAAGAGGGAAATCACAAGAAAATGGGAAAAAAAAACTACAGGCCCTTCCTTGCTGTTCTGGATAAAGGAACTGGAAAAATGGGCAGAATGTGAAGGGACCCTACTGCGAGGAGAGGCCCACAAGGGGATAGGAACATTGAAAAATGCGAGTGCTTGGGACCTACTAGTCATGGCCTTGAAAGACCCCCAGGAGGAATAGGAAAGAAAAGCCTACTGGACATAACGAGACAATAGCAAAAAACAACAGATACACAATGGCCACACTGCTCAACCACATGGGCTCAAAAGACACACTAGGCCTAGTGTCGCACCACACCAGCAGGGGGAGGGGGATGGGTGGGTGGGTGGGTTAGTTATTCTACCCCAAGTAATAGGTTGATAGGGATGCAAAGCATTTATACTGATGTTAACTGCAGATGTTGCAAACTTGTGGGAACACAAATTGTGCTATGCTGGAAGATTATGGACATAGATTGTCTCATCTGAATTGAGGGGGGACTTGTTGACAGCTTGAATGATGTTATGCAAAATCCAATAAAATATTTTTTAAATATGTTTAAAAAAAAAAAAGTTGGGTCTATGTGAGAAGAGTACGGAACTGAATTGAGCACGGACATAGAAGGGTATCAAATTTGATACAAGCAGTGACTGAGTTCACACAAACTTGAAGATTCCAGCACATAAAATGTACAACAGGTTTCCATGAGAAATCCTGGGTTTACTTGGTAGTTGTGGCCTACTAACAGGGTTCTCTGAGAGAAAATATATGTAAAGTTTTATTTTCAGCACCTAAGCAAAATTAAAGTTAAAAGAATCACGCAGGTGAAATACTCAAAACAAAACCAAAATGAAGACAAATGACATGAACTAAACAACTCTATGTAACAAGATGGGCTTAGGGCATTAGGAGTTTTGAATTCTTGAAGAATAAAGTAACACCAATAAACATAAATCAATGTTGAAGTGCAATGTCAGTTTCAGTCTATGGAGCACAGGTGACCAGGTCCGAGGCACCTTTTCAGGTCGACTGTGATAGATCAAGAGTCGGTAAAAAATTAGAACAGTCTGGTCCAAGTTACTTTGGTATTTCAACTTCCTGTGGACTCTTAGTAGCTGAACTGTCTTGGTCCCTGTAAATGGATTTTTCAGCTCTGGAGATTAAATACTTTCCTGTGCTGCTTCCCCTTCTTTGTTTCAATGTTTCTCTATGCTAAAGGCCAATGACATACCTGAAAGCAATATTCCATAATGGCGTCCTTCCGAGCCCTGTATCAAGTGCAAGAACACACCACACACGGAACTCCTAGTTAACGTCTTTTGTTAGCGTACATGTCACTAAAATGTCAATATCCCAATTACCCATAAAGACCACACACTGACCCCTCCCAGATTAATTACGTAGTGTCTTTAATAAGTCTGCCCCTAATCAGGGGGTCCTAACGCTTACAGTTGACAGACACTACATATCCCCCTGTTAAAAACACAAACACAAAATACAAACCAATTGCACTATATTTCTTCGATAAGCCATCTAGATGCTTGTACAGTTCGACCAGAATGTGTGGTATGAGGTAGCTGAGCTGTACCCGGGGTAGACCCGGGGGGTACAGGGTCTAATGTTTGTCAGCGACCTTAGGTGAGGCAGTTTGCTCTGAATCCGCAAGGACTGATGATTGACAAGACACATGTCTGAAGTGGAACGAGTCCCTTGTGATGGATTTTCAGGGATGATGCACCATTATGAAATGTCCCTTTCGTGTCACAATCTTTAAAGTTGGAGCATCAAATGGAGGATGTGTCTTATGCTTTTGCTTGATGAGAACCAAATTGCCTTTCTCAAACACAATCTTCTTGAGTTTGATAACGTTGCTCAGCATACGTCTTCATCTGCTGCTTCCGAGCAGCGTCAGCAGCATGAACCACCTCATCAGGTAAGGTTCGTTCAGAGGTCCACTGTAGTAGTTTGGTTCTCATGGCTGTCCGAAACATCAGAGTGGCAGGACTCTCCCCTGTGGTGGAATAAGGGGTTGACTGGTAAGCACGGAGAGCTTGGCATAATGCCTGACTTAGATTAAGTCTGTCTATTGTTGCATGTTGAATCACCAGTTTCAGGGTCTCCATAAATCATTCGACAACACCGTTGGCTTGAGACCACATAGGTGTGCTTTTCTAACGTTTGATGTTGAGGTCGGCCAGAAACTCCTTCAACTCCTTTCTGTTGAACACTGCACTATTGTCCGACCTGAGAATGTTTGGTATACCCAACACACAGCAGAGATGTTTTATAGCCGCTCAATGGCTTTGTTGTGGGTTGTGGATGACATGTTTTCTACCAGCAGAGATCGAAAATGCTGGTCAGTGATCACCACGGGGTCATGTCCATTGGCCAGAGGCCCACAACAATCAACAGCCGTTCTTTCTTATGTATACACAGGGAGATCAGACATTGTCAGGGGATGCTGGGTCATCTTGAGAGACAGGCAGTTGCATAAATGACACTCTTTTAATTCCATCTCCACTTTCTCGTCCAAATGAGGGAACCACATGCAAACCCTCAATGCCCTCTTGGTGGCCACGATGGCCTTCATAGGCGAGTTCAACAACTTGTCATCTCAAAGTCACAGTTATGGCAATCCAGGCTCCTCTTACCTAAATTCTTCTTCAGTAAAAGACAGTTGGTCTTCAAATATTGTTGAAATTCAACATTGTCACTTAAAGGTCAAACCCTCCGTTTCCAGGACTGGGCTGCTATAATTCCTCTAAGGGCTCTCATGTCCTTATCAGTATTGGCAGTGGCAATGATTTGCTCAATGGACAGAGCTGAAGATGTGCTGAACTTCATAATGAAGTTGATGTACTCCTCAGCAGTTTTCAAAATTGAACTGTGCTGCTGTAAGGGTACTCATGAGAAATATTCAGCAGGGTTTAGATTTTTCCCTAGCTTATGCACAATTGTATAGTCATATTCTTGTAGACGCAACACCATCTCTTGATGCAAGGGGGATATTTGGCTTTCAGATTGCCAAAAAAGGTGAGTATCGCCTGGTGGTCAGCAAAGATCATGAAATGCTTTCTATACAGAAACAAATGAAAATTGGCACGGGCCCATACTACTACCAGACCCTCCTTTTCTGGCTAGGAGCAGGCACGTTTTGTTTCAGGAAAACTTTGACTGGCATACACCACGTTGTGTCTCAGAGCATTTAGATGTCTACTATGCTGAGCAAGAATTGCACCCAGCCGCCACCGGGCTCGCATCAACAGTGATCTTAGTGTTCATTTAAGGATCAAAGTAAGTCATCTCAGGCACATTTTCAATTGCATGTTTTATGTTTTTGAAACTGCAGTCACACTCATCGGTCCATCGGAACTGGACATTACATGTTGTAAGGTCTTGCAAAGGAGCACTCACTGTGCAAAAGTCATGAATGCACCTCCAGCAATAGCTGGCCAGGCCCAAGAAGGACTGTACCGTGGTGATATTTTGCAGAGAACTAGGGGCTGATAGTGCACCTACTTTGTCAGGATCAGAATTCATGTCTCCCTCACAAAATACATGTCCAAAGAACTTGAGCTTTATTTTATGAAATGTATACTTTTCAACATTTAAGGTGAGGCCTGCATCTGCAAATAATTGACATACTTGCTTGAGGGCTTTGTCATGCTCCTTTAATGTTGCACCAAATAACAGTATATCAACACTGTAATTGAAGTCATGTGTCACAGGCTGAATAATCCTACCTATAACATCTTGCAAAGTTTCTGCAGCAGAGGACACTGTAAAGCTTTATCTTTTGTATCTAAATAAACCAACTTGAGTCACAAAAAGTGGTAATGTAGTGGCAGTTCTCTTCCAGTTTAAGCTTATGGTAGCCTTTGTTCAGGTCAAGACAGGAGAAAACTTTGACCCTACTCAACTGCATGATCGTATCTGCAATGCGCGGACCAGGATGTCACCTCTCTCTCTCTCTCTCTTTGTCTCTCTCTCTCTCTCTCAATTGCTTTGTTGGCTTGGTGCATATCAAGGCAGGTGTGCACTGCATCTCCACTGTCCCTTTTTGGTACTACCACAATGGGTGACACCCATGGTGTAGGGCCAGTAAAGCACTCAATAATGCCATGTTTCAGCAAAGATTCTAGCTTCAAGTCTTTCCACAAACTCATTGATCGTTTCACCAACTTGTTGTCTCGCTTGATTGAAAATGTACCTTTCATAGTCGACGTTTGGCATCAGCTTGAACTTTGCTCCCAATGCTTCTCTGATTTGACGTTAAGACATTGTCTCGGTCTGTGAAAGTTTCTTTATCATTTTTTTCACTCATTCACCAGCAAGATTCTTTAAGTATTTAATGATTTTCTCATCACTTACTTCTTCCAGTGCGTACATTAAATCATTGAATGTCTCGATCCCCGTGGCCCATCTGGCACCAATATTAAGTTTTTTTGTCAGTATTGAATGGTGATGGAGGTTTCAAGAATGCAGCAGCATTGCATTCCATGGCTCTTGGGGCAGCTGCAGGAAATCTTCACTATCTTGAAGAGCTTATGAGTTGCACTGAAGGCCATTGGCTTCCGCCATTCCTGTCCTCTGCAGGGTCTTCGGGGATCAACAACTTGTTCAGCACAACCCTTGCATTCGATCTCGAGTCACCTCCCCTGATTTTGAGATTGAATGGCCGGTAAGTAAACTCACTTCTCATACCTGGTTGTGCTGCCTTCTACCATTATATCTGATTGTCACTGCCTATTATGTTGTATCTGGTTTTCAATGCCTTTAGCGTTTTCTTTGTATGACTGATGGCTCAGTGTTGTGGCAAAGCAATTTATTTTTTCCTTAGCCTTGATGGTAAGTCTTGGTGGGCTTTTCCATCTGTGCTCCCTTGTTGAGCCTTCACCTTCTCCAAAAGGATTTGTACGAGCTGGAGCTGCACTTGCACTCTGCATACGGCAGCTGCAGGATTCTTCGTTTTGGCTTTGTGCACGTGGCATGCACAAACAGTTTGCTATTTCTTGCAAATTCTCAGGAAGAGTACTCCTGTTTCTTTGAGGAACATATCCCTGACTCGTTGCCAATTGTTGTGTCCTTTCCAAGAACATACCACAAACTAAGCTTATAGTTAATTTCTGTATTCATCAGCGTACACAAGTAACTTGACTCTCAATATCCCATTAACCAATACAGACCACACCCTGATGCCTCCCAAATTGTGTAATGTCCTACATAAGTCTGCCCCCAGTCACGGTGTCCTAACTCTTACAGTTCTAAGACACTACAGAGAGGATCAGGTCTGTTCAGCATCTGGGTTCCATAAGGTCAGCCCATGGTTGTGACTATTCTAATCAGTCAGTACCCTTTCCAGAATCAGCTGTGGTTAATTTGCAAATAAAAAATTAAGTGAAGGGGATCATTTTCTTATGAGCACTCAACTGCCGCTGCCAAATACGAAGGCTGTCTAGTCTTGATTCCACCACTCAAATCTTCCTTTCTCCTTATCTCTCTCTTGCTGGTTCTTTTTCATCCCTTTTTTCTCTTTGTCACAATTTCCCTTCCTCCTTTCTCCATTTTCTGCCTTTCTGTAAGCCTGGTAATGGAAAGTAGGTGCCGGTCTTGAAAGGTGGGTGTTGCTGCTCACCTGCACACACCATCACAAATTAAGCACCGTTCACTATATTATTTGGGATGAATCATAGATGAATTAAATATGAGTGTGACTGACGAAAATAAGGTTATGCCATGCGCCAAACACAATAAAGTACATTTGTCATGCGAGGGTTTAGAATAAAATTAAAGTAAACGACAGGGAATACACCGATGGAAAGTTGCGTTTGCAGGCTGTAAATTGTTGCATCATTGAAAGGGAAACACCTAAAGAGGTTTAATGAAGAAGTAAACAAGACGCCACAATTAGTGAGGATGTGATCTCGGACAATAAAAAAAGAAAGTGGAAACTACGTTACAGTTGCTGTTGGCTATTGATTTTCCATTCGTGGGTTGACAAAAAGCTCTTAAGCTAAGCTAGTCCATTGTTACTTGTCATTATGTCGGAAAAATTGGTCTCAGAGACTATCGATTTTCCATCATTTATTGAAAACCAGGGCTGTAATTACAGTGATAAGTGTCAGAGCTTGTTAAGTACGTAAGTAATGATTTGTCAATCTAAATTCCATTATCAAGTGAATATTAAGGTAGCTCCTTGTATTTTTGACACTGCAAACTGTTTACAATTTTGATTTATTTCCTAAATAGCTATTGGGGTTGTATGTTTCTTATTAAGAAGTGGTGGCAAGATATTCCTATTTATTAGTCTAATTATTTAAACTTTATCAAGAAGGTAGTCACTTGAGCAGCAAATGTAAAACATTTTCTACCTTGAAAGCGCGTCGGCACTGATGTGATCCAGTACATAACTTGCGCTATGGATGCCGGTGGTGGCACTTGCTGCACTTAACTTTTAGAGACCCGGACTCACTTTTCATCATCAGACTTGACCCATGGGTAGGGAGGCAAACGCAGAAAATAGAGAAAGGGCGAAAATTAATGACAAAACAAAGAAGCATTGGCAAAGCCAATAAATCTCGCCCATTCAAGAGCTGTTGGCTTGACAATGTGTTTTTCACATGTTTTACACCAGTGTGGCTGCTGTTCAGGTTGGCTAAAAGTTAGTGGTGTACAGTGTCAAAGTGTAGTGGGGGAGTAGTGTTGTAGAGTGGATTTGTTGGAGTAGGGGGAGTAGATTATCGTAGAATTGAGTAGAGGGGAGTAGAGATCAGTGGTTCAATGGCAAAGAGTGTTGTAGAGTGGAGTGGGGTGCAATAGGGTGGAGTGGGTTGAGGCAGCCTAGGATTGGATTTGAGTAGTGTGGAGTGGATTGGAGTGGGTGGACTGGATGGGATGAACTGGAGTGGTTAGACTGAAATGGGCTGAGGTGGATTGGATTGGGGTGGATTCTAGTAGGGTGCATTAGTGCAGGGTTGATGAGATTAGATTGTGGTGGCTGGACTGAATTGGACTAATGACTGATAGGACTGGGGTTGGAGTTGGTTGGATTACGGTGGGGTGGACTGGAGTGGAGTGGATAAGACTAGACTCAAGTGGGGTGGATTGAATTGAACTGGAGTGGATTGGATTGTAGTGGGGTGGGGTGGACTGGAGTAGGATGGATTGGATTCATTGGATTGGAATGGGGTGGATTGGACTACAGTGAGGTTGATTAGAGTAGGGTGTATTGGATTGAATTAGAGTGGGGCGCTAGAAGCCTGCCTAAATAGTTAGCAAGAACTATAAGTGTAGTCTACCTGAAATCCTGCATCAAACAACCTGCATCATCACTAGGAGAATTAGAAGTTACCATCATGTGACTAAACACTGCAAATAGTGGCTCTGCTGGTAAAACAAAATGGTTAAAATACAGCCAAATGGCACCTTGGCAACTACAGTTCCCACTTTTAAGCATCTTTTATACTGTTGAAGTGGATGATGCCTTCAATTCTACGAAGATGGTTTGAAAAAGGGTTTCCTCGTGCATTTGAAAAGTTGGACGGATGCATGTTGTGTAAACAAATGGGACAGAATACTGTCTGTAAAAGAGAGGCACAAAAAAATTGCTCAAGAGGTTAATGCGCCATCTGAGAACATGTGGGATTGCAGACATAGGTTGGTTCGGTGGCTGGCTTTTTGTTGTCTGCCGGCTCGGGAGTCCCTCACCAGCACAGCTTGTTGCTCAGGCACCCTTTCGCTCGTCGGACTCCCGCACAGTCCCCCACTGTGAACTCAATGTGTTGGTTTGGCACAGGCGGCACAAAACCATCTCCGCACTGGGTTTCCAGGGCGGCGGCTCCTCTTCAATCAGCACACATCTTTGTGCTTATAACCACTGGCCCTACATGGCAAGGGGCTGACTGCGTAGTGGGCGGATTAAATACACTGACATCTCCTGTGACTGAAATGAAGGGAATTACAAAGGCCTATCTGCCCCTTGCTGCAGTAGCCAAGTGAGACTGATCAGACCTGAGCAGGCCTATAGAGATGGTCTAAAGGACAGAGACAGACCCCCCACCTCATTGCCCCAAAACCAAAAAAAAAGGCAAACAAGTGGCCTTCAAACACCTGCCCGTCGCCCAGTGGCATCTGCCTACCCTCATTACTAAACAGACCTTAATTGAAAGTGCTTTCGCATGCAAATATGAAGATAACAAGTTTTGATGAAATAAAATATGTGCCTAAGATCACACAATATAAGCAGGGAACCCGGAATGTGTCCAGCTTTTCTGGTTTCACTTGTAAAAATCAGCCACTGAGTAGGTATTTGTTAGTCTTTCCTTCTTATTTTAATGCTTTGTTTATCCATCAGTGTATTTTTCTGCACTTTTTATGTAGCAAGAACTGGACGCAAAACTAATGGAGTACTTTACACGAGAATCCAATTAGAAGACACACCACCACATTTTTTAGGGAGTGTGGGTGATTAACTGATTTGCCCTGAATCACAGGATGTTGAGCACACACCAAGACTCAAATCTGGTTCCTCCATTGCAAAGTTCACAACTCTGACCCTAATCCCACTTCATGGACTCAGCAAAATGTGTCAGGCAGAAGTAACATGAAAGTTCGGCTCACTTTGAGCCCAAGGTTCCAATAGGTCCTCAAGCTGAACCAGAGCCAAGTTTCATGCTCGAGCTTTCAGTGGTTTGCACAGGTCGAATATATAGTAGACTCTAGGTCAACCCCTTGCTCATGCTTAGATAGTTATCTTATCTTTCTCAGTCCTCTGCTCCTTATTCAATTGCTCTCCTCCGTAACCTTGTCTTAGTTCCACCCCACAGTACAGCTACTTTATCATCATTTTGATTGAATAGCTTGGAAATAATTCCATGCAGACTCGTGCACAATGAGCATCCTCTATTTTTTTTAGGTCACTGAATCAAGATGGCAAAAATCAAATGACCATATCAAAATGGTTAAAAAAGCAGGCATTGCCAAAGCCAGTAGGTTTCAAGGCTAATGTCAATGCCTGTTTAATTAGATTTGAATTTTATTGAACAAACGGAACACTGTTTGTGCAGGAATGGTCTGTGGTCAAGATCACTGCATTTCAAAATGGAAGACAGTGGGAGGAGGACTGGAATTAAACTGTCTGAGAATGTGATCAACGACTTTCTTTGAAGGGGTATGCTTCTCATATCTGTGGGAAGGACAGATAATTACAGAGCTACACAATCAAACACTGGAATAATAAAAGAGAGCAAAAAGTCCTTTTCTCCAAGGGTGGGCGCGAACTGCAGTGTCCAGAAAACTCAATCAACACACTTTTCTAGCAGGAACCAACATTCAGAAAGGCTGAATTTTCAGGCGTCTAGAATTTTGGCTACTATAATTATTTTAGATACAAATTGTGAGAGCAGAGTTTATAGGGGGATCAAGTGAAAGATGGAAAGGGACAAGAAAGGAGAGATTGAAATTTGACTTGTAGAGACAACTAGAAGCTGTATTTTGCAAGGCTCAAAGAGCAGAGAAAATCTGGGCTGACATTGCACAAATGGAGAAATGCCAAATCTTTACCATACTGCTATCCGACCAGAAGTGCCGAAGCAGGGGAAGTGTTTTTATAACCTCGTACGTCAATCCCAAACTATAATGTAAATTGCAGGAAATTATTAAAAGAAAGCTCATGTAAATTAGGAGAGATAAGGGTTCTGAGATCTAAGAAATTGTATGGCTGGCATTGAATGTTTAGGACAAAGGAGTAATATGAGATTGACCAATTCTTGATTGTGCTCTCAGAGCAACAACCCACCGAGCACTTCAGCTCTTCCCCTCGCATGTGCAGTGCGACAGACTGCCTAGGGTTTGAGCAACTACTTGATTAGAGCTCACACTAGATTGCTACTTTTGGAATGCCACAGGGGTATGGGAGGGACTTGGGTCACAACTTTCTACTCGAAATTTGGCCTCCTTTGGCATCGTGCTGGTAGGTGAATGTGGGTCTTAAAATGATGTGCAGTTTCTGATTAGGTTATCAGTTCTGACTCCTCCTCCGCTTCACTCCTCTCTCCTAGGTTGTTTTGTACAGCATTAGGCAGCATACCTGACTTTCAAAATGTACAAGCCTGCTGCTGAGGTTGCCAACTTTCGTTATTTCCATTTGCCATAATTCTACTCATGTGACAGCATCTCTGGCTTGTCGGAGTTTCCATGTTATTACCAGGCCTTGTTTCCAAGCCCCCCAAACTCGATTACATCTAACGCAGACCATCCTGGTAGACCCCTGCCTCTTTCGCCTTTCCTCCTCCCTTGCCGTGCTTATCTATTTAACCCCCCTCCCCCCCCACCCTCTCCTCACTCTGCTGGGCCCTGCACTGCAAGACAAGAACACCTCTCTGGTCACTCGTGCAGGACACCAAAACACTTCCCACATAGGATCGGAGCAAATTCAGCCCTGCGAACTACACACTTCCCACAGCGTTGAACAATACACCTCTGATAATGCACTTTAGCATCCCATAACGAAGTCTGCAGCGCTATATAAATGCAACTATACAATAGCTGAAAGGTCATGGTAAGCTTCCTAATTTAGTTATACATTATCTAAAGTGGCAAAAGATCTTCCAGAGTAATTTGCCATTTAGATATAAAACAGCTGCTTTCAAGCTTTAGTCAATCAACTATTGATTTTGATTTTTTTAAACTATGTAGCAATACTAAACCACATTTGTGCCTCTTGTCACTTTTTCATAATATTTGGGCCATTACATATTCTAAAGTCCTTCACATCTTATTAAGTTTATATGGAGAAAATAAAGTTATAAAATGACAAGTTACCTTACCAACATGGCATAGGCTCACAGCCATTTTAAGGCAGGGACAGTTAAGGTATTTGTTCAGGGTCACACTTTTCAGTCCCCTCCCCGTAAAGATATAGCATTGTGCATAAAAACATTGTTTTTTAATTTGCTAGATGGGCGTGCCCAGCCTGCCCAACCTTAACCCTCCCTCTCCCGGGCAGTTGGCAATTAAATGACAAGCATTTGCAATGCACTAGGGTCTCAAATTTGTCGGAGTTAAAGCTATACCCAGTTGTAAACTCCCAACCGGATTTTTCTTGCATTAAAAGAAAAAAACAGCGTGATCGCGCTGCTACAGTTCACTCGTAATAATACCTATCGGCAAAAGTGCAATTATGAACGTAACCGCCAAAAGTGCAATTATCTGTGTAACAAGGTCGATAGTATGCAAAAAGCTCGACTTCTGCCCAGCGAGATCGCGCTGCGAAAATAGAGAAAAAGTAGTCCTGATGGGAAACAGCGAGCCTCGCATGTTTTCTGTACTCGGTCACTGCGCTCGAGGAGGGTTAACCACCGGAAAAGGCATGACGTATGCGTGCCTTTCACTAATCAAAGCAATCAGATTCTAACAGGCAAGCGAACGTGCCAATGAAAGACACTGACATGACGTCGACGGGGCTCCAAGCCCTTTTCTAATACCTAAAGCGTCTCGCTAGCGATACGCATGCGATGCAGGTTCGACCCTAAAAAAAACATTCTGCCAGTCACTCTCCTCTTCCTCTCTGCTTGACCCTTCGCTACCCGCTCTACATCCTTATGCACCAGCTCGCACCCTCTCTCTCAACCTCTCTGGTCTACCTTACCTTACGTCTCTCTATCATCTCTCTCATGACCCCACTTTTCTCGCTGCCTACGTCTGCATCTTTACCTCTCCCGCAGTTCTCTCTGCTTTATCTCTACCTCTCTCTCTCTGGCTACCTGGGGGTGCACATCCGCGCTTGCTCCAAAGGGGAAAAATAAAGATCTACATGAACATTGCAATTGTACCTCTCTCAGTCCCCTCTCTACCGCACCACTTTGTACCTCACTGCTCTACCTAATTTCTGTCTATCTAAGATCTCCCTCACTACCTTGTTCTCTCTCCATCCCGCAACTCTCTCTCTCGCCTCCTGTTACCTCACCATTTGTTCGCTTTTTAATCTCTCCACCTCCCATTCCTTTCTCTGTTCCCTTTACCTTACCTCTACCAGAATCGTACCTCTCTCGCTACCTTTCTCGCTACCTCTTTCTGTTTTCTCCATTACTACCTTCTCCTGATTCTCCACTTCTGCCTCTTTCTGTACCTTTTCTCTACACCTCCGTCTCTATTTCAACTCACCATCTCTACTTCACCTCTTTCTACCCAACCCTCCCCTCTTGAGTTTCTCTGCACATCTCTCTCCATATGACCTCCCTGCTGTTGCTACTTCTCTCTTCATAAATCTCCCACCACTCTTTCTACCTTAGTATCACCTCACCTTCTCCATCTAAACTGTCTACAGTTCATGTGTTATACCTCTATACCTCATCTCCCTTTCTACTCTTCATTGCACTCTCTCAACTTTTCTCTTTTCCTCTCTACTCTCTTAAGCAGACCAATCTTTCTTTACCATTTCTCAGTTTGCCTTTCATTCTACCTCACCGTATTCTTTCCCTTGCATCTCTCTACACCTTTCTACCTCATCTCTTTACATGTTTTACCTCACCTCCCTATTCACTCAAAATTACCCCTCTCTGTTATGGCACACCTCACTATACCAGAAAATACTTCCATCTATACATTTCCTTCTCATCTATATCTCCCTCTATCCCATATCTGAAACCTTGCCTATCCCTCTAGCTCCTTTAGTACCAACCTCTTCTACCTTCTACCTCCCTTATGCTTTCTTTCTCATTACCTCAACTTTCTTTCTTTTCCTAATGCCGCGCTTTATCTCTCTAACATTTCTAACTCATTTCTATACCTCCCACTACTTCACATATCTCACTATATGGTTCTCTTTACTTCTCTGTTCCAACTCCTTCCCTGTTCAGAATCAGGTTTCACCGTCTAGCCAAAGATGTGTCCACATAGAAAGAGGAGTGATGAAGCAATTAAACATTATTAAGGAGAAAGTTATAATATTAGATTTCTACCAATGGGGTGGTGAAAATCCTTGGAGTTTGGATATTCACTGTTTCAGTAAGAATATCAATGGTTAAGGGAAATTAATTGTGATTATTAACATCTTGCAATTAAATATAGGAGCATATGTCCTAATTTAATATTATGCACTAGCTCACTATACATCCACCACGCCATGCTAAATACCTCTTTTCCAGAAGTAAAGGAAAAGACTAGTTAAGCACTGAATCCCACCAAAAATATTGCACACAAAAAAATTGTAGATGAAAGCACAAAAATAAATAGTGTTATTAATGCTTGATCAAGCTTTAATTTGTTACTACTCGACTAATGAACGATGGGTAGTGTAGCTTGAACCTTGAGCTATTTTTGCTTAGTCCTGTTTTTGAACTGTTATAGTATAATTTAATATTTTTTGGCATCACAAGGGACTGAATTAGCTTAAAATGGGAGAATATTTCGAAGTTGTTTTCAAAAGGGGCCCAACAATATGTCTTGCCTATGGACCCAAGAAACCTTAATCTTCTATCACCACCAAAACTGGTTGCAAGTACAAAAAATAAGACTCGTCGAAAACCTACCTCATTCTGATTTAATGACTGATCAGCTCCTGTTTCTGCAAAATAACGTGACTATCATCGAGAAGGCAGCCTTTCTTCCATGCTTTCAATTTCCATTGATTCAACATTGACATGTGCCATTATACCAGAATCCTATGGTGAGACAGCACAGAAACATTGTGGTGGTGCAACAACACACTCAATCAATTTGTAAAAAAAAAATAATAAAAAAAAAAAAAAACAACAACAAAATACAGCAAATCATTTTTCACAATGTTTGGTGTTTGTCTTATACCAAATGGAGCTAAACGTTTTTAGTCCAATTCGGATCAAGTCTTTTGCACCAGGATAAAAATGGAGAAAATGATTTGTAAAACTATATGCAACTGACCGATTGTGCAGGAACCGTTTTGAATGGGTCACTTGGATTTTAACAAACAAATCTTAATATACGTTAATTCCTTTAAAAATAAAATAGTGAAAAGTGGTTGGTGTTATTTTTTATATTTATGCTATAAAGAAACAGGCTCGATGGGTTTTGCATTAAATACAGATCAACATTTCACATTTTAAAGTGGAGGAGGTGTATTTTGTCAACTTCATAATAAAAAACAGGCAAACAGTGCAAAATCAAATTGATGTATGTTTTGCCACTGTACAAAAACATAACATTTGGCTCATGTTGTATCAAGCAATCATCCAAAAGGTAGAGATGGATTTGCTCAATGTTTCGCCCAGGTGCAAGGTTTCTGTCATTTAGACTCGTGAAACACTCCCCTAATTGGAAATCATGAGGGGTCGTGTTGTAGCAGATCACAGAAGTGACTTCCCCACCATATCAGCTTTCTAAGCATCGACAGCAGCAAATCTAACTATTGATGAAAACAGCCTCCTTAATAAAAGCCTATAAACGAAAGTTGTGTGTTTGGAGTTGTTCCAATCTAAATTAATAAAGCTCCTGCTGCCCCTGAGGCTACAATTACGCTCTATATGACATATAACAATATTTTAATCTGTCATGTTGTACCCTGGCCACATTCACTGTGCCAGTGCCCACCCGCCAAAAAAAACATAAAAATTGCACAGCAAATGATACATAGCAAAGGAAAAGCAAAAACATACATCTGCATTATTGTGCTAAATTCAAGCGTGCAGCTGCGCCACCTATTTCTAACTGTTCCATTTCTTTTTAAGTCAAAACAAATTATCAATGGACATGTTCTGGTCAAATATGAATGTTTAAATGCTGTTTACGTCACTTTCAAAGCAAAACATTATTAATCTAAAGGAAGTTATGAATGCAGCAGCAGTCCTTTTGCCCATAGGACTGCACAAGGAAAATGTCACTTACCCAGTGTACATCTGTTCGTGGCATTAGTCGCTGCAGATTCACATGCTGTGCATAGTCCGCCGCTTGGTGTTGGGTCGGAGTGTTACAAGTTGTTTTTCTTCGAAGAAGTCTTTTCGAGTCACGAGACCGAGGGACTCCTCCTCCTTTGTTTCCATTGCGCATGGGCGTCGACTCCATCTTAGATTGTTTTCCCCGCAGAGGGTGAGGTAGGAGTTGTGTATGTTAGTAATAGTGCCCATGCAATGGAATGAATAAGTATGTACAAGATAAAGGTTAAGGTAATATATTTACAAATGTACAAATGTTGGAGATTACTTCCAAACGGCTACAGTCTCCCGGGGAGGCGGGTGGGCGCATGTGAATCTGCAGCGACTAATGCCACGAACAGATGTACACTGGGTAAGTGACATTTTCCGTTCAGTGGCATGTATAGCTGCAGATACACATGCTGTGCATAGACTAGTAAGCAGTTATCTCCCCAAAAGCGGTGGTTCAGCCTGTAGGAGTGGAAGTAGTTTGAAATAAAGTTCTTAGTACAGCTTGACCTACTGTGGCTTGTTGTGCAGATAGCACGTCTACACAGTAGTGCTTAGTAAATGTGTGAGGCGTAGACCATGTTGCTGCCTTACATATTTCATTCATTGGAATATTTCCTAGGAAGGCCATGGTAGCGCCTTTCTTTCTGGTTGAGTGTGCCTTTGGTGTAATAGGCAGCTCTCTCTTTGCTTTAAGGTAGCAGGTTTGGATGCACTTAACTATCCATCTGGCTATACCTTGTTTTGATATTGGGTTTCCTGTATGAGGTTTTAGAAATGCAATAAATAGTTGTTTTGTTTTCCTAATTAGTTTTGTTCCGTCAATGTAGTACATTAGTGCTCTTTTGATGTCTAATGTATGTAGTGCCCTTTCAGCTATTGTGTCTGGCTGTGGAAAGAACACTGGTAGTTCTACTGTTTGATTTAAGTGAAACGGTGAGATAACTTTTGGTAAGAATTTTGGATTGGTTCTTAGAACTACCTTATTTTTGTGTATTTGAATAAATGGTTCCTGTATAGTAAACGCCTGAATTTCACTTACTCTTCTTAGAGATGTAATGGCAATGAGAAATGCAACTTTCCACGTTAGGTATTGTATTTCGCAAGAATGCATGGGTTCGAAAGGTGGACCCATGAGTCTTGTTAAGACAATGTTGAGGTTCCATGAAGGAACAGGTGGTGTTCTTGGTGGTATAATTCTTTTTAGGCCTTCCATAAATGCTTTAATGACAGGTATTCTAAACAGTGAAGTTGAATGAGTAATCTGCAGGTATGCAGATATTGCTGCGAGATGTATCTTTATGGAAGAGAAGGCCAGATTTTATTTCTGCAAATGTAGTAAGTATCCTACTATATCTGTTGGAGATGCATGTAATGGTTGAACTTGATTATTATGGCAGTAGCAAACAAATCTTTTCCATTTACTTGCATAGCAGTGTCTAGTGGATGGCCTTCTAGCTTGTTTTATGACCTCCATACATTCTTGTGTGAGGTTTAAGTGTCCAAATTCTAGGATTTCAGGAGCCAAATTGCTAGATTCAGCGATGCTGGGTTTGGATGCCTGATCTGTTGTTTGTGCTGTGTTAACAGATCTGGTCTGTTGGGTAGTTTGACATGAGGCACTACTGACAGGTCTAGTAGTGTTGTATACCAAGGTTGTCTTGCCCATGTAGGTGCTATTAGTATGAGTTTGAGTTTGTTTTGACTCAATCTGTTTACTAGATATGGAAGAAGAGGGAGAGGGGGAAAAGCGTACGCAAATATCCCTGACCAATTCATCCATAGAGCATTGCCTTGAGACTGCTGGTGTGGGTACCTGGATGCGAAGTTTTGGCATTTTGCGTTCCCTTTTGTTGCAAATAGGTCTATTTGAGGTGTTCCCCAAATTTGGAAGTAAGATTTTAGAATTTGGGGGTGAATCTCCCATTCGTGTACTTGTTGGTGATCCCGAGAGAGATTGTCTGCTAGCTGGTTCTGGATCCCTGGAATAAACTGTGCTATTAGGCGAATGTGGTTGTGAATTGCCCACTGCCATATCCTTTGTGCTAGGAGACACAGCTGTGTCGAGTGTGTTCCCCCCTGTTTGTTTAGATAATACATTGTTGTCATGTTGTCTGTTTTGACAAGAATGTATTTGTGGATTATGATGGGTTGAAATGCTTTCAACGCTAGGAATACTGCTAACAATTCGAGGTGATTTATATGAAACCTTCTTTGATGTACGTCCCATTGTCCTTGGATGCTGTGTTGATTGAGGTGTGCTCCCCACCCTGTCATGGAAGCATCTGTAGTTATCACGTATTGTGGCACTGGGTCTTGGAAAGGCCACCCTTTGTTTAAATTTATACTGTTCCACCATAGAAGCGAGATGTATGTTTGGCGGTCTATCAACACCAGATCTAGAAGGTGACCCTGTGCTTGTGACCATTGTGATGCTAGGCACTGTTGTAAGGGCCTCATGTGCAATCTTGCGTTTGGGACAATGGCTATGCATGAGGACATCATGCCTAGGAGTTTTAACACCATCTTTGCATGTATTTTTTGTGTTGGATACATGGCTTGTATGACTTTGTAAACATTTTGAACCCTTTGTGGACTTGGAGTGGCTATCCCTTTTGTTGTGTTGATTGTCGCTCCAAGTATTGCTGTGTTTGGCACGGCAGAATGTGTGACTTTGTACAGTTGATGGAGAACCCTAGTTTGTAGAGGGTTTGTATGACATAATCTGTGTGGTGTGAACACTTTGTTAGGGAGTTGGTCTTGATTAGCCAATCGTCTAGGTAGGGGAACACGTGTATTTGCTGCCTTCTGATATGTGCAGCTACTACTGCTAAACATTTTGTAAAGACTCTCGGTGCGGTTGTTATACCGAACGGCAACACTTTGAATTGGTAATGTATTCCCTTGAATACGAACCTTAGGTATTTCCTGTGCGAGGGATGTATCGGTATGTGGAAATACGCGTCTTTTAGATCTAAGGTTGTCATGTAGTCTTGTTGTCTCAGCAGTGGTAATACGTCCTGTAGCGTAACCATGTGAAAGTGTTCCGATTTGATGTAGGTGTTTAGTGTTCTGAGATCTAAGATTGGTCTCAGTGTTTTGTCTTTTTTTGGTATTAGAAAGTACAGTGAGTAAACTCCTGTGTTCTTTTGTGGACCTGGTACTAATTCTATTGCGTCTTTTTGCAGTAATGCTTGAACTTCTAGTTGTAGAAGGTCTAAATGCTGTTTTGACATATTCTGTGTTTTTGGTGGGACGTTTGGAGGGAGTTGGAGAAATTCTATGCAATAACCATGCCGGATAATTGCTAAGACCCAAGTGTCTGTTGTTATCTCCTCCCAAAATTTGTAGAACTGGCTTAGTCTTCCCCCCACTGGTGTTGTGTGAAGGGGTTGAGTGACTTGTGAGTCACTGTTTGGTTGGTGGGGTCTTGGGACCCTGAAATTTTCCCCGGTTTCCAGGGAATTGTCCCCTTCTGTATTGGCCCCGAAAGCCTCCCCTTTGGTACTGTCCCTGGTAGGTAGACGGTGTTGTTTGTGAGGTACTAGCTTGTGTGGTTTGACCTCGAAACCCCCCTCTGAAGGCTGTTTTGCGAAACGTGCCAAAAGTGCCTCTGCCCTGCGGGGAATAGAGTGCGCCCATGGCCTTAGCTGTGTCAGTATCTTTTTTCAATTTTTCAATTGCCGTGTCCACTTCGGGTCCAAACAATTGTTGTTCATTGAACGGCATATTGAGCACTGCCTGTTGTATCTCGGGTTTGAAGCCGGATGTGCGCAACCATGCGTGCCTCCTTATGGTTACCGCGGTATTTATTGTTCTTGCAGCTGTATCCGCTGCATCCATAGAGGAACGTATTTGGTTGTTGGAGATATTTTGTCCCTCCTCAACCACTTGTTTTGCCCGTTTCTGGAATTCTTTGGGTAGATGCTCGATGAGATGCTGCATCTCGTCCCAATGGGCTCTGTCATATCGCGCTAGGAGCGCCTGCGAGTTAGCGATGCGCCACTGGTTTGCAGCTTGTACTGTCACCCTTTTCCCAGCTATGTCGAACTTGCGGCTCTCCTTGTCTGGAGGTGGTGCGTCGCCTGATGTGTGCGAGTTGGCTCTTTTACGAGCTGCTCCTACGACAACTGAATCTGGTGGCAGTTGTGATGTGATAAAAGCAGGGTCCGTGGGCGGTGCTTTATATTTCTTCTCCACCCTTGGAGTTATTGCTCTGCTTTTGACAGGTTCTTTAAAGATCTGTTTAGCGTGCCTTAGCATTCCCGGGAGCATAGGGAGGCTTTAATAATTGCTATGGGTGGAGGAGAGGGTGTTGAAAAGGAAGTCATCTTCGACAGGCTCTGAGTGTAAAGACACGTTATGGAACTCTGCTGCCCTAGCTACCACCTGTGCATACGCTGTACTGTCTTCAGGTGGTGAGGGCTTAGTAGGGTACGACTCAGGGCTATTGTCTGATACTGGGGCGTCATAGAGATCCCACGCATCCTGGTCATCTTGGCTCATAGTGGTATGAGCTGGTGAATGTAACGGAGTCTGTGCCGGTGATGTATGAGTTACCGGTGGTGGAGAGGGTGGTGGAGTTACCTTCTTTACCACTTTTGCTTGTGGTGTCTTTTCTTGTGGTTGGAAATCGAGTTTCCTTTTTCTCCTGATTGGGGGAAGAGTGCTGATCTTCCCTGTACCACTTTGTATGAAGATCCGCTTTTGGGTGTGGTCTACATCTGTGGTTTGTAAATCTTCCTCAAACCTGTGTTTGCGCATTTGGGAGGACAGTGATTGTTCCTCTGAGTACGAACTGGCTGTCGGTTCAGTTGCTGGTCGTTTAGGCACCGAAACCGTGTCTTTTGTTGTTTTCGGCTCCGACGAGATTTTTCTCTTTTTCGGTGTCGAACTTTATCGGCGTCGGCCATCTTCGGTGCCGCTGTCTCTGTGCCGAGCAGCCTCGGTGGTGCTGTCTCGGTGTCGACCCTTTTCTGCAGCACTTTCTCGGTCCCGAGATTGCTGCGTGCCTGTGTCTCGACCCGAGTCGGACGACCTCGGCACCAGTTCGCCTTTTTTCGGTGCCGATGGACGGTCACCTACTTTATGGGTTGAGCCATGGCCTGTTGGCAGTGGCGTCCCCTGGGCTTTGTCTGTTTTCCCGTGTGGTGCTTGCTTCGACGTCTTACTCACGGTTTCTTCGACGTCGAATTCTTCCGAGTCCGATTCATGGATGGAGAAGGCTTCCTCTTCTTCTCCCTGTTCCTCGAACCCTCGTTGTCCTGTCGGCGTGGACGCCATCTGCAACCGTCTGGCTCTTCGGTCACGGAGCGGTTTCTCGACCGAAACGCTCGACAGGCCTCACACGTTTCTTCCTTGTGCTCGGGTGACAGGCACAAGTTACAGACCAAATGCTGGTCTGTGTAGGGATATTTACTGTGGCATTTAGGACAGAATCGGAACGGGGTCCGTTCCATCAGTCTCGATGTTGCACGCGGTTGGGCCGACCAGGCCCCGACGGGGGATCGAAATTACCCCGAAGGGCTACCGGAGTTCTTCAGGATTCGGTGTCGATTCTAATCTAACCCGATACCGAACGAAACAATACCGACATAGTTTTCCGAAGATATGACTATCTTTCCGTCCCGAAACACGGAGCGAAAAGGAACACGTCCGAACCCGATGGCGGAAAAAAAATAATCTAAGATGGAGTCGACGCCCATGCGCAATGGAAACAAAGGAGGAGGAGTCCCTCGGTCTCGTGACTCGAAAAGACTTCTTCGAAGAAAAACAACTTGTAACACTCCGACCCAACACCAGACGGCAGACTATGCACAGCATGTGTATCTGCAGCTACACATGCCACCGAACACTTAGTTTTGCAATCACTACACTGTCCATTGAGACCAGGTGGAAAGTGCCTGTGTTCCCTCTCCAAACATGGTTAATTTGGTTTATTCTTGACTGGATCCTTTAACGTGCCTGTGAGTCCCTACTACATGGTGCATAAAGTGCACCCAGAGCCTAGAAGTTAAATGCGACTCGTGGGCTACTGCACCTATTATAGCATTTAATACAGTGGCAATGCAAACACAGCTGCAAGCCTATCCTATGTAGCCTAACCGTTGTAGTGTAAAACTTGCTGTGAAACCTGTCAAAATATCACTTTTTGACAGGTAAAGACCTTCTTTTTAAATATTAGTAAGTCACTCCTATATTGGCCATGTAGCCACAAGCGAAAGTGTACGGTACTGGGACAGGAGGTTGGACAGGCAGAGAATTAATATTACTGTCTTTACATGGCATTTTGGGCCTGTTTGCACTAAGTCAAGTTACAACTATCAAAAAATTGGTTAGAGTTGCCCTGAGAACTTTTACCTCATTGGTTAAGGAATACTCAGGAGTCATCCTCACTCACTAGCTAGTGACAGGCATAAATTACACTTTCAGTACCTGTGGAAGAACAGAAAAGAACTACACCTGCTATCTGTGACCAGTGAGTAGCCCTGAAGAACTGGACTTGCCCATTCTTGTACTCAGGACAATGAAGTCAACTACAAGGGTCACTGTGCTGATCTCCAGGGTGATTCAAGGGATGCAACAAGCTTCAAGAGCCCTTTTTCCCCAAAGGTGACCAGCTGACCAGTGACAACTGGACTTGGACTAAGCTTTGCTGCCAGCCTCTGCCTGTGCCCCGACAGTCTCCAAGTGTCTTGCATGGAGGTCCTGGGGCCATAGAAGTCTACTCCTTTGGTTGTTTGAGCACCAAGACAAAGTTTAGAAATGTTGAAGATTTCTGCACATCTGAGAAAACAAAATTATTTGCCTGTGCTGGGACTTAGAAATTTTTTCAAACAAAAGCTGAAAAGCTCCAGAGCATTAGCAAGACTAACTTGCTTCCTATATCTGACCTGGAGGTCCACAGCGGTGGGTACAGTTTCAGCTTCGGCCCATGTGGTGAGGATTTTTAACTCAAAAATGTGACAAAGTCTTTTTCTGAATTAGGACTTCAAATATTTTTCATAGTTCAATTCTTTTTAGTGGAACCACTCCACTTGTTGTATCTGACTAGGGCTATGTCAGCCTGAAATTGCGCTTAGGCTCCAATAACAGTCATTGGCACTTTTCACTTTTTGGTGCTATTACTACTTAAAAGTTTAAACATTCATATGTCTGGTTTCTCTTATTGCATTTGTTGCTTACGTGTCATTTTGTTTTTGAAATTGTACTCTTTTTTAATTCGGTTTGGGATTTTTATTGATTGCTTTTTTGACTTTATTACTGTTTTGGTTCTGCATATATAATTTACACAATGTCCTAAGTTACTCCAGTCCGCACTGTGCCATAACTGCCAATGGGTTAAGCACATGTTAATGTAGTGACTTCAAGAGTTACGATTATTCACTGATGTGGGCAGTCGCGCTTCCTAAATAATAATCCAATTTCTTACAACCCTTGCTTCCCGTAATCACTACCTAGTCCTGAATCTTAAAAGCCATTTCAACCCCTACAGATAACCCATCCCTGGACCAAAAAAACCCTTACAACCACATTAGTTTACCTTATAGATACCTTAAAACCCTCTTATGACCCTTTATCACTACCACTTAGAACCCCTTAACAAATTACCCACCCCTTACAACCTAAAAACCCATTAAATCAAAATATTATCCATCCCTAAACCTGTAAAACTCACTAATAATCAATAGTAGAATTTAAGTTATGTAAAAGCATTGATAACTTTTCATTCAACTTTTTAATACTTTGCCCCCTTGTAAGGAAGGCGGTTTATTATATGGTGTGTCTGTGAGACCTCACCATTTATTAAAGTCTCTAAATCGTGTTGGGTCCGTCAGGGTCATTTGTAAAAACCTTAGCTAAACCCTTGTCAGCTATGGCTTTGAGCAATCTGGCTTTTAGACACCAAAATGAACAAAATCCACCAGAGGTTCTTGAGATGTAAATGATGAAGCAAATTGTAAATCACTGCTTTTTACTCACTTCAACAAGTATTGCGAACTACAGTGGCTACTTTGAAAATGTTTTATAAAGTTCTGTTCAGGTACTCCAACCCGCTTTGGGTTAACAACTCTGGCAGGGAGCAAAGGCTTAGCAGGACAGTTACCTTGTGGTCAAAGCTGTCTCCAGTCCAGTTCCAGGACTATGGGCAGACCATCATAGACATCAATGAAGTGGTCCTGATGCAAGGGATACATGTTGTTAAGGATGCTGTAGATGCTGATCCGGTTGTCAGAGGTCAACCCTTGGTCCACGAACACAGTGTGGTGATTTTTTCCACAGTGGTTAATGTCTCTCGAAGTCCAGGTGAAGTGGTCACAGAAAAATCTGTGGTGCCTTTTAACTGAGGTTACTGTCTGCCTTGGGCAACCAAACTGCACTCCGTTCAATTGTCCCAGGTCCAGCATACTTGGGTGCAACTTTTGAGCATTAGGACTCGGTCTTGGTCTCTGTCGCCAAGTTGCACTTCAGTGGTCATTGGAGATCAAGCAATTGTGACTACCAACTCGTCAAAGCAGGGTTCTTCAGCTTTTGTTGTCCTGGAGGTGTCACAGCAAGTCAGCCAACTGACTTTTGAAGTCCACTTCTTCTGACTGGGGCTCAGGGACGACTGACGACTGAGTTTGAAAAGAAAAGTGGCTGAGTTTTGGAAATTAATCCTGACATATTTTCATTTCATATGCCAAAGCAAAAAGTGCTACTGATTCTAATTTACTAATATTTAAAAGGAAGGTCCAATCTGATTTTAGCAGGCAATAAAAGTAGTGAACCTAAAATGGGAAGTCAGTGGACAATTTCAGAGACAGAGGACACAATTGGTGCTACATGCATAGGAACACTAGTCACAAAGCTATAGAATACATTACATGTTCTACACCACTGGTATTGACCATGCAACAAATCAAACCAGAGAGAGGCTGACTGTTTTCTGTGAAGTGACTCACCAGAAGCTTCTAAGAATCCCTCCACATTCCGCAATATGCTTAGGCCATGACCTGTGACATTTCTTTGAGAACATAAAGTATTTTTCTTAAAATATGATTATTATTATTTTTTTATACGTTGGCGTACACATTAAACATTGACTCAACAATTCCCGTTCCTTGGCCATCTTGAAGTTCAAATAAGGAATCAGACCAGCAATACTGTTGGTGTGTGTGTCCAGCTCACCCAAGTTCCCCATCACTACCCATTCACCAGTTATCCCAAATTTCTTTGGGCAGCCTCGTGTCTTATAGACCTCCTGTTCCATCACCCTGTAATATTCCATTCTCATCTCACCAGTCCTGTAGTAGTGGGGGAGTCCCAGATCCCCACCTTTGGCAATGTCAAGCTTTGCTACCATGCATCCAAGGTTCACCAAGATCTTCTGATATCGGGATAAATCCGTTGTTCCCATATGCCAAAGGGTGCTAGCCAGGGATGTAGCTCCAGTGATTGCCCCATTGCTTATTTTAGGGATCTCTCACTGTCTCCCAGAAGTCCCTCAAACGGGGGCAGCTCTAGAATGTGTGGTAGAATGTGCCCTCCAGCCCGCTTCCTCAAAGGCAGCGTACATCCTCCACTCTGCCCATCGTGTGCAATAGTGTGTATATATAGTAAACCCTGTGTAAAATATTTATCTATATTAAGTGAAAGCTACCTTTAACAGCCATCTCCACTAAGAACCTTAGAGCCTCCGCCAGTCCTCAATCAAGATCACAGAGATCCCTCTAGCATCTGCCTAACAATTTCAACAGAGGGGTTTGGGTATTGCGCATGGCAGTGCTATATGTCAGTGAGGTTGATTTCTTATCTATCCGTCCTTCAAATAGTCTCCTTTCCAGGGGGGAATCTTCTTGTGTTTCCTCCTCTATGGGCACACATTGTTGGAGGACATGACTCAATCCCACATACTTAAACCACTGTGACTCTGGCATGCTACATTCTGTTCTCAGGAAGACAAAGGTACCTGTCCATTTGTGTCCCACAAATCTGCTAGTATAGAGAGGCTGACGTTGTTCCAAACTCGGAAATCCAGTAGGTCTGTAAAAAAAAAAAAAAACTGTAAACTTCGCACTTGTATAGCGCACTACTCACCCGTTAAGGTCTCAAGGCGCTGTACGCATACCGCTGTGGAACCCCTCCTGGCTTTTCCCTGTGAGGTGCCCACTCCTGGACAGCCCCAGGGTGAAGCCAGGCATCCAAGCACTGTGACGGCCGTTGTGGAGATTAAGCAAGCTATTGCCCAGAGTCACAGAGTGGGACCCATTAATTAGATTAGACACCGAGGCGAGAATTATCTGGTCCAAGGGAATTGAGCCCAAGACCCGCTGAGGTGGGAATTGAACCCTGGTCCCGGGCCAGATCTCTGCACAGGACATAGACACTTTCCCTCTCATAGAGGTGTTTTTATGGTCTGCTTATCTTTCCATCCCGGTCTCCATATGCATTTCCCCCTTCCCCCCCCCCACCCCCGCTGTGGCTTCCTCGTGTTAATTGAGAGTGTCACTCATAAAATCGTGTGATCACTGATCCCTCCAGTCCTCAATTCTGCCTCTCTGAATCTCCTGAATGAGGAGACTGGTGTAAGAAAGTAGTTGAGTCGTAAGTGCATGTCATGTACCCCTGAATAAAAGGAGTACCCCTTCTCCTCACTGTGGAGTGAGCGCCAGACATCGCACATCCTAAGTGCCAGCACAAAGCCTACTAATTTCCCTCTGGTTGCGTCTCTCTCTAGTTTAGTGCTATGCCTATTTAGGTGTGTCTCCGGTGCCAGATAAAAGTCCCCATGAATCACTATCAGTGCCAGGGGGGCTTCTATCAGTATGGTCCTTAGTTACTGGAGCTTTATTGTTTGCAGACCTGGCGGAGCATATACATTTATCAATAACATGGGTTAGCTTTTATACTCCCTCAATATTGCTAAATAGCAGCCGTGTGCATCTGTCCAGGTACGAGATATAAGGATCAGGAGATTTCTCCTAAGGAGGGCAAGAAGACCCTTTGAGCCAGAGGTATACTGACTGTAGCCTATCACTTTGTATCTCCCGCTTCCCATGCTGTAATTTTCCTGGAGAAACGCAACATCGAGTTTGTGTCTGTCTAGAGCCCTGAGAACCAGACTTCTCTTCACTCTATTTCCTAGGTTGTTGACATTCCAGGTCAACAGCATTAGTGACTGGGTGTTGGTCATGATGGGTGAGTGTCCTCTATTCTCTGAGTGGGCCCAGCCCCTGCGAGTGCATGGGCTGCGAGTCCCTCCTCATTATGTACTAAGGTGTTTCTCATTACCCTCAAAACTACCCCCTCCCTACTTTACCAGTTGGTGATTCTAAAACTGACCATCCTCTAACTCATGGTATGTGTAAATCCCAAACTATAACCATTCTAAACATTGTGGTGTTTTTGTCACTGGGATATAACCAGAGGTCACCCATGCATGACTGCCACTTAGCTTGTGTCTGCAAAAAGTCTCAGTTTTTCTGTAAACTCCACTGCCCCTCAATATCTCAAGGTCTGGGAGATTGACACAATCTTACCGCCACATGCTGCCATTTAGGGCTCTCCTATACCAAATGGTCAGGCGTCATAGGCATGATGTACAGCAGCTGATCCTCTTCGGTGTCCTGTTCTGTCTATGTCCACTCCGAGCCGCAACCTTCTTCTTCGGACACCAGGGAGTTCATCTGTTATTGCTAAGGATGTCACATTTTTTAATCTCCCAAACTGTCTGTTCTTTGGCTGCCTTCACTTGCTCCTTCATCAGGGAGGACACAACTTTCGTGTGGTGGCATCGCTTTGCAGGCACCTGATGCCAGCCATCAACACTCCATTCTTCCTGTGGCGGACCCGACCGTAGACCTTGCTTTTCCAGCCATGACCATGCCTACTGCGCCAACATCATGAAGTGTATATTGCCTCCATACACAAGCCGTAGCTTAGCAGGGAATGGGAATGAATATTTGAGATCTAGCTGGTGCAGTACTTTCTTTACTGAGACATACGCCCCTCACTGTGTTTGAACTAGGTTGGTGTAGTCCAGGTACAGGACCACCTCCTGGCCCTCTATTATCCAGCAGGGTCCATGTTTCAATGCCGCTTGTAGGATAACATTCCGATCTCTACAGTTCATCAGTCTTGCTATAATCGGAGGCAGGGGGGATTCCGGTGGTGGTGGATACACCAGAATTCTTGTCATGCGTTCCACAGAAAAGACGCAGGAACGGTTCCATAGCAATACTGTTTTTTCCAGCCACTCTTCCACAAACAGCATCTTGTTTGGGCCTTCAGCCCTTTCTGATACCCCAACCAGTCAGACATTATGGCGGCAAGATCTGCCCTCCGCGTCTACCAGGCTGTGTGTCAGCAGTTTAACCTCTTTCTCCAGGACTTTGTATTACAGCCTAAGTTCCTTCACCCACTGCAGGCCGGTACCCACTTGGTCTTTCGTCTCCATTACTCGATCAGGCAGTTTTTTATTGGTCTTCTCTGAAGAGACCTACTTCTGGTCTCCGCACTGCAGCCATCTGTGATTCCAGGGACGTCTTTGTGTCCTTAATGGCCTCCAGGATAGTCACTGTGTGTTCAACGAGGTATGTATGTCCTTCTGTTTTTTCCAGACGACTTCCTCCAATGCTTCCACTTCTGCATCAGAGGACCACTTCCACCCATATGTGGCTTACCATCTTGATTGCTGTGTGAGCCCCTCTTTCCATGAGCTGCAGAGATGTACCAGTCCAGAAGTTTTGGTGGGAGGGGGGGTTTGGGTACAGAGTCCGCACTTATCCAATACACACCACCTCAATGCCGGCTGAGGTTCAATGAGTTAAAGAGGTCCAATTATCCTTCCCACCTCAGGTTGCAGCAGAGCGCTGAGTATTATTTATGTGTGGCCAGGTTTGTTCAGCTCGGTTCCCTCTAGGGGTCTCACTGAAACCCACTATCTGCTGCCAGGAGCCAGTGACCCTCCTCTTCACTGATGCAATAGTATGACTTATTTATCTGGCAGGGGCTCCATTGTGCATGTACAACCTTCCCTGAAGTGCTCCACTGTGCAACAGGGTGCAACAGTGGCCAGATCCATTTATACGCTGTCCACTGTATTGCCTTGAGTGCTCCTTGCATCAGAAGAGCGCTACACCCTGTCCCTCACTGGAACACGGATTTGGAGAGCTCCAGTCCCGTTCACTAGGTTAATTCCCAAATAACACCCGAACCTGGGCAGTGTGTGGTAAAAATTTGACAAAACATTCACTAAGGAAAACAGTAGCACCAGTAATTTAGGCATGAGCAATGTGATAAATTCCTCCTTCATATATCTTTAATTCACAAAAAGGCCCCAACATGTGGTAGATAAAAATATCGCTGGTCCAAAAGTCTCAGTCAATTTGCAATTTACTGTTTGCAAACAAAATGATGGACTGTGAGGTAGCACAGAGCAAACCCACCTGAAATTTGGATACTCCTAGACATCACTGCATCATGCAACACAGTGGTCAATGCAACTCTACTCAGCTATCTACCATCTCGGGAATACCACTATATTAGTTCCTATCCATCCTAGGAGACAAGAACCAACTTATTAGAATATATCATTTATCCTCATCCACTAAACCCATGTGTGCTCCAAGGATATTAGCTCTCGTGACACCTCTTCAACAACTACCTAGCTCCTTTGACAAAGGATCTGGCTGTGCCAATAGTAGTTTCAAATTGATAGAAATGGGGTCTCTAGTTGGCAGTGGTTTGCACCCTGTCCAAGTAGGGACTCTCACTCTAGTCAGGCTAAAGGAGTCACACAGCTAAGATAACCCCTGCTCACCTCCTTGGTAGCTTGGCTCCAGCAGTCAGGCTTATCTCAGAGGCAATGTGTAAAGTATTTGTACATGCACACAGTAACACAGTGAAAACACCACAAAAGTACTCCACACCAGTTTAGAAAAATAGCCAATACTTGTCTGAGTAAAACAAGACCAAAACAACATACCTCCAACATACACAAGTAAAGATAGAATATTTGAAGATTAAATTTTAGTATAGCACTTAGAAATGCAATATATCCAAGTAAACGGAGTCGTTTCCAACAGTCCAACGCCACTCTCGAGGGGGTGCAGGCCAGTCACAGAGTCACACATCCCCCTGGTATAGTACCATAGAAGACAATGAGGAAACAAAGATGTTGAACGAAGGCAGGGAGGTGAGGGTTGCTGTAGCTGTTTAGCAGGGGAGGTGAGGTGTAGGTTCCTTCCGGTTGCAGGGGAAGTGATGCAGCATTGGCGGCGAGCTGCTCGTTCCTTATGACAAGGTGGGGGTCAACGGATCGGCAGGTCAAGACGTGAGGAGTCGACTTTGCAGTGTTGCGATCACATTATGGGGTCATAGGTGCGGCGGAGTAGGAGGCCACGGACGTAGGTGATACAGTGCTGTGGACTCACACTGTGGCGTGACTTCGGAGGTGCTGTGGAAGCTTTGGGCCTGCGGCGGTCATAATTGTTGCACTCAGCAGGGAGCACACAGAGTTGGAATGTTGCTCTGGAGTCGATGTGCTTGGTTTCTCCTTGGTTGCACCAGAACTCACTCCCAAGGGCCAGAAACTGGATTTGGCACCACTTGGCAAGTCAGGACTCTCAGCGAGAGAGCCCAGTTACTGGCAGATAAAGTCTTTGATGTCCCTGAGACTTTAACTGGAGGCAAGATCAGTCCAAGCACTTGGAGAACCTTTGGAAGCAGGATGAAGAAAGCAAAGTCCAGTCCTTTCACTCACATGACAGTCACAGTAAGCAGCAGGCCAGCACAGCAAGAAAACAGGCAGAGTTGGCAGCCCCTCCTACAGCATCTAGCTCTTCTTCCTCACAGAATATCCTCAGTCCAGAAGGATTCTAACTATGGGGTGTCAGAGGCCCAGTACATATACCCATTTCTGTCTTCGAACTAGGCAAAGTTCAAAGAGAAGTCTTTGTAGTGTACAATAACCTTCCTTTCCCTGCCCTGGCAACAGACACACTTCAGGGGGTTGGAGACTGCTTTGAGTGAAGACATCGCTGTCTTAAGGTGCATGTACCAGCTCGTCCCACCACTGTAGCTCAGCAAGACCCATCAGCCTGCTGACAGGCCATCAGGATATGGAGGGCACACCTCAGCTCCCTTTGTGTGACTGTTTAGAGTGAATGCACAGACAGCCCAACTGTCATCGTGACCCAGATGTGTATTCAACAGACAGGCAGAGGCACAGAATGGTTAAGACAGAAAATACCAACTTTCTAAGAGTGGCATTTTTCAAACTTACAATTAAAACCCAACTTCACCAAAAGATGAATTTTTAAATTGTGAGTTCAGAGACCCCCAAACGTCATATCTCTATCTGCTCCCAATGGGAAATTACCCTTAAAAGATAATTCAAGGCAATCCCCATGTTACCCTATGGGGGAGAGAGGCCTTGGAATAGTGAAAAACAACTTTAGCACCACACCAATACATGTCCTACCTTTTAAATACACTGCAACCTGCCCAAGGGGCTGCTGTTAGCCTACTTTAGGGGTGACTTACATGTAGTAAACAGGAAGGTATGGGCTTGGCAGGTGGGTGCACTTGCCAGGTCAAAATGGCAGTTCACAACTGCACACACAAACACTACAGTAGCAAGTCTGAGACATGTTTACAGGACTACTCGTGGATGGCACAATCAGTGCCACCAGCCCACAACTAGCATTTGAATTACAGGCCCTGGGCACACATAGTGCACTTTCCTAGGGACTTACTAATAAATAAAATATGTCATTCATGGAGAAACCAATCACTATTACAATTTAAACAGGGAGCGATTGCACTTTAGCACTGGTCATCAGTGGTGAAGAGCCCAGAGTCCAAAAACCAGCAAATGTGAAATGCAGCACAGGATCAAAAACAGGAGTTCAGAGGCAAAAGGACAGGGGATAACCCTGCAAAAGGGCCATTTCCAACACAAATTAACATAGATAACACAATATCCATGTACAAATAATGAGGTGGAGTGCTAAACAATCTAAATCTGCTTGAGCCACATGCACCATTGAACAAAAGAGAATTTTCAATGTCACAATTAGTATAAAATTGAGATCCTACTTATCCGTTAAATAGTTGTGCATACACTCCTTTTTATATTGGTCTTTAGAATTCGAACTACCAAAAGTTCAACTTTTATTGAAAAGAATCACAGGTATACAGTTATAATGGATTCTATCCCTTTAACTGCATAAATATAATAGTTTGCTGTAACTCTGAGGGACATAAGAATTGGAGAGCACTCTGTGAATCAGTGGGATATCTGGTTGGTTCCATAGCTGTTTTTGTTTCTGCTTAAATAATGATTTTGTATTGCATCTATCCAGCTTGGGGTTCCTCTCAAAATGTAAAAAATTGAGTATGGTGGAACACACTTCAAAATCTTTTCCATATAAAAATTATCTAACATTGATACCTTGGATATATTGTGGATTCTAGTGTGCATAGGCAGAAGAGCCGTCAAACAATACACTTTCCAATCTGGAAGTGCCATCCCACATTCTTCTCAGTGAAGATTTGATACGATTATCCGTGGATTGGCCTTGTTCCATATAATCTCAGAGAACCTTTCATTAACTTTTATTGTAAAAAATAAATAAAAAAAAAACATTGATTAGATGAACTGGAAGGGACATAAACAGAAAATTAATTAAGGGCAAAATATGCATCTTAATTATTGCGACCTGCCAATAACCAAAATCTGTAACTTCTGCCCCTATCTAATTTATCTCTGATCTTTCTAACTAAAGAGATTATAATTAATCTTCAAAAAATGAGCAAGATCATTCATAACCCTAATGCCCAGATACCTAAGGGGACTATTCGTGTAGACCTTCTGAAGGACTTCAGGAAAGTTCTTCACATCAGCATTGAACAGCAACCTCTGTTTTTGCAGCGTTTATGGTATGAACTGCAACAGATGAAAAAGTTCCTAACATTTCAAGCACTTTTTCAATAACTATGGGGTCTGGTTGAATATATAAAAAAGCTGATTGTCAGCACACAGCTTAAATTTGGGAGAGTCTGGTATACGAGCTGGGAAATCTCCTATCCTCCTCAGGGCACACACAAAGGGTACAATAAAAACAGCAAACAAAGTTGACAATGGATACCCTTGCCTTGTGTCCCAAATGATTTTTATGGAGGTTGACATTTTCCCATTTAATGCCAGTTGTGCCTTGAAGCCCTGGTATGTTCCAGCAATTGTCGCAATAAGTTGACCAGGGAATTTAATTGTTTCAAAGGTTTGAAATAAAAACTCCAAATCGTAAGCTTTTCAGCATCCACAAACAAAACTGCTGCTGGGATGTGATTAGTTGCATACTAATACATAGCTTCAATTAGGAAAGGTGTGTTAGAAAAATTTAATGTGTACGTACAAACCCATTCTGATCAGCTGCCACTAGATTGGCTATTACCTTCGATATTCTCCTAGCAAGGATCTTCATGAAAATCTTATAATCTGAGTTAAGTAAAGTGATGGGGCTGTAAGAATGCACATGCTCCAGGTTCTTTTCCTTTATAGGAAAACAAATTAAGATTTCTTTCTTAAATGAAAAGGGGATGGCCACCCCTTTCAAAACATGATTGAACAGGCCTGTAAAGCAGATTCGTTCGGTATTTATTCATTACTGAATACCATTCGGCGGGGTAATCATCTTCCCCCAGAGCATTACATCTTGGAAGTTCTCTTACTACATCAAACACCTCTTCTATTTCTATCGGGTGGATCAGATTGCCTGCTGCCTGTTACCAATAAGGGAATTTGAGCCAGGTTTATAAAATGTACAATGTCTTCATATGGTGGATCAGTATATCTTACGAAAATAGACACAGATGATAGACTGTATTCTCTCTTTATACCTTTCTATTTTCCTTCGTAGTGGATCTTCTATTTTGGTGATTTTATTCTCACCTTTCGAGACTAAGTGCGCCATGCCAGCAATCTACCACTGACCTCTCCTTCCTCAAATAGCTCTTATCCATATCCTTCTCCAACAAGAAAGTCTGTCATTTCTCCTCGGCCATCTGTTCAGCTAAGTATTGTTGTTTGTCTAGTAACTGTTGCAACCTGGTTTCAGCACTTTGGAGCGCTCTTGAGAGGCTTAATAGTTTCTCATTCTCTATCTTTCTTTGGGCCCTTCCATAGGCTATCATCTCACCCCTCATTGTTAATTTGTATGCCTCCCAAATGTTTTCAGGTGATGCAGAACCTCTACTTTCCAATTTAATAAAAAAACGATTTGAGTTCTGTTCTCAATCTCTTCGACAAAACCCTCCTTTGCAAGTAAGGCTTTATTAAAGGACCATCTATTCCTAGTGGTAGTTAGAGAGGGCAGCTGGACTTTAAGGCTGGCTACTGTATGACCAAAAAAACATTTAGGAACATAGGGCTCCTCTAGGTTTCTCAAGGAATCAGAGATAAGAAAGAAGTCTGAAACCGGGGAGAAAAGAAAGTATACTGTTTCAGAAAGGGATTCGATCTACATCAGGGATAAAAAAAAAAGCCAAACTCATCACTTGACCTATCTATGGCTTGCACCACTCTAGGCTTCCTTTCACTAGCTTTTGTGATACTTTCATCCAATTCTGGGATTTCAGCACAGTTAAAATCTCCCCTAATTACAATATTTTTCAAAAAGGAGAATTAAATCATACAGCAGCTCAGGATCATCAACCACGAACCGTATTTATTGAGACTAATGTTATTGGCACTTGCTCATTTATCACGTCTATAATCGCCCATCTCCCTTTCTCATCAGTCAATGATTTAGTAATCTTGCCACTGTCGGTCAATGATTTGGTAACCTCTGGAATAAGCCTCTAACTTGCTAAAACGGCTGCCCCACTGTGTGGTGCCGAAGAAGCAGAATGCTGCGGAAGTTGGATTGGGCTCCAAGTAACTCACACGCCTTCTCCTTGAGGTGTGTCTCCTGTAAAAACACAAAGGTTGGTTTGAATTTTTTCATCAAATTAAAGATGGCCCTGCAATTCCTCAGATTATTGAGCCTATTCACATTAATAGCCAGAATGCTAAGCTAATACCTGTCCATAGAGATCTTCTATTTGAAACATATTACCATACGGTCCAGACCCTGGCGTTTCCCCATCTCCAATGTTGTGGTTCTTCATACTGCCCACCCTCTGTTTCTGAAAAACATTATTCGACATTATTCATGATCCCAGAAACAGATTTTTTAAATCCAGGAGCATCTCCACTCATAGGCTGATGCCTTTTCTCTCCCTTTCCGTCCAATCTACAGTTTCTCTCTTTCTGCGCCCCCCCCCTCACAAACAGCCTGCACTCTGTCTCCCCCCCTTAGGTACTCATTCACCTTCTTCCCCATCCAAATGGATGTTCTACCCACCATTCACCCTTCCAAGTCCAGTGACTTCACTCAGTGCCCTGACCCCAGCTACGCCACTCCCCACACCCAGAACCAGAATGCTAAGAAACAGAAGGAACAATATCTTGTATCATTATATAATACTGAAAGCCCACAATGCAACAGACTGTATTACAATGATCTATTTTCTCTGAAGTTCATGCAGGTATTTTCTCGCTTCCTCTTGTTCCATTCAGCAACACCTTTAGGCTTGCTGGCTGCATTAATATAACCTGATCCCCTCTGCATTAAACAGAGTAATCAGTGATCTCAGTTCCTTCCGGCACCTTGAGGTCTCAAAAGTCGTATCTGGAAAGACCTGGAAACTAAAGCCCTCTGGGGACTTGAAGTTCTGTTCCTGTGTCACGTGCAAAAGAACCTTTTCTTGATTTCCGAAGTCTCCAAAGTTCACTAACATTGTATATGGCCATGCAGCATAGGCATACTTAGTGAGTGGGACACGATGCACTCTCAATCATAAGTTCTTTAAACTCTGGGAGGGCAAGGGTCCTTATTACATTTTCTATACCTTCTACTGGTGAGAATGCCAATTCTTTTCTTTCAGGGACACCCACAAAATGCATATTTGATCTCCTTAACTGTTTTTCCTGATCTTCTAGTTGGAGTTTAATTGACTTAATCTCCTTGGCTTGAAAGACATTTGCTGACTTAAGCTCACTCTGGGAATCTTCCAGAGCAGAGACCTGCATTTTCACTTCCTCCAGTTGAGCAGAGTAGAAGTCAATTTTCATCTACATTTTCCTCCATTTTCCCACTCAGGGACTGGGCCAGCGATCTTTGACTTTGTTTTAGCTCCTGTATCTTTCCCAAAATAGTGGTCAGCAGTGTCTCAATTTTAATATTGGGGGTTAGGGTGCCTCTATCAGCAAAGGTCTCTGCTGGACTGTCTCGTTTACAGCATTAGTTGATCCTAAAGTTGTAGCAGACTCTTGAGACACCCGATACAGCTGATGAGATACAGGTACAGAGTGAGCTAAATACTGATTGGAGCACTGCAGCATCTAAATTACTGCCATTACTGAGACCTTCCCTAAACTGTCTATCATTCCTCCCCACATCTCCACGTAGCACCAACTCTGACAACTGTAGAGGTTGTAGGAAGTACCTCTTTTCAGCAGGGCTCTCCTCTCCATCCCCATGTCTGTTCCAGGTGAGATCTGCCAATCCCTTAGCAACAGGTGCACTGTTGACCCCTTCCCTGTATTATTTCCAATATTCTTGTAGCGGCCTGTCAGGCCACTTCTTGATGCTGAAAACTGAATACAATCTGGCACTGCACCCTTCTATTGCTTTCCCCGAAATTGACAGCAGCAAAAGCAATTAGGTCTGTACTTGATCAGCCTCAGTGCCTTCTGCAGGATTTTCATGTGCAGCTGCACTCACCGGAGTAGGCAGCTCTTCCAGGCCAATCTAATCTCCTGCAACTGGTGGTGGAACAGATTATGAAATAGACTCAAGTACAGTAGGGGACATTTCCAGCTGGTGCACTTCAGTCTGGTCTGTCATTGGGGCACCCCTGCTCACTCTATCCACTACTAATGCCCCCAAACCTTTAAGGGGAAATTGCTTTAATCTTTCCATCTGGTGCTTTATTACTGCCAGTGTCCTCCCAGCTCTAATCCTTTTAGGGTAACCTTGCCTCTTTCTTGGGGGGTGAGCGTGCTTTTCATTCTGCTGCACTGACTACTCTCGAATGTTCTCCTACTGTCTAACCAATAATATCATCGGTGGCCTAATCAACTGCATAATTCAATCCCACAGACACACCATCTCCAGGTTCATCACTGTGCCCGTCTCCTACTTCTTATGCTAGCCCAATCTCCTTCCTTACAGGCCGTAAGCCATAAATATCCAGTTCCTGTAGCACTCCTGTGGTCTTGGATTTGGTCACCCCCATCTGGCTGTCAATCTCTCTTTGGTACATACAGTGCACTTCTATCCTCAGATATAAAACACAGAGACCAAAAGAGAGAGCCCAGCGTCTAGCACGCCATTATATCTTTGTTGAATCTGTGTCAGACTTTTAACCAAGATTTTGACAAAATTTTAGCCATCGAAATGCTCCTTACCTCCATCTTTCAATGCTCATAATGTCCTTTAGTGTTCATGGTTGGTTTCTCAATTCCACCAGCAGAGAATGCCCATTTGATCTCCTCTTGTTAGAGTATAGATTGGCGGGCTGTTTTTCCCCTACCATCGGCATCAGTGCCAGTGTCAGCAGAGAGAAAGTTTGTTTGCTGTGTCCCGCCTGTTCCACAATTACTAAAAAGAGGGCAAATCCTGCTAATAGTTGAAGGCAGTTTGGAGGGAACTGTTTCAACACAGCGCAGGATTACTCTAAACTAAGCCACACACTCATTCGTTCCTTTGTTCGAAGATCTCTGCAGCCGTTACTGGCATTGCAGTGGCCATGCTGGCTGGGGAGCGACTTCACTGGCAGAGGCGGAGAAGCATTAGGGATCTCCCCGTCCCCTGTCCCAAACATACACTTCATGTATGAGCTGCCACTTCCCTTTCCATCCAGAAATCTACCCTGGATATTCTTGACACCATCTCTTGATCCCCAGCTATTTTAACAGATGGAAGGAGGACTCCAGGGGCAGGCCCTTCTGAGTAGGTCTCCTCTGATGTAGGTGGAAATCCAGGAGCCTCAGACTCCAATAAGAAAGACTACAATGGGAAATTCACTGAGGTAATTACAGATCCCTTTCTCACACTAGACTGTGATAACCTCCCACCTCGGTCCTGGACAGTAAGAATCCAGATGTCCGTACACTGCTGTGCCTGTATCATTCATATATTCCTATATAGTACAGTGTCACCATGAATACAGCCAAGAATGTACCAATATTTTGTATTCAAATATGTATATTTTTTTAAAGCAGTTTGAAGCTTCCTGTAGTACTGAATATGTTTGCTTATCTACATGGCCCAAGTATGCCCGAAAGCCAGAAGGCTCAGGGTTGCACATTTGCATGTTTCCTGGAGGCACAGACTTGCTTTCAAACTTGGTAAGGTAAAGCAAGATTTAGTAGCATAATGAGCATAGTATTGTATGTATGAATGCTATCTTCTCTTCAAGAAAATCTAGTTTAGGAGATGATAGGAGAATAAAAAAGGAAACATGGTTGGATGGGTAGAACTGGGAGAAGTCCAGAGAAAAAGAAAAACGAGCATCATTGCAAATTTAAGGTAAAAAGTAGGTGGGCTTTAGGAGTAGTGCTATCGGGGACAACAGGCAGGATTGCCAGGACCTGGAGCACAGACCCTTAAAGGGTTAACATGTGAGAAACAGAGCTCCCTGATCTAGCTGTCCTCAAGGTGTGGATTGAAGTATCATTGAACACAAGAAGCTCTTTGGGTGTGAGTGCAAAATAACTACCCTAATCCCCACCATGAGATCAGTTAGAACAGAAATATAACTCAAGGGAATCCTATCCCACTTTCAGTTTCCTTCCTTACCTCACTCAGAATGAGCTATGGGGTGATCTGAAGTGCATTGAAGATGTGACCTCAAGCAATGCTTTCTATGTTAAATTTCTTACAAGTGCACAAGCATGCACCAAAGAATAACCAGGATGTGCTGGGCGTCTGGGCTTACAGACAGGAGTTATCAAGCTTAGGCATTAAGATTAATAAGGTGCCCCTCAGAAAGGACTGTGGAATCTCCAGAACAGTCCTGTATTCAACTGTAATTCTAACCCTGACAACAGAAGCCCTTCTACCAGCAGAGTAACCAACCTACAGGGACCCAAGCATGACCGGATCATTATGGGTCCAAGACTGCAGATAAGCTTTGGTCAACATAAGGTTAGCAGAAGGATGCGGACAGGGTGTGGTATGCCTGTTGCTCTATGACCCGCACTGTGTCCCTGAACCATAGACATAAATTGCTACATTACAAATTTATTGACAGAATTTAGATGAACCCCACTGAACTAACTAAAATCGATCCTATGAAATCCTCTGCCTGCCTGAAATGTGCTGTGGAAAATGCGGATGTCGTACACATGACATGGACCTCTCCCTATATAACGGCATGTTGGCATGACGTACTCACCACCTTGTCCTCCATGTTTGACGTCTGGGTCTTGCCGGAACCTCTCCTGGCCTTATTAGGGTATATGGAATCTATACCTAAGCCTTCGGCGCTACATGCCGTAGCGTTGCTGCTGGCCAAACCCGAGATAGCTTTATACTGAGGCTCCAAGACCCCTCCTCACAAGTCTGCTTGGCTCAGAAGCCTTATGTACTGCAACACAACCAGCGGAGTGTATGCCTCTCTACAACCACCTACTTTCTACCCTGGAGATGTCTGGCAACCATTACCACTTACCAGCCTGTCTCTCCAGGATGCAGAACTCTCAGCAGGTTCTGCTTTGCTACCCCGTGCTTAAGCACCTTGCCTTAATATTGCTATATTTCTGTCCAAGCCTGACCAGGTTAATTTCTCCATTGCTGCAATGTCAATTCTACATTTATGGTCAGTGGCACTTACTGTTTTGGCGGACATCCCACGTATCTGATGTAGTCCGATGTTATGCCATTGTTGTAATCTGAATATACCATTCCATTTATGGTGATGTTGTGTATTGTTCCGTATGTTAAAAAATCAATAAAAAGTTTTTTTTAAACAAAAAGGTTATCAGAATGATAATATAGTATGACCCCCACAGTAAAGGTGACTGGGTCATTCCTTCCTTGCTTGGAACATCCCTGTATACGTTCTAACGGGTGCACGGGAGAAAGCTCATTACCCCTCCCAAAACGTCTACAATCCATGGAGCTAAAATGAGTGCCCTAGATCTGCCTAAATATAGGACTCTTTATGGAACTACATTACCCCCATGTGAAGCAGCTTGTAGTTTAACGTTGGCTGGATGGCAGTGCGAGTCTATTGATAGTTTCTTAAAAATCTAAAACTGGAAGATAGCCAGTCTCGCACAGAAATTCGAACTGTCTGACTGATGTTACTTTGTGGCAAATTACTCCATCTGTAATTTGCAAGCAGCTTTACACGCAATCCTGGCTTCTGATCCAGTTTATAATTCGAGGTACACTGCATTTAGTATCTCTACAATAAAGGGCGCCAGAGACCCTAAGTGGGGTTGACAGTCTGGATTGTATACCACCTTGAACTGTAACACAACTGAAATACCTACCTATCACAAGGATATTCAACAACTGCTGTTAACTTCTAAAACTGAAATGCAATTGAAGGTTTTTAATGTCTACAATAGAGGAACCCAATATAAGTTAAGAGTCTGCAATTGCCTGTTTTACTTCATTATTAAATGCTTTTAACATTAATGGGAAAATATCACTGGTTCTAGCAGGCAATTGTAATACTTCCTTTGAACCAACAAGATAGTACAAGATGGTTTTGTGCTTCTGGGTGGCTCCCCTAATCCCAGCCCATGCAGGGCCTGTGGGCATAATATGGCAGAACCACATCAGATTCCCCCATACTTTTCACAATAGCCTGTGTAAGAGCAGTATAGATTATGTAATGGTTGTTGGTGATAAAATGCTTAGAAAGTGATCAGAGCTCATTAGTTATATAACTGGCACCCTTAACTTTTATCTCACAGTCTTCAAAGCCTGAAGGCTCCAGAGCAAATTTTTAAGCATATACCTCAAATAATTTGAAAGAGTAAAGCTGGATCAGGAGTGGTTTGACTCTATTGTCAAACCAATAAATGATATGTGACCAATATTTAACATTACTTTACTCTTGCAAAAGCATGAACCTGTACACATTTTTTTTAAATAATATATTTGAAAAATTGCGCATGGTTCGACTATCAGGCACAGCCTCCACTTTTGACTGCAGACGTGCAAAGTCATTACTACTCATGTCTTTAAAAAGAAAATCACAATAATTGACAGCAGAGCCAGCAACAAGGGCCTAAAAAACAGAAACGTTCTGAATAGCAAGATCATGAAATAAAAATCATCTAACAAAACCATTCACCGGCACTAAATAGACCCTCGTGTTAATTTTGGTTGGGGGAAGAGGTGGGTCTGTAAAAATAGAGCTTTTCACACTAAAATAAATCTTTGCTTCTATTTATAAACAAAACAGAAGAGCAAGGTTGTAGGTCTTGACAAAGTTCCATCTGATTTATATAATCTATGGAGGATTTACTCCATATTCAGAGGAGCTCTGATACCACCTTCTTGGATTGCAGCTAAAATAGTACCAATATACAATAAGGGTGACAGATATGATCCTGACAGTTAAAGCCTGGTCAATACTTTCGTTAATGTACATAAAAACAGATTACCTTTGCAGTATTGACCAGACTTGAGGTATGCACAGAATCTAACTTGTTCGTTTCTATAAATCAGGCTTTGTTTCGAAAAAAGAAATGCACAATTGATAAGGTCTTTAGGTTTCATTTACTTTTGGAAAAGTTTGGAATGCAGAAAATATTACTTTTACGTTTTCTGTTTGTGGATCTTCGATCCAATTTTGATAATGGCCACAGGCACTTATTGTGGAATGCTCTTCCAGGGAAGGGAATTCCCCTGGATCTTTTCAAGATCCTGATTTACTTCCCTGATTGTAACTTGTCTACCGTTAAACGTGTCGCCACACGAGAAAACCACACAATCTTTCCCAATGAACAAAGGCATCCCCCAAGGCTATTCTTTGCTTCCCTCCTTTTTTGGATATGAACCAGGTAGTTGAGGAGGTTAGCAAAAGTACCAAGGATGCCCCCAACCTCGGCTCATTGCCACCTTGTGATTTGCCAATGATACCCTTCTGTTTCTAAGTCTGCTACTGGCTTAGACACTGTTCCAGACAAATTTGCCACATGCTGCACAAGTAAGGGTCTTCTAGCTAAGGCAGATAATACAAAATGAATGATGTTCAGAACACAAAGGTGTAAGAAATAGTTTTACCCCGCACACCCCTAACCTGAAGCAGGTGGATGTGTTCCCTTATCTAGGGATTAGTTTGAGATCTTGTATTACTTGGAGGCCACACATCTCCAAAATGACACAGAGGCCATTCTGGCATGTGCGAGCGGTGGCCTGCTTCACAACAGAAAACGGAAGACCACTGTGCCTCTGCTCTGAAAGTATAATAAAGCGCAGTGCCAGAAGATATTTCTTTAAAGAGCAAAACTTTGGAGCCATTCAAATCTTGCTGATCAGTCAACCTGTGATAACGGTTCCTAAAAAGATTGTGGAGACTTCCCAATGGTTTGCCAACATTTCCCTTTTCTTTGAATTTGGGGATCACTGATTTTGCTTCTTGCGCCAAACTTAGACCTCTTTTATACTGGATATGATTTTGGGGCCCCCCAGAACCTGACCATCTTAAGCATACACTTGGTGAAATGCTGCTTTACTCTGACAGAGCCAAGGACTGGTTGAGACATTTTGGTGAAAACTGGTTTTTAATATCTTTTGGACTGTCCTAATACGATAATGCTAGACAATGCCTCAGATGTAAAGTCTGCAAATGAGCCCTGCCGGAGGAAATACAGTCTCTTACTAATAACCACTGCAGTTTAAACAAAGCTTTTTTTGCTACATCAATTTACACCTAAATTCGAGCCATTTGTAGATGATGTTACTCATCTTGTCAAATTCCGGAGGGGTATTTTACCACTCAACTATTCTGTTTCTACATGGGGTAATTGTGCCCACGGTGTACGGTTGTACCAAACTAAAGACAAGAAATATTTTTTATTCTTTTGTGCTTCAAACTTTGGGACAAAGCATCAATGGCTGCTAATTGAATAAAGAAATTCAGGTGTCACAATTTGAAACCTGCCCTGTAGACATTGAAGATTTTCACATAAAATAAAATGGTGGCTGTTTTAGATCATTACATTTTTACTGCATGGCTCGTTAGGCAGCGAAATGTTGGTCTGTAATACTGACTATTATTGTAATTTTCTTTTATAACAGTGTCTGTTTTAGCTTTATGTGTTTTATGGGTATGAAGTCAATGAATCTTCATCTCAAGACTTGGCCTCGACCGGCGCCACCGTACATTTAAGTGCTGTGTATTGGCAGGCATTGCCCCGATAAAGCGCAAAACACAATAAATAAATATGATTTTCAAAGATTATTTTCTCAAGATGGTGCGAGCCTGTCTTCCGCAACTACACTATGGAAACTGAGGGCACGTATAAGTCTCTTGCAGGAGCAATATCGCACCCTCATTTGCAGGTTTGCTTGCTAACAGCTTTGAGAATTGATTTTAAGGCCATGTGTTTGGTTCACAGTCTTATATTTAGGTATTCATTTGCAGGTTGGAGGCCAAGACCTTTTTAGTGGCAACATCAACATTTAAATTGCTGTCAAATAATTTCAGCAGAATCACATATGTTAAAATTTCGACAAAAGAGGACTACTTACATGTTGGTGATGTAGTACTTCTTTCTCAGGCAGGATGCAATCAGTTTGGTTGAATTCTGCATATCTTAAATCAATGACTTAAAAGAAAAAGACATCACCAATGTAAGCTGTCGAAATTGAGTTAGCAATTTAATCATGATTATCCTCTTTTTAGAAGTTGACGTTCAAGCTCTCTGAAGTAGTACACTAATGCTACTGGAATTGTACAAGCCCTACCTGAAAACGTATCCACTTTAAAAGAGTAGCTAATGGATTCCAGACTCATTCCACCATCTGCAAGTCACTGAATATTGCAATAGTAATTTCAGTGGAATTACATTAAAGGCCTCATTTATTTAAAAAAAAAGTGGCAAAGAAAGAACCACCAATAAAACAAGGCAGATTCTTTGTCAACACTACCAATTGGTTAGCTTGCAAACACAGAACTCAGTAAATAGCAGATTTACCATAGCGAGACATTTCTGTCTCTGCTTTTCTAGTCCACCTTTGTGCAGTGTTATCTCTGCAAGAGATGCTGGTAGTTCTCCCAGTAGCACATAACCACCATGTTCTGCACAGTCAGAACCAGGAAAGACCCCCCCCCCCAAAAAAAAAGAAACGTGGTAATACTGTATTCCTAGCATGCTGCTAGTCAAAACAGCAAGTTAGGAACAAGACAGTGTACCCCTCATTTGGGTGTATATTACAAGTGTCCTCTGTAGGGGTGGTGGAACATCCACCATCTGACACTATCAGAATGTTCATCCGTATTTTCCCCAGTAAGGTGGCTACCTTCCAGAGCAGAGGCAGCATTTAGGTAGAGAAACCTCAGTAGAGACCCAACACTGCTGCGGCAAAATACCAAACTCTTCTACCTTGCTAAGTGAACATTCAACTACAAAAAACTTTAAATTACTTTCTAATGTAGGAGGCATCCAATAATACATTCAATCAAACTAACAGAAATGTGAGCCACAGAATGCAAAACTGGTTTTATGAAAAAAACAACAATGACACATATTAAGATACTTTTTATTTACAAAACAAATTGTCCAGAAATACATTACACAGACCTGTTTTGTGAGCATGGTTATAATGTTCTTCTTGAAAAGATACTGGTGAATATTGTGCTTGTGATAGGTGATAGAGTAATGCCACTCATTTCACGGGTTCACATAAACGATACAATATAAGCGACCACAGTGCAAACTACCCAACTCAAAGAATGCCTCTCAACCTTTGTTGGGTAATGCCCATTCAGAGCTAAAAAAAAAAAAAAGCATATGCTTTTGATTACCAACAAAATCATTCACATCTGTGATGAGAATTTGGAATGAGGTCCTAGACAGTGCCAGATGTAATGGTATTTTAAGTGAAAGTTTGGAAAATGCATTCGAATTTACTAATTCCACATATGCTGCAAGTGAACATGGATATGTTAATAATGTACAGACCCCGTTTGAGGGGTGCTGGACTTGAACCAGCAAGTTAGATAACAAAAGGTATGTCAAATATACAAACTTAGCTTACCAATTTGCCCGGTTCTACCAACGTTTTTTCTTTCAGTTTAGAATGGTGTGGCAGCATTGATATGATTAAGGAATCTTTATTTCTTTCCCTCTGGGCAAACATACAATTTTGATAGAGAGGTGAATGAACAGGGCTAAGGCACAGTTCATATCAACATTCCTTTTGATCTGGAACATTAGCAGGTTTAAAGGTTGAAACTGAAATGTAATTGTAAATGCTTCACTAAATTTAATACTGATAAAAAATGGAATATCTTTAAAAATAAAAAATGCAAATATATACAGAATGTGTTTCCCTCCTGAAACTTCCTACCACATTTTATTAGCTGTATTAAAAAGATTAACTTAAATACTGGCGGGTTGTCAATGTTAAATAATGAAATAACTCTTTGTAAACTGGGAATGTTCGTATAATTTAAAGAAGGGTGGATGCATTCTTTAAAATCTGGCATTTAGATCAGTATAGAATAACTTGATGCAGAACAAGTCCGTGAAGCAAAATAAATAACTGAAATTCCAATTTGCTTTCAAGCATAGGTGTGGTTGAAGTTTTATATGATTAGACAACCACTACAGTGTTGCCCATTTTCTATTCAACGTACTGTTTAAAATCCTTCATTTCTTGTCCTCCACCCCAAATAAAATATCACTGTATTTCCAGAATACATTTTGCTGCATTAGTTAAAACGATTAGCGTAAAAATTGGAATGCCTGGCAAATTGAAATGTCAGCCTTAGGCATTAAGGAATGTAGATTAGCAAAAAACACTAATTCTCACAATGCATAAAAGAAATCTGGAATAAATACTTGAGTTAAAAAATAAATCCTGAAAACGTGTGCTATTTAGGATTCCAAAAGTGCAGTTTGAAATATTTTAAGTGGTGTTCATGATCACATTTGGCTGCCAACTAGATAGATTCAAGACGTGTGCTCCTTCAGGATAAAGGTGTTTCTTCCTGCATCCAGGATGTGCACCTGTGGTAGGAATCCAACAAAGTGGAGCCAACAACACAGCCACTCAACTAAAGGTATGTTGCTCCTCCTGGTCATAACCTTGTCACTGTCCATCAGGCCATTGGCAGAAGAATAGTTCTGTCCCAGGTCCTAATCTTGCAGTCTATGAAATATCAACAACAGACCAAGGTAAGCGCAAAAAATGCCACATTGGTAGGCTTTGAGAAGTCCTAAAAATTGGGTGCCAACTCATCAGCTTTCCTGAGAGAAAGTCAATAGCAAAGACAGTGCGTTCCCTTTTCTCTGGTCCTTACAGTTCAGCCTGATACAATACCAGATGCTCTGCCATAGGGTGCCAGGATTTTCACAAGATGGCTTCACTTGCACTGAATGTCCACTGCACTCTACAAAGAGCTTTTTGTTTGTTATAGGTCGCCATCAAGTGGGGGCTGGCACAGCTTGTATATCCTAGGCAAAAGAAATAACATTTTACTACACCAAAAAGATATATGGTATTTGCACACACAAGAAAATAACTTAAACAAGCAGTTCACAAATAAAACGAATGTGCAATGCTCAGATACCAAAGAAAATTGTGTATTATGAGAAATATACTTCAATAATTATAAAAACGAGGGAAATATAGCATTTGGAGATCATACATATTAAGATTACCATTGTCAAGTGTCACGTTCTGCAAGTATTACACAATTTACATACCTGAAATATTACGTTGCTTTGCCAATGTTCACCTAAGATATTGAGCTCTAGCATACTGGGCTTTTTTAGGGTGTGAGCACTTTTCATAAACGCATAGCAGCTTTGGATGCTACCACACAAGAATTAAAGGGATCTCTCAACAATGTTGAATGTGGATGAAAAGTCGGAATATTGAGAGAAAAGAACATTCTTTTTTTCAGAAAGCCTAGAATTTCCAGCCAGATATTTATTATTACAGTTATATGCGTGAGGCCACAAATATATTACATCCAGATGTTCATAACAGTGAAGGTTGGTGTGTGAGGTTTTCTATCGCTAGAATGAGGTTCTCAGCTACAGATGGGCTCTGTCAGGTGTATTTATAGGAAAGGAATGCCTGTACTTATTGCAAAGGAGGAGGGAATAATTCCAATTTCAAATGAGGTATTGTTTGGAAGGTGGGACATGGTGTTTGCAGTGATGGAATCAGTGTGGCCTATGCAATAAAACAAACAGTGATATTTCAAAACTGGTGCAGTATTTACATTATATCCCAAAACTGACACAATGTGTCTACATTATTATGCAATAGATTTTTCAGTTCTGAGATACGTATTTCGTTGTCCAGTATTACAAAATAAATATCTTGCAAATGTACAAGTAGAAAGTTAAATTAGTGTTATTAGTAGACCCACTTGCAACACTGCTCCTTTACCTACTTTGAGGGCTGACTAACTGCTACTGACTTAGCAATACGCTTACTAATATAAAAGTAAGCATTGAATATTAACATTAACTATCATCATTACATACTGTATAGGAGACAGCAAGACGCTTGAGTCAAATCAACATACAAATCAATTATCCCCATTTGAAAATAAAATGATCACAACATTCTAAAAGGGACCTATTATGCATTACCGTACCGTGGTGCAGATTGCGGCATTTGATCCATAACTTTCAGGTTTTTAGCAGAAATTTCAACCCTTGGACCCTGACAGAAAGACAAAATGCTGTTTAGAAACTTTGTCAAGCCTTTTTCTTCACCCATACCAAAGTAAGACAACTGGAATCTTTTCTCCACTTAAAATGTATTGACATTTCATTACGTTTAATACACTTCCCTGTGGTGGATATCCTATTTTTCAACATTCACTTCTCAGGAAACGTGCCCAGTTTGACAACACAAATATCCCTGTCATAGTTTACTCAGCAGCACTATGCAAAGAATGAATCCCTGCCAAATTAGTTTTTACTCTCCTTTTGATCCGCTCAGACAACTGAATTTCTCTATAACAAGCTACACAATTCATGACAATATACTCTGCAAAGGTGCGGAGGCTTAAAATGTCTGTGCTATTTGATATGACTACAAATGTATAAAGATTGGATGGAGGATAACCACCAGCAAAGGAAAGTTGCATCGACCCTGAAGACCCACTAGGCAGAGGGTCAACCCACACTTCGTGCTGCAAACGGTCTATGCCACCCCTAGGTTGCAATACGTGCAGACTTTCTCATCTCCCGTTGCATAGGGCACTCGATGTGTGGGCTACACAGAAGCATTATACTTAGTTTGCCACTTACACAGTTTATGGCTTTAAGCACAGCGCTAAGCTCTTGGGTCTTTTCTTTAGTTGGACAAAATAGTACATCAACATTACAACTCCCTACATACAAACATAATGAAGTAAATACATTTTCACTCAAGTAGTGAACGAATACAAGACATAGCTGTCTGAACATTCTCTGTACATCGTCTTAAACCACACCACTTATTGGAAAAACACGTCAACTGTGCCACTACATGTTAGATGATACATTTGATTTTAAATCACTCCCTAACCATGTTCCCCATCATGTGCAAACAGTGTGAGTACAGTGAAAATTATGTGAGCAATAGGTCTTTCCAAACCACTACCAGTTCTGTGTTCCATAACCAAGTATTCACTGTTGTGCGTTATTTTGAGGATATGAATTTCTTTAGTGCCTTGTGCATATGCTTCAATCATACGCTGAATGCCAACGCGTATTGCCATAATTAACTGTTTGTAGCATACTTCTTGAACATATGCAGTCTGCTGTTGAAACTTTTCGGCTCTCTTCTCATGCACACATTCAGCTTCACATACTATATTCGTTCATACCGGTTATAGTATCAATGTCATTGGCGATGTCATGTTTTTTCACAGAATTTCTGAGGTTTTGAGGTTTGCAAACCTACGTATAATAACGTTTTCAGTGATTTTCTGTTTTTTTATGATACACTTTTATACAATTCCAGGAATACATAAGTCACTATGCACAGTCTTTCACCATGCACAGCTGGGAATAGCCACAGGGCCTGACCAATCACTATGTCATGTACCCAACTTTTTCATGGACACAGTACACTGTGAATGGCCTTCGGTCCGGTACCGTGGTCTGTGTTCCTACTTTACATAGCTTGAATACAGGATGATGATTTGGATGACAGGAGAGCCCTTACACATACCCCTGCTATGCTAAGCCTTGGACTGTGTTCTTTCTTGATATGCAAATGGTCCTAGAGTCCAGTCAAACTTCTATCTATTATCTATAAACTATTGATCATGGATTACAATGACAGGTCATATTTCAATTATATACAAAAAAGGAAGCTTATACAAAACTGAGATATATAAAGAGAGAATATAAGAAGGAAACTGTCCTAATTTCAGGCAAGAACTTTTTTGAAGGGGAAGGTGGTTTTTTTATGGGTTTTCTTGTTTTGTATTTTTGATTAGTTTTGAGTTTTTTTCTTCAAGACCCTCTTAGGATGATGCCTGCTAGGTTAGGATACTGTAGAAACGAGGTACACGAGAAATATAATTAAATATATAATTAATATGATGAAAACTAACTAAATAACTAATGAAAACTAAATTAGGTTAAATCAGATTACTTAAACTATTTTTGCAACTCCTATTGCATGTGTTTCGCTTTAAAACAATGTTCTGATTTTGTTCACTGACCAATACGTGTGCCTTACGGCATACATAGTTGTCTCTTTCACTTACTTCTTACAGTGCAGGAAGGTGTGATTCTCCTTCCATCACGTACAAGATGGTTTGGTATGCTCATCAGATTTTGGATTTCACACACATATTCAGAGTGTTTGGACGTTAAATGTGTACGCACGCATGAATTTCTAAAATAATATTGCCCTGGATTACCTAGGATGACTACTTCGCCATATTATTTACAAGTGGCTGTGGTGCATTGATTCTCTTCAAACCTGTTAGAAAAGTAAAACCCTTCCATACAACGTTCACATTTGCTTGTTTCACTGGTGGGTTATTTCTCTGCACCACAATGGAACAATTGTCTTCTGGTGTCTGATCCTGTGTTGGTTCTTTAGGTGTAATCCTTTGTTCTGCTGAAGGGTTTTGCTCTTCTGTAACAAGGTCAGCCACAATCTTCTGCAGTTCAAATTGATGCTACAACTCTTTCCTTTTCACAGGTCACATAGAAGTAAATTTAAAAGTACCTGGAACTCTCTGCATAAGTAGCAGTTTTGCATAAGGAGTAGTACATTTAAATTTATAACCAATGAAATTGTTTACTGTTTTTAACTTTTGTTACAAAACAATGGAGCTCTGCAAAGACTGTGCGTGTCCTTCTGGGTTGATAGTGCATGAAACATTTGGAAAATCTATTTTATAGTTGCGAACAGTGCTTGATAGTTCCATCCACTTACCAGTAGCTATGAAGTTTTCAGTTTTTTTTCATTTGTGGTCTAATGTGTGGTTCAGTGGCATTTCTTTGTGGAAGTCACAGGTTTTGCCAAAAGTCCATGATTGTTTATGAAAAGGACTACCACCCAATCAGAGGAAGCAGCAACTTCCTGAACAATCTGCAGGTTTCTTTTTACCCAAAGATTTTCGATATGCATGCACAGATATTCTGAAATTGAGTATTAAACCTTGAGTCCAGTTATCTTCAAAGCCGTCCTCCAAAGTGATAAATAATGTGTTCAGTTAATAGTCCTCCTTCTTTAGAATGTTGAATTCACAAATTTTCCCACTGACATCCTTGGAGCTGAAAAAGGAAGCTCAGCACTCAAAATGCTGAGCAGTAGCTGAGGAATCTGCAAAACCTCAGACCATCAACAGCATGTTATTGTTTGTTGGATACATTCTACGTCGCTAATCCTTAATTTTGTCTACTTCAAATTCAAGTATTTACTTCGTTAAAAGAATAGATGTCTGTATTCCAGATGTTTTATTCGCTGTTTTTCAGCTGGATTCGATTGCTTGTAAAGATGAGAACAATGCCAACATCAGCCAGGACCCAACAGTTTGAAGAGTGACGAATACTTGATTTAACTAAAGATGATTATGAATGAAGCAAAAAGTCGTTCTTAAAATCCATGATTTGGATTTATTGCTTTCCCTGAGTGTGTGTGAAAGGAAATTTAATTCTAGGTGTGTGACAAGCCTTCTCTGTGACCAAAGCTTTAGCCGTGGTATATTAGGCTTTTACAGTTGAGGAACCACAATTATGTGCAAGAACTCACTCACTCCATCTTGGGAGATGCTGTGTCACCAAATATATGGGAAAAAGTCAACATCCGTTCCAGCATCTTCATGCAAACAATCCCTACAACACTTTGGCCCTCATTACAACCCTGGCGGTCAAAGGCCGCCAGGGTTGAAGTGGCGATCGTACCACCAACAGGCTGGCGGTATAATTTGCCATATTTTGACCGTGGCGGTAGCGCTGCGGTCACACCGCCGGGACCGGTGGTTTTCCGCCATGGTTGTCCCGGCGGTTATAATCCGCCAGGGCAGCACTGCTTGCAGCGCTGCCCTGGGGATTATGACTCCCCTTCCTGCCAGCCTGTCCATGCTGGCGGGAAGGGGAGTCGCAGGGCCCCTGGGGGCCCCTGCACTGCCCATGCACTTAGCATGGGCAGTGCAGGGGCCCCCAGGCACAGCCCTGTCGTGATTTTCACTGTCTGCCTGGCAGACAGTGAAGAGTGCGACGGGTGCTGCTGCACCCGCCGAACCGCCACATTGCCGCCGGCTCCATTAGGAGCCGGCTGCAATGCTACGGCCCACATCCCCGCCCATCGGGGATGTCCAAATGCGGCCAGCGGGTTTCGCGGTACAACCTTGGCGGGTCGGACGAGTAATGAGGGCCTTTATTTTTTTTTTCTTTCCTCCTTTATACCTTCATTTTTCTGAAGCCTTACCTTTTTATCTTTTTCTGTTTTAAAAACAACAAAATAAAAAAATACATAGAAACAAAAAAGGGCTTTTAATTGCTACTTTCTGGTCTAAAAAAGTGAATGCTAATTTTGTAAGTAGAGTTCTAACTTCACCCAGTTTTATACACAGCACGCTGATATTAAGCTTGATTGCACTTTAAAAGAATATACAAATAAATATGTTTTGCTTTCCAATGACCAAACAATCCAATTTAATAAAGAAAATTATATCTGACGCAATAAGCATTGACCAATAAATTGTTGCTGTGGATAAACAAAGACGCAAATATAAGTATAAACAACTTAAAATTAAAAACACCATCAAGAAAAAGTACTACAAACATTTAAATGAAAAGAGAACAAGGTGATTTCTACCATGTGTTTTTTCTGAAACTAAACTTGTATTAAATACCTTTGGAATAAGAGTGCAAATTGTCATACCACAATCATCATTCATCAGACAACATGTGAAACTGAGGATGACAGACATTTCAAAAGCACATTCTTAAAATAGCAGGATTCTAATACAGTGGTGGGCCCCAAAACACTCTATGACTATATTGCATGTACCTGCTTTCGCATGATGTCCGTGGCCTGCATAATGCATTTTGGTAATAAACCATGACTTCGTGCTAGTACGGCTGCTTGCTCCAGGGATACACTTAACGTACTCCTAGAAAAGAGATATTTACATATGATCATCACTAAAACCACAACAAACCAGACATTAGGCAGATTCCCTTTAAAATGAATAGGACTTATAAAATGTAATACAAATGTTTGTGGCTATAAACAATTACAAAGATCCAGTGAGACTTGGGAGCACTATTCTTATTGGCATGCCTCAAGCCCAGAGCAGTGATTTTAGGCCTGTTTGTTGCTACTGGTGGTCAATTCACTGATGTTCAGAATAACTTCCGAAAGAGAGAAACAAGTAGGCATCTAGCCACCATCTGAAGGATTTGCCACCGCAGATTCATACAGTCTTAAAAGTTTGTGAAACCAATTAGTATAACACAGTAACATCCATCTACAACACAACTCAGACTGCAGCTGCTTTGAATTTACATTGATTGACCTAGAGCATAGGCACATAGTGTAAATTAATCTATTATAGACTATTGGAAACAACACATCTATAAATAACATAAACGGAGAGATCGAAAAATCCAGACACAGTCTTAGCCCCTCCTTAATAATTTCCTCCTTGTACGCCCATACCACAATAGTTGCGACACCTAAGTCCCTAAATACCCAAAATAGGACTGTGGATGAGGCTTAACTCCAATCACTGACTGTGGAGATTCTAAATGGCTGAGTGAGTTCAGTGAGGGTGAGGTGACAGTATACCCTTAGTACTGACTGTGGGTGAATAACTGTGGACAACTATAAATCCTCTATAGCCTACTACAGGTTAGACGAGGCCCCCAAAAGCAGACAGTGGATAAAGTTAAGCCCCAATATCTGCCTGTGAATAAGTAGCTATGGGGGAATGCTGGCCCTCAATAGCAGACTACTGGTGACTGTGGGTACGGCCAAACATGAACAGCTGCCTGGGTGAGTGACTGTAGGTGACTATACATTCCCAATAGCTAGCTGTTTGTAAGCCTAAATCTCCCATATCTGACTGTGGTGAGGCACACTACCCCAACAGCTGACTGTGGGTAGAGTTGAACCCTAGCAGCTGTCTGGGGGTGAATGACTGTGGCTTAGTGACAGTGGAAGATTATAAATGCCAAATAGCTGACTATGTGAGAAGAGGAACATCCAATAGCTGACTGTGGGTAAGGCTATACAATAAATGTTGACTGTGTGAGTCATTGTTGGTCACTGTAAAATGGCCAGTAGATAAGTGTTGGTTAGTTTCAACCACCAACCACTGCCTCAACAAAATTAGTAGAAATCATGCTGCAAGAGTCTTGGGTGTCTAGCACACTTTTGTTTTAGTTCCATTTGTGGTATATATGATGACTGGATTGATGTCTGTGATATGGAAGTCCAAAGTGAAAAGAACAAAACTCTTCAGAGACTGTGAAACAAGCAACTGTATGGTAAGACCAAGATGTAACAGTTTAAGATCACTTTAAATATATTTTCAGAGAAGTGTGGGGTTGGCAGCAGACTGGACAATGAAGATATTAAAGTTGGTCAGCATGAGGGTCCTTGGTCATGTGGTAATAAAATTGCCACTCATACTTGACTGCTGCAAAGCATATTCAGGGTTTTAGTGACAACACACCATGCTAAGCTGATGTGTCCTATATAAACAAAACTACAGAGTTATGAATAGCTCACCTTTAATCAAACAATTCAAAGCAAACAGAGCGAAGGGATGCTATCAAAAATCAACAATGGCAGCATCTTACCTCTGCATTCCCGTGCCACACATTACAATCTGACAAGCTCCGAGACGATAACAAAGTTCTGAAGAAATGGGTAAGAGTCCAGCTCCAGAAACATTACTACTGGAAACGCCTGTCGCAGGGTTTTTTATATTTATGTAGGACTTCAAGAGTCTGCAGAGCTCATCCATTGCATTTATGGGGCGAATTAGCTATAAAGTAACAAAAACATAAATTTCACTTTCAATTTGATGCCAAACATGGTAATGAGAAGAAAGGGATAAATACATTTAGATACATTAGGTATATATCAAGTTTATCCCAACCTAAGAGTTTAAATGGCTCCTGACACTTCACTCAATCCTTGGAGAATTCTCTTGGCGTGACAATATCTTTACACATATCAGATTCTACTGCCCCACTTCATAGCATGCCTTTGTCCTGACAGAATATGGTACATGGATAACAGAATGGTTTTCCAGCTGACTGAGAAAAAAAAAATTGTGCCAATGTCTACAGGTTCTCACTTGGCCAAGAACTTCTAAATGAAAATCACTTGTGTTCAATTACTATTTCCCGATGGTTAAACGCTGGACAAGAATTCAATCAATCTGGTTCAATCAAAAATTTGATGTGCAGCATAACAATGCTGGAGATTATGAGGGAAAATCAATCTTCTGTTGATTATTAATTTAAAGACGGAGGTTCTCGCCCATTGCAGCTAGCGGGCCACCCTGCTGTTCCTATCAATACTGTGACTAACAATGTTTCACTTCCCCTAAACTTGGGAGAGGAACCTACTAAGCCCCTACAGGTAAAATTCCTACAGAACTGGACTCCTTCTCTCCCTACACATGCCTTGTGTTCAGGCATGCATGGAGATCACATATGAGCCATGTCTTGTGCATGGAAAGACTCCACCTTTTTCTGGTTTCTGGCTAAAATATATATTGAGCAGAGTCATGGCTGAATAGAAAGGTGGACTTAGACCAGTGTAGCTAACTAGGAACATTATCTTCCAGATATACCTGGCAACAGCCCCCACACTATGTATTTTTTAAACTGAGGACTAGTTCACATCCTGTTCTCCCCACCCTTTGTACTCTGTCAAGGACTGTTAAAAATGTAGATACCCTACTTAGGAAATCTACACTGTGCCCGAAGAATCCAAGATTCATTGACCAGCTGGTGTTATCCGTCTTCTACTTTGTGAAAGCTGGAGAAGAAAACCAGATTGGCTGAGGTTATGATTTTGCCATGGTTTACGACCAGTGCTCCGGTTCCAATTAAGGTGTGACTTCACAGAGCCAATAAGCTGCAGCCATCTGGCCCTCTAGAGAAGGAGTGATGTCCAAGGAAGAATAGAACTCAAAAGTTTGTCTTTTTTCCTCAAGCAAGGAACAAGCCTCTGGATTAGACCCTGATTTAATGTAACCTACCTTGGAAAAAGATAAAGCAGTATTGCTGAGGGCTGGAGAGGTGCTGATGCTTGACCAAGAGGACAGATGGCAAGGCCTAGTGGACTGAATCTGTATAACTTTCATCTTGAGAAGGCACCCACCCAGGGCCTGGAGTGAACCCTGCTCTCCAGCTGCCCCATACGTAACCTAAACAATAGCTTTTCAAGAACTGCTAGTGACAGTCTACGAAAGTGAAGTTAGTAAGTCAGTATTGCCCTGTTCTCGCAATTCTATCAATGAGATTGCAGCCGCCTGAACCATCACAATTCCAGTCAGACGGGCATGAAGGTTTTTCCTGTTCATCTTTGAAGGGTATTATTCATGCGGCTGAGGTTTTGTTAGCCAAATCCATGAAACATTTGAAGCATTTCATAGAGCATATGGTTACAAAAAATGGGGTAAAGGCACAACAGGACTTTGATCATGCAGTTTAGTTTTCAAGAAGTTCCTGTTTTTCCCCCCTAACACAATTTGTTTCCTGGATTGCTTTTGCCTATGTAAAACGTTCCTTCACATCGCAAGATAATTATCTTCAAATTGAGCGATAATTTTCATCACATTACACTGTCACTGTAAAAGAATCCAGTCATGCAGAAAAATAGAACATAGAACTTTTCGTCACATTTAACTTTTGCACAGCTGTTCTGTGCACAATGGCAAATGTGTGACACAATTTTTCTCTGCAAGTTTATTTTTGGTGGCGCTTTGCTCTACACAAAAGAAATTAAGCAGAACCATTTAGTTAGCATGAAATAAGGGTATGGTTGACATTAACTGTTACAAAAGCTGAGCCATCCCTGACGAAGAGGCAAAATGAAAAGCTTTTGCCAACTTTGAGAAGTTTCACAGTTTGACACAGTACTTAGTAAAACGAGCAAAAATAAAAAATAAAGCTTCAACCTCACACACACATACAAGAGGCTCTAAGACTAAGACACAGTTCCCAGGTTACTATGAGGAGCCAGTTAGTGGTCCACTTACCGGAATGTTTTAACACAGCCAGCCCCCTGTGAAACACCAGCTGGCCGTGACTTCGAAGGCTTAGTAGCCTCTGAGGACCTACTAAGAGTTCTCCATTCACAGAACCAGTATCCCCACACTTGTTTCTTTGGAGACCAGCTGGAGCAGTAACTGGTTCCCCCTGAACTGTGACTGCTCAACCCCCATCACCTCCTCCACAAAGACCAGTCGAGTCCATGTTAACGGGGCACTGAATCCTTGATACTGGATTAGCCCTTTAGCACCCTAAAATCACTCTTTATTTACAACAAGAAGGGATGCCAGGGTACTTTGAGGAGGTGAGTGTTTGGCTGAATAAGAAATGTTTGTGCTTTGTAATGTTTGTGTCATGTCATGAGTTGCCGGAGTGCAGTAACCAACTCAACTGCCCCTCCTCCGCCGTCCCCTCCAGTCCTATCCACATGAAACTGGGACAAAGGGTAGACATTCGCTGCATTCCAGGTCTGCAGTCCAGCTGTTGTCGTTTCATTGACTGGAGACTACACTAAAAGTATTGCAAAGAGGACTGCACATTGAAGCTTTCTGAAGATAGCCAATGACGTGCCTTCACGGATAACATTGTCCCTAGACACCCATGTTATGTGAATGTTGGTGTCTTGAAATCTTTGGGGCTACGTATCAGCCCCAGAATTGATGGAAACTTTTGCCATGTTTTTTCATCATTTTGACTGTCACATTTCTTATGTAAAAAATAAAAATGTATTCTTTTTAAAGAAATAATTCTGAATAGACAATGATGTTTGTTGTTTCTGACTCAGCCACACAATATGCTACCGCGACTGACTTGACAGGTTTGTCTGGGTACCTTTGGAAAGTAAAGAGTACAAGGGATGTAACAAGATTACACAATTGAAATTTGTGCAACAGTTCCGATGGTCCTGGATCTGCAATGGCAATTACCAATCATAAAATACTAGTACAATAAAATATAAAAATCAGCGGATCACTAATAAAATACAGAGAAAAATACGATTACATATGAGCTCTGCTGCAGACAGCACATTTTAAAAGAGAACCGAGAGCTATGCAAATATATGGTTGGCATAAAGTTGGTAAAAAAAAAAAAAAAGACTCGGGCCTACATTGGCTAAAGTTGAGCATTTTCAATATAGGTAGAAGAAACTGGCTAGTATATTTAATGCAATAGGCAAGAAAAACACAAAATGCAAATGGCGTTTGAGGGGTCGAATTGTCACAAGGTCACACAGGTCCATTTGTTACCCAAAGCTGACCTAATGTAATACAGAGCAGATTTCTGATAGATCCCAGTCTGATGTCTGAATCTCAGAAACAGCCCTCGACCCCACGGATTGGAAGAGATCGTTATAAATATTGACAAATGTAGGGGGGGTTTCTTAGCTCTGCCTAAGCCGTCAACCTGCTCCTTTCCTCGTCCAACCTTCTTTCAACCAATACAGGTCAGATTTTCTAAAACTCTGAGGGTCACAGGAAAGAGTAGGAATTTAATAATTAGGCGTATAATCGCGTACAGACTTGCAGCATACCTGATCGATTTTAACAGCTGTCGTATTGGAATCCGTTGATTTCTCAAGGTAAAACGTCCTACAAACAAAAGAGTCGTTTCAATGTGCTGACAGCTTTCGCAAGAGCATTTTTAACATTCAATTACCAAATGTTACACGGCTTTGCAATACACATTTTAATGATGAAGGCCTTGTCTGCTATTGATCATTTATTTGCCCAAATTCCGTAGGACTTCCCAATTTACACAAAATTGTGCTTTTTATTTCTGGCTTAATCACGCTGCTCCTATCAGATACTTGGAAATCCATGTTTCGAAAACCACTTCTTTTGAACAATGTTTTTTAAAGGTGCAGCTGTTTCTTAGGTAGATAATCCAGATATGATTTAGCCTTATGAAAAGTAAATGGTGTAGTTGAACTGGTTTAATAAATCAAAAATAGGGAACCAAGGGTAGGCACTTTTTTCATTTGTGCAAAGAGTTCAATTCATACGTAACTGGTGCAGATTCGTTGGAATAGCATATTTAAATTTCCAGAAGATTTCTCTTTATATTTGACAACTGAGCGTGGCAGGTAGGGCACTCTGGTGTCAGCATAAATTAAGAATTATGCTTAATGTGACTCATATTAACATTACAAACTTTTGTGATGCATGAAAAATATATAGTTGTGGCTTATGGGCTGTTTTAGGGAGAGGCTTTATGGCTCATATTAAATTTACCAATTTGTTTTCTTTTTTTTAAACTTTGTTTATTTTTGTTTATGTCTATATCTATCTATCAAATTGGAAACTACCTTATAAATGTATACAAAAACAGGCATCAGTTAAGTAGACGATTCAAATTCATGGTTAAAAATATACTAAAATACTGCAATAGACAATTCACTTTTGTAAGAACCATAACCTATAATGTAACATACAATGATCCTCTGCTACCTATTTACAGAGATGGTCCTTAAATCAGATCACACATCCTCTTGTGTGGGGTTTGAAATCTTACTTTAAGAAGCGCACCTTTTCATAGTGCATCTCGCTGCTCTGAAATATAAAGCATAATGCAATCGTCTCAAAATATAATAGGAAAAAAATACAACTCTGCCAAGACATAATTCTGTCGGATGAAGACAAACTTTGGTCAGACCTTGGTTGGTCAATGTTACACAAATTAGGCTGCATATGTGTGAAGGGCAAAATGCCTTTTGTAAATGTGTTGCCGGATTTTTGTGACTGCAGATCCAGATTCACAAAGGGGAGCAAGGACCAGAGAGGGGCTAGGCTGCATGTGCAGACGTCGTGTTTGCATTTCTTCACTTGGCACTCCATGTATATACTTAGCAAGGTAGTGGGTGACCACTGTTCAGCTATGCATTGGCTCTCATTTGCAACAGAGCTTGGTGACAATGGAGAACAGCTGATGTGAGCCGGGTCCCACTGCCCCCCATCCACATCGTCATGGGAGCAGCATTGTCAAGTATGGCTCTTTTAAGGCACGTCATCTTCGCGCCATAAAGGAAAGAGACTCACAAGTAGAAAAGTCCCGCATATATCTCTATGAACGAAGGATGTTATGACGGACACCCCTGGCAAGCTTTCCTGATTCCAAAAAGCAAAATCAGTGTAAAGGTAATTTTGTGCCACACCACTCTCATTTTACATGTTGTAAATAGGGGGGTCGAGTAACGCCCCCCCACCCATCTGCTCTAGCACAGATCATGGAAAAAGGGTCTCTGAATCAGGCCGTGGTGTGCTTGTGATCTACTTATCTGGGGCACTGGAAGAAGCTCAAATACATGTAGGTCCAGTTTGTGATGCACATTAGTAGAGATCTTTACCTGAGTTTGCGGTAGTAGTGTTGCACCTTCTCCAGTGAAACAGCATTAATCTGTTGCTGAAGTTCTTCAAGACACACACCGCCGTCTGTCTGAGATGGTGCCTCAAAGGATTCCAAGGCTATGGAAAAAAATGACACAAAGGTGATCTTTTCATCAGCAATGTTTCTGTTTGTGTTACAAACCGACAGTCTTGGAAAGAGCTACTCGTAAGAATTCAACTTCTGCATACCCAATTACCATTAATACCTACATCTATAATAAGAACACCACAAAATGCCACATACGACACATGCAAGCCCACTTTTATTGATACTGACAGTAGAGAGCGATGTAGCTGTGTTAGTTTAAAAAAATGCAACAAAAACAGAGGATCTTTGATATCCATCAGAGTTAAACCAGGAACAATGTTTAAATGATTAGGCAACATAATATAAACGTGCACTGTCAAAGCAAACAGGTTTGGCCTTGGCAAGAGTTTGATTTTGTTCTTACTTTGCAAAGGTATGCAATTTGTACATTTCTTTTTTTAATGTAAAAAAGATGGAACACCACAGTAACTCAGGCAACCACCTTTGGCAGTCATAACGATGCAAAATGGTGAATGGTTGGAGTTAGCTGACCCATTGCTGTGTACTGTGGTGGGTGGAAGTAAAATGTGAATGAGACTTGAACTACTAATGGATGAAAACACCTGGCCAAAAGACTATTTATGTACACATACATCTACGTAATTTTATTACGAATGGTTTGAAAAACACGAGGTTAGAAAAAAAAACACTAAAGCTGTATCCAGACCACTCCTAAAAAAACATGGCAACCACTTGCACACCTCCTCTAGCAGAGACTACAAAGCCCTCTCTCCCCAACACCATCTTCATAACATTCCAGGCCCAGCCGCTTGACGGCAGTATGGCATTCAAGATGTGGATTTATGCTAGATTCACATTGTAAAATGATGGCTCCTTTAAGGCAGCCAAACTCAATATTGTAAAAAGACTAAAGGAAAGATTTTGAAAAGAACAATCCCAATACCTTTCGTAAACAACACTGAATGAAGTTTCAAGCTTCCTCCATTTTGAAACCTGGATGCTAGTTTGGAGAAATGAAAGCTGTCCAGGTAAAATATAACTTTTAAGGACTGCCGGCTTCCTTCTATGTGATAGAAAACACTGGTGTCTGTGAAAATAACAATAAGAACACTTAATTAAAAAAAAAATAAAAAAAACTTTCACAATATCAATTTCCACCATTTTTGTTTAATATCGTGACTCATCCCAATGGTCGAAACAGCATTAAGCAAAGAACAAATGTTCTGATGCTTCATGCAGTGCCCGAGGGTGACATGATCAGTAGGTCAGGACGAGGTCTCAAGGCATCTCGAGTTAGGCTTCTTGTGTGAAGTTCATGAAATGATGCTAGCACACTACAGGAGCTCAGGAACAACGCGAACGACCAGATCATGGGGGGCTGCTGTTTGTAGCACTTGCGTTTTTGCACTATTGTTAATGCGAAATGCATTTTGACATTCAAAATAAACCTGAGGGTGCTTTCCATGATAAAATATAACATTAAATACCAGACTTCAGTTTGCACAGTGTTTGTAGAATTTCACGTAATTACACAAAAGCAAATTATTCACATTTCGCACACCCCTAAAGAAAACTACCACTATGACCGACTCCATAATAATCAGAGAGTGGCTCTATGAATCCCGACCGGAGGAAGAATTAAAATATTGAGGCAGCAAAACAAACTCCTTATTGTTCTTACTTGGTACAAGGCTTTCATCCAGTTGCTTGAAATAAAAGGCCACCTTATCCAGTTCAGAAAGAGTAACGCTGATGTCTTCAAGCATAATGCGCTCTTCTTGCTGTAGAAAAAAAACATACTGTCATTTTCAAAAACGGAAATTAAATAGTGTGCCTTGTTATACTACATATCCAGATAATGTGAACAACTGAACAGTCATGATGAGGGGGTGGATACAAGCCCAGTTTGCTCCGCCCGCTGCCCCTTCTGCCAGAGCTACTAATACCAGGATACCAGTAACATCAGGGAAGCAGAGCTAATGGGGGTTACAGGTTGAACCTTCTGGTTTCTCTGAGAAATTAGAATTTATTGGGGGAAATTGTAATTACACACCTGATTCCCCGGTATCTTATTTTTTCCCCTCAGAGTTTAACTGAGAGATTTTTGTTCAGTGGCTTTCAGGAGGCAAAATCTCCAGATGAAACTAAACAGATTTTCAGGAGTTCCAGCGGAGTTCCAGCGGATCAGCGGACAGAATTATAGACCATTCAGGACGAGGGCCATAAACCAAGAATACCGTGATACCTATTACACTACACTTCATACGTGTTTTCAAGACAGAGGGCCTCATTACAACATTGGCGGGCGGTGGCCAATGCAGCCGCACTCCTGCGGTGCCCATTACGACATCCCCGCTGGGCCGCAACATGGGAGTCGACTTCAAATGGAGCCGGCAGTGTTGCGGCCGTGCGACGGGTGCAGTTGCATCCATCGCGCTTTTCACTGTCTGCTGTGCAGACAGTGAAAAGCTGTGTGGGGCTATGCCAGGGGGCCCAGCGACTCCCCTTTCCGCCAGGCTTTCCATGGTGGTTCCTACCGCAATGGAAAGGCTGGCGGGAAGGGGACTCATAATCCCCTGGGCAGCGCTGCAAGCAGCGCTGCCCTGGTGGATTAAAACCACCGGGACCAACGTGGCAGAAAACCGCCGGTCCCGGTGGTGCGACCGCGGCGCTTCCACTGCGGTCGTAATCCACGAATTTGCACCGCCAGCCTGTTGGCGGTGCAACCTCCACAACAGACCTGGCGGTGTTGTAATGAGGCCCAGAGTTCTTATGAGTCCTTAAGTTGTAAGTGAGCTTCAAAATCTGAGACAGGCACGTGTAGTTTTAATGGTGAGGGGCACACCACCGGGTGCAATGACTCGAATATAGCACTTTGTCACTGTGGACAAAACTATCTAAATTAGGATGTTTAAAGTCCATCCAGCGGGGCTGAATGCATGTCCAGTTTTCTGGATAACCACTGACCAGGTTTATGGGCCCTCTCAGATTAATTGTACACAAATTTATTTTTAAATGATAGTACTGAAAATGTGACATGGATCCAGCACTCCAGGACCTAGTGTTGCACACATCTCCTCTAAATGTAAACTCTCTAGAAGACAGGAAGCTTGATTTCACAGACTGCAAGAAAAATATTTTACAGCAGACCAACAGAATTTGCCTTTCTGAATAATAAATAGCTGCACCCTTCTCACAAACGGAAGTGTATGGAACATTTGCGGAAAATTCCTTCATTTAAACACAAAAATGATTGTTGCTCCCCCCCCCCAATAAAACTAAATATTAATCATATTCATAGCCAGAGTATAAGACAACAAAGTCAAAGTTAGTTTGGTTTCCTTCCTATATGCATGTCACGGTTGATTGATAATACAACAGATGCCTTTACAACGGAATGGCTTTACTTTTGACCATGCCTTTACAATGAATGCAAGGTAAGTGAAATTTAAGGTAAGTGAAACAAACCCCTGTGTGTATGTGTGTGTGTAAACATATTACTTAAACATAATTTTATTTATTCTTTATATTGAGGAGACCCTCATATTTTTTTTTGTTAACTATAGTACATTTAAATATTTTCTAAAGTCAGGGGAAAACTCAAAGCACCCCCTTTTTGGTAACCTTACCACCCTTTGCCCTTGCCCCTCGTAAACCATAAAACCATCTTTGCCACCCAATACCCTTAACCTCCTCTAAACCCTAAAAGTAACCCTACCACCTAATATATGTAACCACCTCTAAACCCTAAAACACCTTTACCACCCTAAATCCTTACCCACCCCTAAACCATAAAATCACCCTTACCACCCTTAACCTCTAACCCATCCCTAAATCCTAAAAACACTCTTACCACCCAATACTCTTACCCACCCCTGCTTATATATATAAATAAACACACTCAATTACCTTAAATATACTTATCTTTCATTGTAAAGGCATACATGGTAAATGCTTTGGTGGTAAAGGCATGCCGTTGTAAAAAACAGCGTTGTAACATCTGTCTCCTACATGTCTTTGCTGGCAGAACAAGGATGCAGTTCAAGGAAGAGGCGATTGCTTATGGATTCTTAGTGTGCAACCACCTTTTGTGTACTAACTTATGCATGAAACTTATAAAATTGGAGTATTCATTTTATGAAATCAGAGATGTGTAACACCAGTTCATCTTTTGCAATTATTTCCTCAAACTCATATGGTAATTCTGTGTTATATGTAATCATCCATTTTCAGCTGCACCAATAATAATTCCATTCCTTAATTTGCTTTGGTGTATCATTGATTATGCTTTTTAAATACTTAGGTTCATTTTAAGTTGTTTAGCCCCTACCAGTTTTAACGTAAGTTCTTTAACATCAGCTGTATTTTGGGACTATTCTGTATAGGAAACGTCAGTGAAATTGATAATAGTGAGTTCCCACGCATGCTGCTGTGTACCATTCACAGGATTGTTTTTGAGAAGTAGTTGTTCACTGTGTGCAAGCACTAATCATTGTAACATAATCCACAAAAAGACTGCTTCATTGAAATCATGACTTTCCACCAGGGTCCAAAAAAAACTCACAAAGCAGATACCAGTTGATTGCGCTCATCCAAGTATTGACAGAACCCCCGACCACAAGAAATGCCCAATTTCTTATCCATGCAACTTCATCCGCTTTAAGGTTTTGGTGGTAACACTGTGGGCCCTCTTTTACTATGGCCAATAAGTTGTGCTCTCATATGGACTACCAAGCCAAGTTATACAACAAAACGTTATTTTTTTTAATTTTTTTATGGAGCATTAGTCGTAAAATGCCATGCCTAAATATTTTAAATGTGTCGCAATTTTGTGGATGCTTGAACACTAGAATGTTCATATATCTAGGAGTAAGTGTCTATCTGGTCCCAAAAAATAAATCAAATACTCAAGTGAGGTGCCAGATAGAGGTACTCTGCCTTCAGTTTTTCAAGTCTGAGAAGAAAACATGGAAGAAGGAGCAGCCAAACAGAATTCCCTCTGGATAGAACATGGGATTGGAGGGGTACACTGAGAAGTTCCAAAAGTGAAAAAGCATTGGCAAAGCTAATAGGTCTGGCCTGAGTAAGCGGATATGATCGTTTTTTTAATTTCTGTTGTTGAAAACATATGCCACAAAAATAAAAATAAAACAATAAAACAGAGAACAGGCTGACTAAACTCGGTGACCATTTGTAAGCAATACAAAAATACTTTTCTGCTTGAGTAAAAATAGCCATTGCCCATATTGTTAGTAAAGAGTACAGGTGCTTCCTAGAAGACCGGAGTACCGACAAGCAGTATGGAAACCCCTTACAGCTGTAATGCACACAATAGGAAAATATGATTCTTATTGGGGTAAAGAAAAATTACTACTGACTTTGAATTACTGTAACTCGAAGATTTAATTTAAACACATAGGCAAGACTGGAAAAAATAACTTGTCTAATAATGAAGAGAAAAGGGAAGTAAAACCCTGGCACTAAAATATACTTATTTTTAGGTGTAAGTGCACATATAATCAGGGGAAATGTCATCACTCACAGTCTACGAGAGCCAACAGCTTAAGTGCCACAGGATGAATTACGTAGTGGGCAGAAGCAAACTGTGAATGACAATTGAAAATGCAAATGAGTGACGCGATCTCACACAAAATTCCTGTTTGTATGTATATATGTATGTATTTTATATTTATTTTTTAGGCTTACGTGAGGCTCATTAAACAACTAAGGTTATCTCTAAGCCATACCTAAAAATTGCCCCTCTCAGAGTTTAGGAACACTTCATAAACTCCACAGCTTGAAGGGAGTTTTTAAAGACAATATGATCTATGGAAAAGTTTGACTTCATGGCTTTAACGTTTGTAAAATTGTGGATTGATTTTGGGTGTAAAATGTTCAAAAAAGGATTAAGTGAAACCTTTGGGCTATGTTTTATTCAATATAAATACATAAATTGTACTGATTAACCCCTTCCCCGCCACGGACGTAATGGTTACGTCCATGGCAGCGCCCGTGTGGCGCCATGGACGTAACCATTACGTCCTGAATGCTTCCCTCGGGAGAAGCGCTAGCGCTCCTCCCGAGGGCCGCCCCCCCACCCCCCTAGGTCAGGGCTGACAGGGGAATCCCTTCCCCTTCAACCCCCGACCCCCCCCACCCCCCCTGAGACGTCAGCAGAGCTTCCAGCGCGATCGAAAGAGAAATGTTCAGCATTTCTCTTTCGATCACGTGGGGGAGGCCCGGAGGGGCTTCAAAGGGAAGGAAATGTATTTCCTTCCCTTTGAAGTCTCTCCGAGGGTTTCAAAAGCCGGATTGCTTGCAATCCGGCTTTTGAAACCCCACTAGACACCAGGGATTTTTTTTTTTTTAGATGAAATTGACAGAAGGGAGCGACCCCTTGGGCAAGGGTCGCTCCCAGGGGGTCATTTTTTTTAAGGCCTTTTCTGCCCCCATCGGCCTAATAATAGGCCGATCTGCCCCCAGGGGGGGCAGAAACCTCTAGACACCAGGGATACTTTTTTTTTTTTGATTTGTTTTCTTTTGTGTTTTAGGTGTGGGATGCGACCCCTTAGGCAAGGGTCGCTCCCATAGGGGGGAAATTATATTTAGGCCATTTCTGCCCCCTTTGGGGGCAGATTGGCTTATTTTTATGAGGCCAATCTGCCCCCAAGGGGGGCAGAAACCACTAGACACCAGGGAGTTTTTTTTGTTTGTTTGTTTTTCACGTAAGGGGAGCGACCCCTTAGGCAAGGGTCGTTCCCATGGGGGGCAAATTTATTTTAGGCCATTTCTGCCCCCCATGGGGGCAGATCAGCCTATTTTTATTAGGACGATCTGCCCCCACGGGGGGCAGAAACCACTAGGCACCAGGGATTTTTGTTGTTGCTGTGTTTTACAGATGGGGAGCGTCCCCTTAGGCAAGGGTCGCTCCCCTGGAGGGGCAAATTGTATTTAGGCCATTTCTGCCCGCTTTGGGGGCAGATCGGCCGATTTTAGGTCAATCTGCCCCCAAGGGGGGCAGAAACCACTAGGCACCAGGGATCTTTTTTTGCGCCGTCACGCAAGGGGAGCGACCTTGTAGGCAAGGGTCGCTCCCCGGGGGGGGGTGAGGGGGGCAAATTTATTTTAGGCCATTTCTGCCCCCCCGGGGGCAGATCGGCCTATTAGTATTAGGCCGATCTGCCCACAGGGGGGGCAGAAACCTCTAGGCGCCTGGGCAAATAGTTTTCTTGTGTTTTTTTTTTGTTTGTTTTTTTTTTTAGAGATGGGGAGCGACGCATTAGGCAAGGGTCGCTCCCCTGGGGGGCAAATTGTATTTAGACCATTTCTGCCCCCCTTGGAGGCAGATTGGCCGATTGTAAGTCAATCTGCCCCCAAGGGGGGCAGAAACCACTAGGCACCAGGGATCTTTTTTTTGCACCGTCACGCAAGGGGAGCGACCTTGCAGGCAAGGGTCGCTCCCCGGGGGGGTTGGGGGGGCAAATTTATTTTAGGCCATTTCTGCCCCCCCTGGGGGCAGATCGGCCTATTGGTATTAGGCCGATCTGCCCCCGGGGGGGGCAGAAACCTCTAGGCGCCAGGGCAAATTGTTTTTTTTGTGGTTTTTTTTTGTTTGTTTGTTTGTTTTTGTAGAGATGGGGAGCGACCCATTAGGCAAGGGTCGCTCCCCTGGGGGGCAAATTGTATTTAGACCATTTCTGCCCCCCTTGGGGGCAGATTGGCCGATTGTAGGTCAATCTGCCCCCAAGGGGGGCAGAAACCACTAGGCACCGGGGATTTTTTTTTTGGCACCAATGTCACGCAAGGGGGGGCGACCCCATAGGCAAGGGTCGATCCCGGGGGGGCAGGGGGGTTGGGGGACAAATTTATTTTAGGCCATTTCTGCCCCCCCTGGGCCCGGCTGAGCTAGAGGCCAAAATCCACAGGTAGGCACTGTTTTCTATGAAAAAATGTGATGTGTCCACGTTGTGTTTTGGGCCATTTCCTGTCGCGGGCGCTAGGCCTACCCACACCAGTGAGGTATCATTTTTATCGGGAGACTTGGGGGAACGCTAGGTGGAAGGAAATTTGTGGCTCCTCTCAGATTCCAGAACTTTCTGTCACTGAAATGTGAGGAAAAAGTGTTTTTTTAGCCAAAATTTGAGGTTTGCAAAGGATTCTGGGTAACAGAACCTGGTCAGAGCCCCATAATTCACCCCATCTTGGATTCCCCTGGGTTTCTAGTTTTCAAAAATGCGCTGGTTTGCTAGGTTTCCCCAGGTGCCGGCTGAGCTAGAGGCCAAAATCCACAGGTAGGCCCTGTTTTCTATGAAAAAATGTGATGTGTCCAGGTTGTGTTTTGGGCCATTTCCTGTCGCGGGCGCTAGGCCTACCCACACAAGTGAGGTATAATTTTTATGGGGAGACTTGGGGGAACGCTGGGTGGAAGGAAATTTGTAGCTCCTCTCAGATTCCAGAACTTTCTGCCACAGAAATGGGAGGAACATGTGTTTTATTAGCCAAATTTTGAGGTTTGCAAAGGATTCTGGGTAACAGAACCTGGTCCGAGCCCCGCAAGTCACCCCTCCTTGGATTCCCCTAGGTCTCTAGTTTTCAGAAATGCACAGGTTTGGTAGGTTTCCCTAGGTGCCGGCTGAGCTAGAGGCCAAAATCTACAGGTAGGCACTTCGCAAAAAACACCTCTGTTTTTTTCCAAAATTTAGGATGTGTCCACGTTGCGCTTTGGGGTGTTTCCTGTCGCCGGCACTAGGCCTACCCACACAAGTGAGGTATCATTTTTATCGGGAGACTTGGGGCAACGCTGGGTGGAAGGAAATTTGTGGCTCCTCTCAGATTCCAGAACTTTCAGACACAGAAATGTGAGGAACATGTGTTTTTTTAGCCAAATTTTGAGGTTTGCAAAGGATTCTGGGTAACAGAACCTGGTCCGAGCCCCGCAAGTCACCCCTCCTTGGATTCCCCTAGGTCTCTAGTTTTCAGAAATGCACAGGTTTGGTAGGTTTCCCTAGGTGCCGGCTGAGCTAGAGGCCAAAATCTACAGGTAGGCACTTCGCAAAAAACACCTCTGTTTTTTTCCAAAATTTAGGATGTGTCCACGTTGCGCTTTGGGGTGTTTCCTGTCGCCGGCACTAGGCCTACCCACACCAGTGAGGTATCATTTTTATCGGGAGACTTGGGGGAACGCTAGGTGGAAGGAAATTTGTGGCTCCTCTCAGATTCCAGAACTTTCTGTCACTGAAATGTGAGGAAAACATGTTTTTTTAGCCAAAATTTGAGGTTTGCAAAGGATTCTGGGTAACAGAACCTGGTCCGAGCCCCGCAAGTCACCCCTCCTTGGATTCCCCTAGGTCTCTAGTTTTCAGAAATGCACAGGTTTGGTAGGTTTCCCTAGGTGCCGGCTGAGCTAGAGGCCAAAATCTACAGGTAGGCACTTCGCAAAAAACACCTCTGTTTTTTTCCAAAATTTAGGATGTGTCCACGTTGCGCTTTGGGGTGTTTCCTGTCGCCGGCACTAGGCCTACCCACACCAGTGAGGTATCATTTTTATCGGGAGACTTGGGGGAACGCTAGGTGGAAGGAAATTTGTGGCTCCTCTCAGATTCCAGAACTTTCTGTCACTGAAATGTGAGGAAAACATGTTTTTTTAGCCAAAATTTGAGGTTTGCAAAGGATTCTGGGTAACAGAACCTGGTCAGAGCCCCATAATTCACCCCATCTTGGATTCCCCTGGGTTTCTAGTTTTCAAAAATGCGCTGGTTTGCTAGGTTTCCCCAGGTGCCGGCTGAGCTAGAGGCCAAAATCCACAGGTAGGCCCTGTTTTCTATGAAAAAATGTGATGTGTCCAGGTTGTGTTTTGGGCCATTTCCTGTCGCGGGCGCTAGGCCTACCCACACAAGTGAGGTATCATTTTTATGGGGAGACTTGGGGGAACGCTGGGTGGAAGGAAATTTGTAGCTCCTCTCAGATTCCAGAACTTTCTGCCACAGAAATGGGAGGAACATGTGTTTTATTAGCCAAATTTTGAGGTTTGCAAAGGATTCTGGGTAACAGAACCTGGTCCGAGCCCCGCAAGTCACCCCTCCTTGGATTCCCCTAGGTCTCTAGTTTTCAGAAATGCACAGGTTTGGTAGGTTTCCCTAGGTGCCGGCTGAGCTAGAGGCCAAAATCTACAGGTAGGCACTTCGCAAAAAACACCTCTGTTTTTTTCCAAAATTTAGGATGTGTCCACGTTGCGCTTTGGGGTGTTTCCTGTCGCCGGCACTAGGCCTACCCACACAAGTGAGGTATCATTTTTATCGGGAGACTTGGGGCAACGCTGGGTGGAAGGAAATTTGTGGCTCCTCTCAGATTCCAGAACTTTCAGACACAGAAATGTGAGGAACATGTGTTTTTTTAGCCAAATTTTGAGGTTTGCAAAGGATTCTGGGTAACAGAACCTGGTCCGAGCCCCGCAAGTCACCCCTCCTTGGATTCCCCTAGGTCTCTAGTTTTCAGAAATGCACAGGTTTGGTAGGTTTCCCTAGGTGCCGGCTGAGCTAGAGGCCAAAATCTACAGGTAGGCACTTCGCAAAAATCACCTCTGTTGTCTTCCAAAAATTTGGATGTGTCCACGTTGCGCTTTGGGGCGTTTCCTGTTGCGGGCTCTAGGCCTACCCACACAAGTGAGGTATAATTTTTATCGGGAGACTTGGGGGAACGCTGGGTGAAAGGAAATTTGTGGCTCCTCTCAGATTCCAGATCTTTCTGCCACAGAAATGTGAGGAACATGTGTTTTTTTTAGCCAAATTTTGAGGTTTGCAAAGGATTCTGGGTAACAGAACCTGGTCCGAGCCCCGCAAGTCACCCCTCCTTGGATTCCCCTAGGTCTCTAGTTTTCAGAAATGCACAGGTTTGGTAGGTTTCCCTAGGTGCCGGCTGAGCTAGAGGCCAAAATCTACAGGTAGGCACTTCTCAAAAAACACCTCTGTTGTCTTCCAAAAATTTGGATGTGTCCACGTTGCGCTTTGGGGCGTTTCCTGTCGCGGGCGCTAGGCCTACCCACACAAGTGAGGTATCATTTTTATCGGGAGACTTGGGGGAACATAGATTAGCAAAACAAGTGTTATTGCCCCTTGTCCTTCTCTACATTTTTTCCTTCCAAATATAGGAGAGTGTGTAAAAAAGACATCTATTTGAGAAAAGCCCTGTAATTCACATGCTAGGATGGTCACCCCGGAATTCAGAGATGTGCAAATAATCACTGCTCCTCAACACCTTATCTTGTGCCCTTTTTGGAAATACAAAGGTTTTCTTGATAGCAATTTTTTACTCTTTATATTTCAGCAAATGAATGGCTGTATACCCGTTATAGAATGAAAACGCACGTCAGGGTGCAGCTCATTTATTGGCTCTGGGTTCCGCAACCAGAGGAGTCCAGCAGACGTAACGGTATATTGCTTTCGATAATCTGACATTGCAGGGAAATGTTACAGAGTAAAACGTAGAGAAACATTTATGTTTTTTTCACCTAAATTTCAATATTTTTCTTTTTCAGTTGTTATTTTCTGTAGGAAACCCTTGTAGGATCTACACAAATGACCCCTTGCTGAATTCAGAATTTTGTCTAGGTTTCAGAAATGTTTAGGTTTCTGGGATCCAGCATTGGTTTCATGCCCATTTCTGTCACTGACTGGAAGGAGGCTGAAAGCACAAAAAATTGCAAAAATGGGGTATGTCCCAGAAAAATGCCAAAATTGTGTTGAAAAATTGGGTTTTCTGATTCAAGTCTGCCTGTTCCTGAAAGCTGGGAAGCTGCTGAGTTTAGCACCGCAAACCCTTTGTTGATGCCATTTTCAGGGGAAAAACCACAAGCCTTCTTCTGCAGCCACTTTTTCCAATTTTTTTGAAAACAACAAAATTTTCCCTGTATTTTGGCCAATTTCTTGGCCTCTTTCAGGGGAACCCACAAAGTCTGGGTACCTCCAGAATCCCTAGGATGTTGGAAAAAAAGGACGCAAATTTGGCTAGGTTAGCTTATGTGGACAAAAAGTTATGCGGGCCTAAGCGCGAACTGCCCCAAATAGGCAAAAAAAGGCCTGGCACAGGAGGGGGAAAAGGCCTGGCAGCGAAGTGGTTAAGAACAGCAATAAAATACAGTTTTAAGTATCTGGCAAAAAACGGAGTTTGTTATCAAGTGCATTCTATCGATCTCATTGTGACGTAATTGATAACGCCAATTCTTCCAGTAAGAAGTAATGCAGGAACTTGCAAATTTTGCCTCACCTTGACGAATGCGTGTGGCAAAATGGCCCACTGTGAAGGGAAAACGTGCAGGACTTACTGCCAACACAGATTGCCTCAGGTGTTGTGCATTCCACAGATGGACTTTCAGAGCAATGTGGTATTACCACGCCCAATAAATTACCAACCCCCATGGCACCAGGCTTTCCAGATGTGATATGACTGCATCTGTATGTCTGTGACTCGACTAATAAGAGCATATGAAGGAAAATAATTGGCTTTGTTCATTAAATTCAAGACCTTCATGTGTGGTGAGCAAAACTACAGCAGAAAATAAGTTTAAGTAAAACACACTGAATTATAACAGTCACCAAAAGCATAACATTTTGAGAGGCAAAGTCCATATTTCGCCAGCAGGGAGCACAAGAGCAACATATACAAACCAAAAAAATAACAGAAAACTATTTCCAAAATCTTTCCTCCACACTATTCCGCATGCTGCACATATACAAATCAGAGAAAGCTTCTCCCACTAAATACGGTTTATGACTGACCACTACAATTAAAAAGGCAACAGATCAGTTTGAAGTCTCCTCCAGGGAAAGACATCATGCAAATAACTATAATTAAATAAAAAAGGATGCATTCTGAATAACTGCCTTAATTGCTTAGAGTGCTGCTAATGATATGTTTATGTTCCATTACATAAAATCTCATCTTTATTTAGAATATGTAATCATCTGACCAAGTTGCTAATTTGGAGAACACTCAGAGCTTCATTTTGGGTTTTGGCGTTTTTCTGTAGCTAATACCACAATATCGTATTAGCATTACTTCGCCAAGTATTTTGTGTTATTACCACTAACTTAGCTTTATATAAAGAATAACTAAAAGGGTCAATGTTTACGTGCGGTTTCCACATTTAGAAATGGCATGTTACCAGCAACTCTTAGTGTTTTATAGCAATGTTTAATCCGTGTGTACCACAAATGGCGATATGCATACTATATAGCTGGTAAAAGACTTGCAACACATTTAACAACGGTGTTGCACAAATCCAGCCATCTAAAATTAGGAATTTCAGCCTAACCTTAAAAAGTTAAACCTTTCATATGAGAAAAAACAGGGACGTTTTTTGATTGATTGATTATAGGAATGTTTTTTTTTAGTTATTGTGCTATACTTTATGGCCCAGAAAAGGTTTGCGCGTGCAAATATTATCAATTACTGCCGTCAACTGTAAAAAGAAATTGAGACTTGCACTATTGTTCTTACCACGCTGGGCGATAAGAGCGACTGGTAGTTAAGCAAGACTCCAGTGGCGGATATCTGCTCCAGCCACTTCCTGCTGGCATCCCGGCTGCTCTCCTCATACTCGCCGTTATTGTTGTAGCGGTAATTCAGCGCCGCCATTAACTGCTTCGAGAAGGTGCAAATGGCGGCCACGAGGGACTGGCAGAATATGACATCGCGTCTCAGCTGGAGCTCCGTATCTGCGACAAAGTACGACGTAGTTAGTCAAATCAGGTTTATGCATTTTCGCCGTTTACTGAGAAGTGCGCGACAGAACAGGAGTGACTATTCTCAGCAACTTGGGAATGGTAATAGCAAAGTCCAGGAATAGAAATGTGGTGTCCTGGTGACATGGGGCCATCTGAGCACCCCTGGCATTCCTGTACACCTAACCAACAAGCACCAGAACATAATATCCTAATACCTATACCATAATATCAAAATCCTGATACCATAAAACATAATATCCAGCTGAAAGCAGCATATTGACCACACACGGAACACTGGCAATGCAAAACTATAACAAGAGGGACTTGGGAGGAGCCAACCACTTGGGGGTCTCTCCCCAAGGCTCCATGGGTGGCTTGGGGAAGTGGAGCACTGCTCTGAGCTATGTGGGCTATATTTGGGCTACTTAGTAGCCCAGGGGTATTTAGACAGCCATTTTACTACCGTTGTCACTATTTTGTTGGTTTAAGAAGGCACAGAAGGGAGTCGGCTGAAGAGGACGACGTGATCAGTCAGGTAAGTGGGGCTGTTTTAGGGGTGGGGGGGTCGGGGTATTTTTAGTTTCAGGGGCGGGGTGGGGGGTCAGGGTGGTTAGGGGCGGGGGGTCGGGGTATTTTTAGTTTTTGGGGTGGGGTTGGGGGTCAGGGTGGTTAGGGGAGGGGGGTCAGGTTATTTTTAGTTTTAGGAGCGGTTTAGGTTTAGGGGCAGGGGAAGAGGGGTCGGGTATTTTTAGTTTTAGGGGCTGAGGTATTTTTAGTTTTAGGGAAGGGGCGTCGGGCGGTTTAGGAGTGGGGTGGGGTATTTTTAGTTTTAAGGGTGGGGGTTCAAGATATTTCTAGTTTTAGGGGTGGGGGTCGGGGAGGTTTAGGTTTGGGGGAGGGGTACTTTTAGTTTTAGGGGCAGGGTGGGGGGGGTCGAGGTATTTTTAGTTTTAGGGGTGGGGGTCGGGGTGGTTTAGGGGCAGGGAGGGGGGGTCGGGTGGTTTAGGGGTGGGGGGTCGGGGCATTTTTAGTTTTAGGGGTGTGCGGCAAGGTATTTTTAGTTTTAGGAGCAGGCTGGGAGGTTGGGTATTTTTAGTATTTGGTGGTGCAGGGTCGGGGTGGTTTAGGTTTTAGGGGTGGTTTTAGGGGGGGTGAGGGGTTGTGGTAATTTTAGGGGTGGGGGTTGGGGTGGTTTTAGGGGCGGGGTGGGGGGGTCGGGTAATTTTAGGGGCGGGTGGGGGGTTGGATATTTTTAGTATTTGGGGGTGCGGGGTCGGGGTGGTTTAGGTTTTAGGGGTGGTTTTAGGGGCGGGGTGAGGGGTTGTGGTAATTTTAGGGGTGGGGGTTGGGGTGGTTTTAGGGGCGGGTGGGGGGGTCAGGTAATTTTAGGGGCGGGTGGGGGGTTGGGGTGGTTTTAGGGGCGGGTGGGGGGCTCGGGGTAGTTTTAGGGGCGGGGTGTTGGGGTGGTTTCAGGGGTGGGGTGGTCGGGTTAATTTTAAGGGTGGGGGTTGGGGTAGTTTAGGTCTTAGGGACCGGGTGGTGGGGTTGGGGTGGTTTTAGGGGCAGGTTGGGGATCGCAGTCATTTTAGGGGCAAGGTGGGGGTTGGGGTGGTTTTAGGGGTGGGGGGGTTGCGGTAATTTTTATGGGTGGAGGGCCATGGGGGACGCATGCTGGAACCATGCATGCCGTTCACTAATGCCTTTACCAGGAATGCCTTTACAATTAAAAATCGTTGTTAAGGCATTAGTGGTAACAACGCGGTCGTTGTTCCGACTTCGTTGTTCAGGCATGCATTGTTTTAGCATGCGTTGTTCAGACATACATTCGCAGCTAACCACTGAAAGGTCTCTCCCCAACCCACTCCCCCAAGAGGTTTGAAGAAGTGGAAGAATGGGACTGCTCTGAGCTATGGTGGCTGTATTTGGGCAACTTTGTAGCGCATGGGTATTTAGAGGGCCCATTGTCACTATTTTGTTGGTGTCACGGTGGCTGGGATAGTGTTAAGTCTTTTTCCCGTAGTAGCTTGGCGTTGTGTGCATTTTACAGTGTAAATCGCAGCATTACAGAGCAGGGATTAGCTACATCAATGGTGCGGCGTTTGCAAGTGCATTTCACTTCCCTGCTGTCGAAGGAGACAGCATGGCAACAGCGGTGCTGAAGATAGAGCAGTCGGTGAGCCTGCTGAAGGAAGGGGACTGCCTGGACCTTATAGGGAAAGAGGTCCTGGCTGGTGCGCGGCCCTCGCGCAGGGCATCAGAGGGGGTGGCGGCAGGCGTGTTAGCCTGCTCACCCCCTTGGAAAACAATTTCAGTGGCACCGAGGTGAGTGGGTGGGGCTGCTACTGCGTTCAGAGAGCGGCCCCAGTAGGGAGGAGCAAGCCATGGGGTGTGCGGTTACAGCCATGTCTTCCCACAGATGATGGGAAAATCATGCCGGCAAAAGTACATCGCATGCCAGGAGGGGAACGGGGTCTGCAGGAGTCAGAGCCACACAGGCGCTTTGGGCCGCGTAGGCCGAGCGGCATGACATGGAGACAGGTTGGGGGAGGTGCTGGGCCTAGCAACACGTCAGGGAGGAGAGGGGGCTGCTTCCAACGCTAGAGAAGCAGTCAGGGAGGGACGCGGAAGAGGTGGGGGGAGCCTCAATTCTATTGAATGAACAGGGGGCAGAGGAGGGAATGGCGGGAGGCCCAAAACGAGAGGACATTTAACTGGGGGAGGGAGGAGGATGATGATTCAATTTTGACAGAGCTACAGGGGAGCAGTGAGCAGCAAGGGCCCGCGCACTTGCCAGTGTTGGGGGCCACAAACAGGAATGCACCGGGAGGAATGCAGGCCTGAGGAGACAGGGGTGTTAAACGTGTGGGGGGGTGGTCACAGAGCGGTGCGGCTCCAGGAGGTGAAGGCCACTGCCTGGAGGAGGTGGGAGAGCCCCAGGGCCCAGCTCTGTTAAGAGTGTAGCAATGAATGGGAGAATGAGGAGGAGGAGCTGCAGGAGTGGGAAGCAACTCCCGTTGCGCTTTCTGAAGGGCAGACCTGGACAGTCATCAACCCAAGAGAGTAAAAGGCAAGCAGGCACAAGCGGTCGGGCCAAGTAATGGGGAAGAGGGGATAAGTGGAGGGTGTGGCGGGCCCAGGCCTGTTTATCGACCTGTAGGGAGACAAGGTGGGGCAGGACAGGGGGGGAGTTAAGGGAGTGGAGCCACTAGTGACCGGGGGGGGGGTTACCCAGCACACCAGACCTGTTTTCTCATTTTCTAGTGGACTTACACTGAGAGGTGACAGACTTGGGTGAACTTAGTCCATCTTGGCAACCCCGGGAGGAAGTGAAGGCAGGGCCCAGGGCGGGCAGCCGGATCGCATCTGGATGGACTGCGCGCACCTGGAAAGAGACTGTTAAGGAAGCCTCTGCTGTGCCACGAGATGGACAGGACAGAGCTCCCACCAGCGTAAAGGCATCGGAACAGTGACGGCCTAGGGTCGAGGACTGGCAGACAGGGTGCCCTCTGCACTGCACAGAGGAGTTGCGACAGGTGGAGTATGTGGTACCGGCAGCAGATGGGGCCAGGGCAGGATCCTCCTTTTAGAGGGCTCATCAATCTGTTCCTAAGTCGTTGCAGGTGGCAGAGCGGCATTGGGGAGCATGGAGCGCACCGCAGCACACAGTCAGCTAGGCGAAAGGCACCAGAGCGGCCACCGACCTTGGCACCAGGTGAGTTGGCAGTGCGTAACAATAATATGGTATCAGTAGCAGTGGATGCCAGACAGCCGAATAGCTGTGGGGAGGCCCTCTTAAGAAAAGAGGTATGCATTCTGGATGCAGGTGTCTGTCCCGCAGGAGCCTCGGTGTCTGTACCAAGTGCGAGGAGCAGCAAGTCCGCAGGGAGCGATGAAGCAGGTAAGGTCATGGGGGATACAAAGGCAGCATGGCAGGAATCAGGTGGGCTTGAAGGATACATAGGGGAAAAGGCTTCCATAGAGACAGCTGGGGGTGCCAAGGCAGAGGCGAAAGAACGTAAGGAATTAAAGCAGAACAAGCTCCCATACATGGGTAAAGATAAGCCGCTGGGGGCACATCTCATGCCAGCCACTAAAGAAAAGTTCTGGAAGGGCGAGTACGTGGAGATGTTGAGGTTGCTGCAGAGGGAATTAAGGTCAAAAGAAGGATTTAAAAAGGAGGAGTACAAGTTGGCCAAGGGGCCAAGAGTGCCGTTGACTATTAAAAATTGGATGGCAGCATTCCTTATCTCCATGAGTGTATATTGAGAGAAGTCCCTTGAGAGGTCAGTGGCACTCTTCAAGTACAAGGACATAATCAGGAGAGAGCAGAAACTACAGGGGATATGCTTGGGTCCAATATGATAAGGAATTTTGGGCCCACATGGCGCTAGACCCAGAGATGCAGTGGGGGAAATTGACTCTGACCTGTGGCAGCATACTATGGGGCCAACGAAATTTGGGAAGACTGTCTTCTCGGCCAGTGAGATACCTATAGTTTACAAGCCCTTTCATGGCCATCCCACCCAGGGGTGGCGGGGGCCGGTTGAGGTGGGATCCGCAGGTAAAGGACAGTCGGGAGCGCAGGGGGCAGGGACCAATCAGCTCGAGACATGCTTGGATTTCAACAGGGGTCTCTACACATGCAAGTTTTGAACGTTTAGGCACATATGTTCTATGTGTGCGGGCAAGAAATGCCTTGTTAACTGCTATGGTAATGCAGCCGGGGGACAGGGCCCCAGGTACAGACACAGCAAGGTGGAGGGGGGGGGTAGTCAGCAGAACAATTGGGAACCAAATTTCTTTTTGGTGGGGGGGTAGAGGAGCACACGGCCCTGGCGGGAAAGGCTCCTACTCCAGTTAACCTGGAGAGGCACCAATTCTGGTTGGCCCAATATGATTACAAGGAGGAAGCAGAGCTTTTGCTGGAGGGGTTTACCTGGGGTTTCCGGGTGGGGTACACAGGTCTGAGGCAGCGCCACTGGGCAGAAAATCTTAAATCTGTGGGGGGACACTAACAAGTGGTGAGGGACAAGTTGGAAAATGAGATGAGAAGATCACATTGCAGGCCCTTTTAAGGGTTGGCCCATGCAGAACCTGATAGTCACACTCATCAGTGTGGTGCCAAAGAAGGAGGAAGTTCAGTTTCGGCTAATTCAGCACCTTTCATGGCTGGAAGGTAATTCAGTCAGTGACTTTATCCCTGAAGAGTGAGCAGCAGTGTCTTTACACTTCGGTGGACATGGCCCTGGCCCTAGTAGAGTAAGTCAGACAAGGGGCAGAGGGGTGGGGGAGGGGCAGGGGCTCATGGTGAAAAGTGATATAAAATCTGATTTTCAGTTGCTGCCGTTACACCCTGATCACTTTGATCATCTAGGCACTATCAATGGGATGCTCCATCTAGTGTGCTCTCTTTGAATGCTTCAGCACATTCCTACAATGGGTTTCACTAGGCAGACAGGTCATGGGTACATTAGACATTACTTGGTTGGTTTCTTCCTGGTGGGAGCAGCGGCCAAGGACCAATGTCAATTTGTTGAACAGATTCCAGGTCATTATGGGGGAGCTAGGCATCCCATTGGTCCTGGAAAAGAAGGCAGGGCCGAGGACAGTGTTGACTTTCCTGGGTATTGTGTACTACTGGAACACCTGAACTTTGCCTGCAGAGTGGTGCGGGCCGGTGGAACATTTTGTAGATGCCTAGGTTTGGCTTGGCATTGTCAGGGGAAGGACTCCCCCGTCACCATCTCCATTTAACAAACGCATGTGGGGCGTCTTCTTTGAGTCATTCAATGGAATACCCTTGCAGGCATGGCAGGAACTGGACTGGGATGCACAGATATTTTCAGATGCAGCCATTGGGAAGGTTTTGGCATCTACTGGCAAGGCAAGTGGTGCACGAAGAGTGGTCCTAAAAGTGGAAGTAGGGTGAAAAGAGCATCGCTTTCCTGGAGTTCTTCGATTTAGTGTTGGTAGTTTCTGTTTGGGGGAGACCAGCTGGCACATAAGAAGGTTGTGTTCAGGGTGGACAACCTAGCAGTAGTGCAGGTAGTCAACAGGCAGTTGGTCAGGGACCCTCAAGTGCTCCAGTAGCTAAGGGTATTCATTCTGGGCGCTTAGCAATGAAATAGCATTCAGGGCGAGACATGTTCTGGGAGTGAACAATGACATTGCGGATGCTTTGTCTCGTTAATAGAGGGAGTGGTCCCATGCACTGGCCACACGAGTGGAATCTTCCAAGACAAAGATGCTGCTGCAGCTATGGACTGTAGGAGACAGAGGTTCATTCAGTTGGTGGTGAACTCGTTAGCAGTTCCCATGCACAAGGCTTACAGGCAGACTTGGCAGGAGTTGCTGTCACATGGGACACAGAAACGTCTCGAAGAATGGGAAAGTGTGGAGGACGCAGTACAATTAATCCTGGGACTGATAGAGAGGGGACAGTTAAGGGTTACGATTTCGGGAAAGCTAGCAGAAATAGCATTTATGGAGAAGATGGTGTGGCGATATGCCCCATCAGTGGGAGAGCTGGGCAGGAGACAGTTGGAAGGGTGGGCCAGAGAATCGGGAAGGGGGGTGGTGAGGAGTTCAATTACAGCTGATTTACTGAAGCAAATTATCATATCCCTCCCAACGATATGCAGTAGTGGGAGGAGACTATCCTGTTCAGCGCACTAATGTCCTGCATGTTTTTGGGACTTGCAGAGTATCAGAGCTGTTGGGAAGTAGGGGGAAACTGGTATTAGGATGGGAGGAGGTGCAATTGAGCCAAGGTGGCATGCAGACATGTCTGCAAGGATCCAAAACGGACCAAAGAAGGAAGGAAAGTGGACATGCTTGCCCAGGTACCCATTTGGCAGCACTCTGCTCGTTAAGATGGGGTCAGTTTCTGCAGAAACAGTGCAGGTGCCCGGCGGGCCCGATTTTTAGACATATGGATGGAAAGCTGGCTACAGCATTCCAACTGCTGGCAATTCTGCGCAAGGTACCGAAGAGCTTGGGGGTAGAAGCGTAGTCATTTGGTACTTGTTCATTTAGAATAGAGATGGCCACGAAGGCGGGTGGTTGGAGTTAGAGTAGGAACGATAGTGTTCTTGTAGGTAACTGGAGGTCAGACTGCTACTGGCAATATGTGCGCCCGGAGTCAGGGAATGTGCGCGGAAGTAGTCTCTGACTTGTTATTGGTGTCTTCCAGGTACGGTGCTGGGTCCAGAGTTTAACAGCCTGTCAATCTGGTTGGTAGGCCACTTTTTTGTCAAAGGGGCGCAGAGACAGGCAAGAGAAAGCAGCCACAGGAGGAATTTGGGCCTGGATCTTCAACAATAGAGGGTGCGCTGGGAGGGGAAAGGAGGGGGGATGCGATGAAAGTGAAAGGAGTTGTTGCCCTGCTTGAATAGATGTATGGTGAGGGGCCAGTGCCTGGACATCTTGCTAATCCATTTTGGGGGGAAATTATCTTGTTGTGGAAAAGGGGCTTGGGGTAATCAAAGCTATGAAAAAGGACCTATAGGTGATTCAGAGGCAGTGAGCTGGCTTCCATATCATCTGGACAGCATTTGTTCTGCAGAGGGTATGGCAGGGAGCTCAGAAGCCTAGGGTGACCAAAAGGAATATCAATAAGGAAATGAGAACTTTATGTGGGGGTAGAGGGATTACAGCTTTGGAGCATACAGATCTATGTTTCGAGGATTTTTTTTTAGAGGGGATGGGGGCACTTGTCCTTAATGGGCATGGAGCTTTATCTCTTCCAGCTGAGAGACAGTTTGAAGCAACTATTGAACATTGTTTAGCGGGCGGGGGGACAGAAAATTTAGAGAGTCCTTTTTCTGTGTGGTGGGGGCATGGCAAATTGCCATAGTCCTCTGACATTTAGGGTTGTTGAAACTGGCTGTCCAGGTTAATTGGGTACGGGATGAGAACAGTATACATGGACGAGCAAGAAAGTTAAATGTTCGTTCATAATTTATATTAGTTACAGGTTCAGGGTCATGATAAAATAGAAGACAGTTAGAGGATAGTAAGCAGTCCAAACAATCAAAAGAAATACAGGATTACAAGGTCATGGAGGTGGGAAGGGTAGGGGAGGTGGGTGAGTTATAAAGTTCAATTGTTGTATCATGAGGCCAGTAGTTTTGTAAGGCAAAGGACAAGGATTTTTAATGTAAGTGCACCGGTTTCCAACAAAGCAGCTTTTTTCACACCCATATGCCTGGTAACTGTGGTCAGTAATGATCCTCTCTCTTCCCCAAGTTAGGCTACTGTCAATGATAGAATCCTTGAAACTGAGATGTGGTGGGCTCATTCTCCTATAGCGCTGCAAAATCTTATCAATGGCAGAACTCCTAATACAAAAAAGTCTTTAACCTAATGTATCATCAAAATATGTCATCTTAATTTAACTGAGCTTCGATTTTATAACCAACTGCCTGCACTAATGAATCCATACTTCAGTCAAGTAGATGACAGCATTGCCATTATCTCAACTTTGTATTACATGAGTTGACTCTGCCACAGACTCACTCAATGAAGGCAAGGGAGGGGTCTCAGAAAGAAAAGTTTCATTCAATATGCAGCGCATTTCTGAATCTTAATATTGTCCTTGCCGTTGTCATTCCTATCAGAGTGACGTGATTTTTTTTTTGGTTGAAGCAGATTGCATTTAAAAAGAATATTTTATTTTCCACACTTGTGGACTGCTTTTAAGTATACAAATCATGTGACACTGTGAGAAATATGCATGTAATGTAGATGTACAGTCCCAAGAAAACCACAAAATGGCTGCAGATTTTACCACAGGAATGTTGTCAATTTTCTGAAGTAAAGCAAGTGAGGCACACAGCTGCAATGAGTGACAATGTCATTTCAAACAGAACCCCCACAACTGATTACTTTTGCATCAATGGAACCAAAACAGAAAACATTACTGTTCAAGCTCGTTCATAAGAAGATTCTAGTTGGGTGACCCACAACTTAGGAATAACCTCACTCCCTATCATAAAAATATTTTGGACTATAGGCACAAACTGCCACTTAAACATGCAGCAAAATGCCCTTCCACTGCCAGAAACAACCATTAGATACACAGTACAAAAGCCCTGGTGATAAGGCATCAGCAATGTAACAATCAAGGTCACCCATTAAAATCAACAGGCTGCAACGAGTCCTGAATCAAGTTGTTAGACAGCTCCTAAAGATAAATACCTGAATTAGAAGCACCCCGCTGGTGACTAGTGAAGGTCAAAATTAAACACAGCCATTAGTACCATGCAGAAGGCCCACTTACACAGAGCCCAAGGTATCTGTGGAAGCGGCATCCGTATTGGGCAAGAATCACCAAAAAGCAAATAGTGTTGGACCTGGCATCCTAAGGGTGGTCTTACCTCAGACTTTTTGCCTTTACCGTCTATTTTGTTGCTGCATCTTTTTGTTGGCCTTAGGACTCTGAGCACTTTACCACTGCTGAACAGTGCTAAGGTGCATGTGCTTCGCAGGGTAACACTGGTGTATTCACAATTGGCATATTTAATTTACCCATAGGTCCCTTGTAAAGTGGTGTAACATATACCCAGGGCCTCTAAATTAAATGCTACCAGTGGGTCTGCAGTACCAATTGTGATACCCACTTAGGTATCCCTGTAAACATGTCTAAGGCCTGCCAATGCAGAGCCTTTGTGTACAGTATAACTGCCACTCTGACATGGCATCTAATACCTGTTGCCAAGCCCAGAACTGCCCTTTTCTTACATGTAAGTCTCCCCTAAAAAAGGCCCTAGGGAGCCCACAGAGCAGGGTGCCATGTAGGCAAAAGGCAGAACATATACTTTCTAAAAGTGGCATTTCTAAAATAGAAATAATAAATCCAATGTTACCAGTAAAGAGGATTTATTATTACCATTCCAATGGTTCTAGGCATGATGCAGCTAGGCCTCTCAGATCAGGAAATACAGCTTAAATGTATTATAAGGAATTCCCAATGCTGGCCTAAGAGAGGCTGGCCTCATGGTAATGAAATACCAGGACATAAAAACGTACCTTTATGTTGGGAGAGACGGTTCCGTCTCCTTCCTCCTCGGACTCCCGGATGCACAAGGCTTCCAGACTTCCCTCCAATCACAACCCTGCTGTCAACAGCATGACAGGAGCATCGTGATTGGTCTGAGCACCCTGCTTCGGTGCTCAGACAGGGAGGAGGGCCCTGTGTACTTTTTCCTCCCGGCTGTTCAGTACAGCCGGGTGGAGAAATGCAAAGTGTACATGACTGTTTGGCCAGCTCAACACGGCCGGCCAAAGCGTCATGCGCACTTATGTGCACATAGCCTTCCTCTAGCCCAGTCCTGCCCTGACCCTGCTCCTGAGGAAAAATAAAATACTGATAACGTTATGTTATCATTTTATTTTTCCCTTTCGTCCACTGCAAAAAGCAGTGGGGCAACGCTCCTTCCCCTTAGCAGAGGAGCCGCCGCTCCCTGGTTGCCTGTGCCGCTCACAACTTTCAATTTCAACCCGAGTAGCTTTTGGCAAACTTTGCTGTTCGCATCTGTGAACTGCCAGGAGCAGTCCTGCCTTCCTTTGTCACTCGCTACTTTCGAACTCAACCCAAGCGGATTCGTCAACTTCACTGCTCCCATATGTGAACTGCCCGGAGTGGCCCTGCTTACCTATGCCGCTCGCTGCTCTCAGACAACCTGGATGGCTCTGCCTAGCTTAGCTGCACACCGCTCCCCGAGAGCAGCACAACCAGGACAGCACCGGAAATCCATCAGGACATCCCACATGTGTGCCAAGGATTACCTGGCACCATCCCCTTTTGATCTCTATATTTGCTCATCAACCATGCTTTATCTTTGAGTCTGCAAAGCCAATATTGTCGCAATTTGTAAATTGGATTTGTATTGTACTGAACTTATAATTAACCAGATAAACAAGCTTTGTTTTTCTACATCAGTGTGAAGTCTTTTTCTGTGGTGTATCTCCTGATGTTATTGTGAGTGTTTTGCACAAGTACTTTACACATTGCCTTCTAAGTTTCGCCTGCCTGCTCTGGGCCAAGCTGCAGGATAATTTATGTTGTGTTATTGATTTGCCCTGACTAGGATCAGGGTCTCTACTCGAACAGGGTGAATACCTCTGCCAACTAGAGGCCCAATTTCTAACAGTAACCACTAACACAATTTCAGGCAGCAAAATCAGAAGGGCAATCTCCTCAAAGTACAGGGTCTCTGGGACAATGACGCTATCATCCCAAAGGTACCTCCTGGCCGTGTCTTGGTACACACAAAAAAAACCTTTCCTTAGCCTCTTCAGTAGTCCCTTGACTCAAAACTGGCATTTCATAATACAGTAAACGTGTATTATTTGCATGCTACCGTATCATATTAACCTCTCCACCAACAACCAGAAAAACCACCACCAAAATCTAAATTAAGCTGCAACCTCACAACTACTAAAATGCATACTCACATCCTCACAACCACCACCAGGCACCAAAATCCAAATTTTCACCCATCTGTCCCACACCACCAACCACAAAAATCCAAAGGAACCCACATCACAACCACTTCAACCAGAGGAAGAGGAGGAGCCTCTTTCTTAGCCATTACTGCTATCTTCACAAGGCAGTGGCAAATTTATTATTCAATGTCGACCCAAATATTCAAACAAGTCCAATAATACACACGGGAAGTGTCAGAAGGTCAAATTTCCCTCTCAGAATGAGTTTTATTCTGGACCTAACAAGTTTAGTGCATTTTTGCACAGATTAGGATTATTGAAGGAACACCACAGGTGCATTTGACGAAGGGTGTTTGATGGAAATAGGGGCCCTGTTCATTTCTCTTGTAGCAGGTTCACACTTTCCCTGCAAAATGACGACCCCAAAGTTTAGCACAAGTGTATCAACAGTGTGAGGCCAAGGTGGACACAGTCAGAATTTCACAAAAATCTAGCCTCAGCTATGCAAGCTCCTTCCTGTGTTCGTCACATCCTAACAGAGTGAATGTAGCTTCAGGATACTACTGACATACTGGAATGCATGACAAGTATTCTGCTCCAATGTGTGTTGCATTCATTGTCAGTGCCACTGAAATTATGCGGTTCTGCAGCTGCAGAGTTTTCAGCATAATTAAGAATTTCTTGCACTTGCCTCATTATCTTCCATCTTCTGTATGGTTTCCAGATTTTAACAGAAAATGTTGTATCCAGTTTAGATGGATGAAAAGTAACTAAAAACTGCATCACACATGGTGCTGTACAGTGGTAGACCCCTTATCAACTAACTGTTCACTGCTTTGTTGGTGATTGACATATATAGGTGTTAAACTGATACTAATGAAGTTAAGCTGTTGCACAGTATTGAAGTGTGTTATAAGTACAATCTAGTGAAATAGAGGGGCACAGCTTCAGGAGGGGTGTTTGGGGTGCTACATCCCCATAATAAAGGAATTATGTAGTCAATAGCTGGGTACTGGTGCTTTAAGTCAGGTATTGTGAGGTGTTTGTCAGATTTCGCTTGGGATTTTTACATTCACATGCAAACACACACGGATACTCTTGTGTTTGTTTTAAAGGTCTTAAAAGGGTTGTTTTACAAAATATTGAGTTTTAAGTCCCCCTGGCAATCAGCACTCCTCTCCCTTCTTCCTGCTCCTTAATTCCCCCCTCCTGCCCTGCTTCTCATCTAGTGTATATTAACCAACATGGCTGTTGGAAAGTCTAAAGTACGCCCTCCCTAATCTAGACCAAGCTACAGCCCTGGTGAAAATACTGTTGCAGACCGAGGTGGGCAAACCACTGAAGGCTCCAACCTGATACCTGACTCTGGCTCAACTTAATATCCTCTTGGACCCCTAAAGACAAAAACAAGCTGTGTCTACACATGGCTTCCTTCTGCCACCCACACTCTAACCACATGTGCCAAAAATCAAAGACAAAGCATTAACATCTGATGTAAAAGTGTAAAGAGATCCCCCTATAGGGCAGAATGGCACATTGTTAAATTATTAAACCTGAGATCAGTCCTTAATTATCTTGATAATTAATAACATTAAAAAAATAAAATTGAAAAAAATGTACCTCCACTCCTGCGCCTCTCCTCTGCTGCACACAGGTACAGGCTCCCAGCCTGCCCTACAGCCAATCCTGATGCTGCTCAAAGCAGCGTCAGGATTGGCTGGAAGCAGCGTCAGGATTGGCTGGGCGCTTCCAGCCGTTGGTGGGGGAGGGAGTGGCGGTGCTCATCCGCTAATAACTATAACTCAATTAAATGGAATAATCTGATATGCTAACATGAAATGTTTCTGCGTTTAAAATATTATACTTAGAAATCTGGAGAGACTATAATTTTTAGGGTCGAGCCTGCGTTGCATGTGCGCATGCGTTTCGCAGCGAGACTCTTTTGTATTTAGAAAAGGGCTCGGAGCCCTGTCAACTTCACGTCAGGGTTTTTTATTGGTTCGTGGGCTTGCCTAATAAAATCTGCTTGCTTTCATTAGTCGAAGGTACGCATATGTCATGCCTTTTCCGGTGGCTAGCCCTCCTCCAGCGCAGCGACCGAGTACAGAAAACATGTGATGTTCGCTGTTTTCCATCGGGCTCGTGGACTTTTTTTTCCTCTAATTTACAGCCCGATCTCGCTTGGCAGAAGTCGAGCGCTTTCCATACTTGATTTCACTTTTTCGGGTTATGTACATAAATGCACTTTTGCCCGATAGGTGAAAAGTCGGGTTAGGAGTTTACAACGCGATCAGCTCTAACATGAGCAAACGCGAGACCCGTTGCATTGTAAATGCTTGTTGTACATGTTGTTTGTTGCGTGACTCGCGTCCAAAACACTCCTTGGCTCGGCTCGGGCTCTTAGAGCCAAGCCAGACCATTGTCTCGGCTCTCCCTATTAATTTGTTCGTAGGCCCGCCTTTATGCAATAAGGCACAACATTGTCTTTTCTAGTTCCATAATTTAGTCAATTTTGAAATCTAATTTGAACCCCACTGCCGCATACCAATGGTTCTGTGTCTTTGTGCCTTCGCAGAGCATACGTGGAAGCATGTTCATTCAGGATAAACAAATCCCTTGCAGCTCAGCAGCTCAGCGGTGTTTTCGAAGGTGCATATCCAAGAAGCAGTTCTACGGTTTAGCTCGTGCCAGGCATGAGTGAAAACCCTGTGTGCCGTGGCGCGCGGTGTCCTGCATTCCTTCGGGGGCTCAGCAGGGCTGCGAGGTCACTCGTCACTCCACTATCTCTGCGCACACAGCAGCTTTCATTGACTGGGCTTCCTACACTGTCATGAATCACGGCTCCCCGGGGGCACGTGAAATGCAAAAATCGAAATAAAGGGACGGCTGTTTCAGCTCCCTCTCACACAACACAGGCTGTCTCTCTTCGACGGGGAGGAAGGGGAGCGACGGCTTTTATTTACAGTGCATAACTGCGCACTTCCCATGACCAGCATGGACCTTCATTGCTACGTACAAGCAGGACCCTGCAACCTCTGCCGCACATGCCCAGCACAAATACATTCAGTTGGAAGCCCCAGTAAAAGTGTGGTGCGGGTGTCCCTGGGTACCTCTTAACAATATATGTGGGGTGTACCCTTTGTGCTACGCCACTAATGGCACATTTGATCTAAAAAAAAAAAAAAAAAAAAAAGCTTCTGTGATTACACAGAGCTTTTTTACGTCTGCAACTGTCGGGGGAAAAAACACAAGGATGCTAGACAGTGTGGATTGAACTAGGGAGGAAAACTCCGAAATTGAAGGGAATCACTGACTGGGAGACACCAGTGTGGCGCAGGCTATCTTTAGTACTTTAACTTGAGCAACTGCTGAAAACACAGAGGACGCATTCACGTTAGAATATTTTTAAACTAGGAGGAATAAATTATATTTGAAATGAAAATATAATGTTCCCAGAGTGAGGGGCTCACTCCAGGTCACTACAGGCACTGTTTTTTATGCGCTGTAATAACCTAATGAATTCTGGGTGGATAATTATTTTTCTTAGCCATGGTATGCAAATGTGAATAAAGTGAAAATTATCCATGTTTGCATAATCCGCATTCTGCCTGCAGTGGACTATAACACGGATGAATTATATGCTGCATTCTTGCAGTGATCCATTGACTGCTTCAAAATAACTGGCCAGGTCTGCCAACTTTTAGATGCACTTCACCACGTGAACGGGGCGGTGGCCTAAAGGGGATGGGTCTGTGCAGAGGAGGGCCATAAGACAATTGCTTTTAAGAGGCATGAGGGCGCAGGATCATGAAAAGGAGCCAGGCCTTTGCCATGAGAACTGACTCTGACATCCCTCCTCCAAAAACAAAAGCTTCTGAAGCTTATGGTAATGTCCTGAAAAGTTTGCAAAAAACTATGAACATCAGCAGTGCACTCTCCAAACATGAGCTGGGAAGCTAAACTGCACAGGATTTTCGAGCTCATGTTATTTCCCACCATATGATATCCTGTCGCCTCCTCTCTGGGAGACCATGTGAGCAGAGGTGATATTTTGTGACACACAGTAAGATCATGCAGATCTGACTGTCCCACGTAATTCAGGGTAGCTTTAGAATTGGTTGTTCTGATTGGATGGCAGCAGCTAATCCGAATGGTCCTAATGCACGGTTTACTGGTTGAAAGGACTCTTGTGTTACAACCATTCCCAATTGCTGTTGTGATTGATAAGATACAATCTTTGGGCTTTCTCTCATAAGTGAGCAAGAACATAGCTGAGTGAGGATTTGAAGGGTGTCATACTAAGTTAAATAAGGAATCTATGCATAGATTATGATGAAGCAAAGTGAGAAGGTTAGGGTGTCAAGCTAACAATTTAACTATTGCAGTATGTTGTAGTCTCTGACGTTTTATGTGACATTCAGGGGCGGCTCTTTCGCAATGGCAAAGGACCGCCACTCCCCCGGCTAAGCCAGCAGCTGAAAAAATAAAACAATAGTTTATTATCGATTTATTTTTCAGTTGCTGGCTCAGCCAGCAATGAGGGGTAGGGCTGGTCCATGGTAGGGGCAAGGAGGGGGAGTGGAGTCAGTGCACTTAGGTGTGTGTGTGTGTGTGTTTGACCAGCCATGTTAGGCGGGCCAACCACACATGTGCACTTAGGTTTCTCCAACCCGGCTGTGTGACACAGTCAGGTTGGAGAAACTGCACGGACTCTTAAGCCGCTCAGACCAATCCTGGCACTGCTCTCATGCCTGGTTTAGCATGTGAGCATCACCAGGATTGCATGGGGAGCCTGTCCGGAAGTCCCTGGGACTGATGGGACACCAACGTCACTGAGAGGGACCAGGAGTGAGATGGCCGGTGTCGGAAAGGCACTTTTTTCTTTTTTTTAATTAACTTTTTTTTTATTTATCTGACCCTGGAAGGATTGCATATGGGCTTGATAGTATTTGGAGAATACTGGCAATGTGCAGAACTGTTCTCCAGTTTCTGATTCTGCTGACAGGCTCATTGGTCAATATTAAAAGCAAAAGACAGAAAGCCGGCAAATCTGTCTTCCACTGAAAAAGACTGCCTATCACTATGTAATTTAGGCCACAGCCACATTGGAAAGTATGATTTTGAAGTAAATTTGGTATTCAAGTTCTCTTAGCATACAGAACATGTTCCTTTCTTTTCATTCAGTATTATGCGATTACACTCGCAATTTCGGTACACCACCTACAATGATTGAGATAAATTGCAGGTAGTCATTATGTACCATCTAATAGGCCACAAAAATTTTACAGAAACGAAATTAATAGATACTTAACTAGGAAAGTACTGAGGGCAGAGTTCTGAGAGCCTGTTGGAAAACCCAAGCAATTACAGATTTCCTGCAGTGACAACGGAGGTTCTAACCATGAAGCAACAAAGGAAAAGGTGTAGGGACATTAAAATAAATTACCTACACACTGCGGGAGCAACAAAAAAAAAATTTGACAACAAAAAACTGGGATCACCCTGGTCACGAGGCAATGCAACATTTCAAAACAATATCAAAATTTAATATGCTGACTAAGTGTTTAACTTACGGGTTGTTAATTCATTTTAATTATTATATCGAGAATCTATATTTATACGTTCAGGGAGTTTTAAACATTGTTGACTTCTCATGTCGCTGCCATTTAAGAACATATTGGCATATGAAAAAGTGACTTTTAAAAAACTCCTTAGAATGTGGCATTCCGGCCGAGGTGAGCACATCCTGGCCGATATGCAACACTCTAAGGAGTTCACGTGACTAAATATAATATATCAATGTTCCAGTTCAGAGTCATGTTCAAGGTCGTTAAAGTTGACTGTCCCCAGAATGTGCAACTAGGTAGGTACTCTGGAGAAGTAGTACATATGATCCTAATTCGGGGGACATTGGTATGGTCTATCACATGCATATCAATACCCGTCACATGCAGTGGGGTCTGGCCATTCTAGAGGGCTCAACCATTTTTATATTTTACTCGCTCATGCATTCCTAGGTCACAGGTACTCTACTGAATGGTTTGTTTGAATGGATTTGGGTTCAAATGCTGTCTGAAGAAGAGGTACTTAATTTGTGCTCTCAAGCTGAGTTTGGGCACATACCTGCCCCTAAAACTGTGGATCACAAGGAATCTGTTCCTTTGGCTTTTCAGCTTGGAAATTCACTGATACAGTTAACTCCCCTAAAGTGCTGGTTCCTCGTCAGTATACAATAGGGGTCAGCTCCTTTAGGTTTCATAAGCTCATGTTCTGAAACAAACATGTACACTCTACAAAAACTTGTAACTTAATCCTGACTTCCATCATGAGACAATGAACCATAACAACTTTGGGTTTGATGTGACCACATTTTATCAAATTTAATGGAAGTCCGACAGCCCGATTTACACACTCCAGTTGTCGATTAATGCAGTAGTATAATTAATCCATCAGCAAGTATCTGGTCATCTATGAATCTCTATGGGGAGTTTAAGTATTATGTACAGAATTGGTAGTTCGCAGTTCCAATCTTTGATCAATGCATGTATTTATGGATTAAGGATAAATTACAGACCGAGACAACCTCCAGACGTTGGCTTTCTGTGCTAGGGTCATGACAATCCTCAAAGCTCAGGACCTTAGCAAAATATCATCTTTGCCTTCTGTGTCCATCAGCACCAGGAGTGATTGTTCTCTCTTACTTTACTTATACTATATTTGTCTGACATGTGAAAGAGCATACTGCATTCAGACCTCAGAACAAGGTCATAATGCTTGCATAACACAAACATATAAGCTTAATATTTATTAAAATGGCAACCAAAATGTATATCTTTGATAGATTACAGCTCTTTAATCAATAAATCCCAAACCAAAACTAAATAGAACAGGTTAATAGGCACATCTTCTATGAGGGTGTGAAGGACTAAAGCCTTTTTTTTCCACTAGAAAGATTATAATTTCTCAACAGAGCTAAATCTGTCCCTAACAATGGTTCAGAGAAGCTTGTTAAGTCAATGAAGGCAGATTTTACGTGCATATGTTTGAAGCTTTTTGACTATTAATAGGAAGCTTCTCAACCAAGTAATACTGAGGAACGATCACCTACCAAAGCACAACTGATAAACAAGATTACAGCTTCCACTGTTCTAAGCTAAAACAGCCTCCAATTATCACACTTTCTTCATGAATCAATATCCTGTCTTTCGGCCAATAAAAAAAAGCCACCAGGGCATGGTCTACATAGTAGAAGCTTTACTTGGTGGACTTTAAACTGCAGCTTTACAGCTGTGTGGCCAAATCATTAATAAGAGATACTTTATTTTTACAACGTAACACAATATTCTTGAAACATAATAGGCTAGTGCAAAATGCAAAGGGCCTTGCAACAAGGTTAACGTTGAAATCCAAATATGTGCACGTGCACAACCATTTTGAGCTAACCATACCAAATTAATACAAGGGCTCACCTGTGCATTTTAGCAAAGCCAAAAGAAGCTGATTTTCCCCATCTGAAAGACAAAGCAGAGTAACCAGTGTCATTTGTTTCAGAGTACGATGACTCACTGTTTTAGGTAATACTAAATCAAACTGAACATATGTGTGACTTTCTGATGTGCCTCAGGGGCTACTGAAGTGTTGTGTGAGGGGAAGCATGTGTCAATCATTCCCTCAAGACAAGAATACAATTATGGCCATGTATGATGAAATCAAGGAAGGTTAGGAAAAACCATGAATACACAGATATAGACAAGGAAGTTATGGTAGACTTGGCTTCCACGACTTTTTCCAGATAGAATTGCTCTTAACTCTAGCACCCTTTAGAAGAGGCATCTGGAGAGGACCTGTTAAATAATTTGGACCAATGAACAATGCACAGTAACACCCTTGTAACTGCAAGAAAGGGCCCAAAAAGGCAAATGCCTGGGTGGCGGCATAAAGGTGTTTTGTACATCCCAACAAAAGTAACTAGAGAGGGTCTGTACAACAGCCGAAAAACTTGAATACAGTTAGGAGGCTAGCATCAATTCTGCAGATATTTACAGCAGGAACATTAGAATATAAGATTAAAATGAGTAAAATATGTGGCATGTAAATCCAAAATCAAAATATACCAAAGACGAAGGAGCTAAGGGGGGATACAAATGTGCAAGTGAAGTTTAATGAAGTGTTTTGGAACTAGGAGTAAGGTAAATAAAGTCAGAAATAATTCCCAGAGCTCTGTCTTATACAATTAAAAAAGGTTCTAAAAATCTTCATTTTGGGATGCAACTAAAGAAAGAACTTCACACTTCACTTGAGGGGTTGAGCAGATGCTTAAATAGAAATTCTAAGTTTAATAACACTTTTACTAATAATTTTCTACTTTGCCCAGAGAATTACCTAATATCTAAATGAAATGGAATATCAGTTTCTTTTATTTATATTTATTCACTTGATCCTATTTCAAATAGACTTTTATAGTTGGAGGGTACTAAGGATCCCTTTAATATAAATGTTGTCCATTGTTTAACAATTTACTGTGTAGGAGAGCTTTACATAATCGAATGCCACAAAGTGCCGGTCCGTAGGACTCTCAAAGCACTATGTTATGGTACAATTGTTGTTAAAATCAAAAGATATTTTCAGTGCTTGATTGTATTTATATGGCTAGTGCTGAAGTTGCAGTACTCTTATAATGTATATTTTCGTATATACAAACCTTCAACAAATTTTTGTATGCTTTCAACTAGAGTCTTAATAGAGTTCGGAAGGTTCCAGGGATCTTCTTGGATGCTGAGTTGAATCATGCTCCTGCACCTTATCGTCCATTCCTCTTTGAGTCTAAACTCTAAATATCAAGGCAATACGTAAAATATTAGCGTAGGAATTCCACACTTCTTTTACACGAGATAAAGGTCATACTGAAGAAATTCTGGAAAGATGGTGCAATGTCATAGTTTATGTTTTTTTGGGATGGGGATCATCTATAGTTATTAAGATTCTGTCATGACTTGACATATCAGTCCCAGAACAATAATTGGCACTATTTAGTTGCAAGTCAAAAACAGATCTATTTGTGACATAATTACACAAAGGAACATTACAGAGAAATTCAAGAAAAATGAACAAAAGCATAAGCCCCACGGAAGGAGTACAAGGATCTCCAAAAATGAACAACAGTTGGCAATTAAAGTCACGCACCTGCTCTAATTCTTGCAGTTTCTAAAACAATTTATTTTAAAGAATCAAAATTCCAGTGCACAGTCATGCCCCTTGCTAAATAATTATTGCTACAATAACCTATTAAGAATGAACCTCTTTACCTTGCAGACAATGATCCATTGGAAAATGCTTTGTTTCTTCAAAGGCCCTGGTTATTACTGTTCCTTTAAGAAGTGCAATAATAGCATCTACCTAGGAAATGGATGAATGTTCTATTAATTATGGAGTTTGTTACTTGCCAAGTATAATGCAAAAAAATAAAATAAGACAAATAATCATTTTACAGGAAAAAATCTAAGGCAATTTATAATGACATCATTTTCTGCAACTGGAGAAAATCCTTTGTGGATTAATTTGAGTTCTTCCTTATGGACTGACAACAGAAAGAAGCAACTTCTGTAAAAGGAATTACAACCAACAATATGAAACAAAAAGCATCGTTCTGAAATCCATCATAAGACATTAGAAATAAAAACCACCAAAAAAGTGGACAGTCTTGAAAAAATGAATTTGATAAAAGTTTATATATTGTTCCTTTAATGATGCTTTGATGATGAGCATTGAGTTGTACAAATTTAATACGAATAGTCCTACATGGAACGTAGTAGGACTTTGTTTAAGAGAAATAAATAGAAATCAACATCATCCACTTGGCATTTTTGATACTCAGAGTCAAATAAAAGGATAAGAAAATCTGCTCCTACATTAGTAGCTTAAGCCAGTTTATTTTTAAAGGAAAAATTCTGTATACTAGCATAAACAACAAACCACATACCCAGTAACTAAAACCTGACAATACTCGTTTCTATCTTTTGCAACCAGTCAAATATGAAAAACATACCTGATTAAAGAGGTGCTCGAGACACCCATGCAGTTTGTCCTGTTTATCGGAAGGAATTCTCATGTCACAGGGAAGCTCATCCCCTAAGACCAAAAGTAAAGACAGAGATTTTTGATTCCAACTTGAATTTTCTGAGGTGCACAATGGCAAAAGGTAAATGATTACGATGAGGAACGTACAGAGGAAGACCCAGATGAGGGCCAGCCTTAGGTAAGTTGTGCAATGGACAATCCTAGTTTGAATTACAGTGTGCCAACAGAGAAGGGTTTCTACAACTCTCCAGCACTGGAATTAGATGGGAGCAATCATGTGAAAATGAAATTGTTGGATCTATGTACTCAAACATGCTTTCCAAAATAGTTTGGCAAAGTAGGGCTCTGGCTGAGAACTGTGATTCATGCTGCCTTTTCGCTCTGTTACCCATGTATCCTTTTAACAAAGCCCAGGAAGGTATCTGAAAAATCGTACTTCAAGTCTTCTCTCCATAGTTAAGGTGTGCAGATTCAAACAGGCGAAACTTGAGAAAGGATAGAACTTTAATGATATAAAAACTATGGGTAAGCCAACGGTTTGACTGTCTCTCAATATGTAGGCCTATCAGTGGCAATGCAACTGCAGTATACTACTAGAGTATGGAGTTTAAAATACAATGCTACATGAATAGCACTTTTTGATACTGCAGGAGAAAACAACAATATCACATTTAAGTTAATGTATTGGAGACCTCTTAACCTTTCCCAGAAAATTGAAAGGAACCAAACAGAAACAGACGACCAGAAGTCTGTGGTCCCCTTGTCACTTGATCAGAGGTGCATCACATTGCATGTGAGTGCTTAGATGCAAACTGGTTAGCAATCTAAGTAGAATTTGCAGGATCTGATAGCGTACCAGTGTATCAAGGGATGGATTTTTGCTTAGGCCTCAGTCATGGAGAGTGGATTCCAACAAATCAATCAATCAATCAATTTATTTGTAAAGCGTGCTACATACCCGTGAGGGTTTCAAGGCGCTGGGGGGGTAGGGTGCTGCTACTGCTCGAAGAGCCAAGTCTTGAGTAGTTTTCTGAAGGAAAGAAGGTCCTGGGTCTGTCGTAGATCCTGCGGGAGGGTGTTCCAGGTCTTGCCGACGAGGTACGAGAATGATCTGCCGCCGGAAGATTTGCGTCGGATGCGGGGAACGGAAGCGAGGGTGAGGTTAGCGGAGCAGAGATGCCGGGTGGGAGTGTAGAAGCTGAGTCTGTTGTTCAGGTACGATGGTCCGGTATTGTGGAGTGCCTTGTGTGCGTGGGTGAGGAGCTTGAAGGTGATCCTCTTGTTGACGGGGAGCCAGTCAAGGTCTCTCAGGTGGGAGGTGATGTGGCAGTGGCGAGGGATGTTGAGGATGAGTCGGGCGGAGGCGTTTTGGATGTGTTGGAGGAGTTTGGATGAGATAACGGTGTAGAGGGCGTTGCCGTAGTCGAGTCTGCTGCTGACGAGGGCCTGGGTTACTGTTTTTCTTGTTTCTGCTGGGAACCATTTGTAAATTCTGCGAAGCATGCAGAGGGTGTTGTAGCAGGAGGAGGAGATGGCGCTGACCTGCTTTGACATGGAGAGTGAGGGGTCGAGGGTGAAGCCGAGGCTTCGTGCGCTGTCGGTGGGTGTCGGTGGGGGACCCAGCATGGACGGCCACCATGAGTTGTCCCAGGCAGAGGGGGTGCGCCCAAGGATGAGGACCTCTGTTTTGTCCGAGTTCAGTTTTAGCCGGCTGTCTCTCATCCAGTTGGCGATGGCTTTTAGTCCCTCGTGGAGGTTGGTTTTGGCGGTGTGCGGGTCCTTGGTGAGGGAGAAGATGAGCTGGGTGTCGTCGGCGTAGGAGATGATGTTGAGGTTGTGCTGACGGGCCAATTGTGCGAGGGGGGGCCATGTAGATGTTGAACAGCGTCGGGCTGAGGGATGAGCCCTGGGGTACGCCGCAGATGATGTTGAAGGCTTTGGATTGGTACGGGGGAGGCGGACTCTTTGGTTTCTGCCGGCGAGGAAGGATGCGGTCCATTTGAGGGCCTGGTCCTGGATTCCTGCTGCGTGGAGGCGGGATTTTAGGGTGTGGTGACATACGGTGTCAAAGGCGGCTGATAGGTCTAGGAGGATGAGGGCTGATGTTTCTCCATTGTCGAGGTGGCTTCTGATGTAGTCTGTGGCGGCGAGGAGGGCGGTTTCGGTGCTGTGGTTGCGCCTGAAGCCGGACTGGGAGGGGTCGAGGATGTTGTTGTCTTCGAGGTACCGAGTGAGCTGAGTGTTGACGATTTTCTCAACGACCTTCGCCGGGAATGGGAGCAGAGAGATGGGCCGGAAGTTTTTCAGGTCCTTGGGGTCCGCCTTTGGTTTCTTGAGAAGGGCGTTGATTTCAGCGTGTTTCCAGCTGTCCGGGAATCTTGCAGTTTCAAAGGAGATGTTGATGGCTTTCCGTAGGTGTGGTGCGATGGCCGTGTCTACTTTGTTGAAGATGTGGTGTGGGCAGGGGTCTGATGGTGATCCGGAGTAGATGGAGTTCATGGTCTTGCGGGTTTCGTCGTCGCTGATGTTGGTCCAGGAGGACAGTCAGCTGGAGCGGGTGGAGTTCGTGGTGGGTGGGGTAGGAGCGTCCGGAATGTGAGGGGAGTTGAAGCTGTCGTGGATGTCTGTGATTTTTTGGTGGAAGGCGGTTGCTAGGGCGGCACATAGTTCTTGGGAGGGGGTGATGTCGTTGACGGTGGCGTCTTGGTTGGAGAGTTCTTTTACGATGCTGAAAAGTTCTTTGCAGCCATGGGCATTGTTTTCTAGGCGGGTTTTGAAGGAGGGTCTTTTTGCTAGCCAGATGAGTTGGTGGTGTTTGTGTGTGGTATCCTTGAGTGCCGTGTGGTTGTCTGGAGTGCGTTCGATTAGCCATATTTGCTTGAGTTTTCGGCAGGGCGTTTGGAGGCTTGGAGGTCGTCGGTGAACCAGGTGTCTTTTTTGTTGATGTGGTTGTTGGAGGTTTTTCTGAGTGGAGCAAGGCGGTCGGCGCAGTCGGTCATCCATAGCTTGAGGTTGTGTGCCGCGATGTCAGGGTCGGTGGGGTTGACGGGCGGTTTCTGGGCTAGGGCGTTGGTTAGTTGAAGTTCGGTGACAATGCCCCATCAGCGGCGTGGTGGTTGTTCGGTGAGGTGGTGTTCTGTCTGTTTCTTGAAGGTGAAGTGGATTCAGCGGTGGTCGGTCCAGTAGAGTTCGATGGTATGGTTGAAGGTGATGTGGTTGCTTGTGGAGAAGATGGGGTCAAGGGTGTGACCGGCTGTGTGGGTGGGTGTGTTGACGAGCTGTGTGAAGCCGAGGTTGGCGAGGTTTTCGATCAGGGTGGCGGAGTTGGTGTCATTGTTGTTTTGAAGGTGAAAATTCAGGTCCCCGAGGAGGATGTAGTCCGTGGAGGCCAGTGCTGGCCAGGTCGGCGATGGCGTTGCTGAAAGGTGCCCTGGGCCTTGGGCGTCTATAGATGAGTGTTCCTCTGAGCGTGGTGTTGGGGTCGGTGCGGACTTGGAAGTGAAGGAGTTCGGCGCCGCTGAAGGAGTCATCCAGGGTGGTTTTGACTTCGAGGGTGGCTTTGTGGACGATGGCTACGCCTCCTCCAGTTCTGTTGGTGCGGTCTCGGCGAGCGACTTTGTATCCGTTCGGGATGGCTATGGCGATATCGGGTGCTGAGGAGTCGTTCCACCAAGTTTCGGTTAGAAAGGCCACGTCCTGGGAGGTGGAGTCGAGCAGGTCCCAGACTTCGATGGCGTGCTTGCGTGCTGAGCGGGTGTTGAGGAGTATTGTAGGAAGTTGGCTCTGTATGCACTATTTCAAAGTACGGAATAGTATGCACAGAGTCCAAGGGTTCCCCTTAGAAGTAAGATAGTGGCAAAAAGAGATAATACTAATGCTCTATTTTGTGGTAGTGTGGTCGAGCAGTAGGCTTATCAAAGGAGTAGTGTTAAGCATTTGTTGTACATACACACAGGCAATAAATGAGGAACACACTCATAGACAAATCCAGCCAATAGGTTTTGTTATTGAAAAATATATTTTCTTAGTTTATTTTAAGAACCACAGGTTCAAATTCTACATGTAATATCTCATTTGAAAGGTATTGCAGGTAAGTACTTTAGGAACTTTGAATCATTACATTAGCATGTATACTTTTTACATAAAACACAATAAGCTGTTTTAAAAGTGGACACAGTGCAATTTTCACAGTTCCTGGGGGAGGTAAGTTTTTGTTAGTTTTGTCAGGTAAGTAAATCACTTACAAGTCTTAGGTTTGGGTCCAAGGTAGCCCACCGTTGGGGGTTCAGAGCAACCCCAAAGTTACCACACCAGCAGCTCAGGGCCGGTCAGGTGCAGAGGTCAAAGAGGTGCCCAAAACACATAGGCTTCAATGGAGAGAAGGGGGTGCCCCGGTTCCGGTCTGCCAGCAGGTAAGTACCCGCGTCTTCGGAGGGCAGACCAGGGGGGTTTTGTAGGGCACCGGGGGGGACACAAGTCAGCACAAAAAGTACACCCTCAGCAGTGCGGGGGCGGCCGGGTGCAGTGTGCAAACAAGCATTGGGTTCTCTGTAGATTTCAATGAGAGATCAAGGGATCTCTTCAGCGGTGCAGGCAGGCAAGGGGGGGGGCTCCTCGGGGTAGCCACCACCTGGGCAAGGGAGAGGGCCACCTGGGGGTCACTCCTGCACAGGAGTTCCGTTCCTTTAGGTGCTGGGGGCTGCGGGTGCAGGGTCTTTTCCAGCCGTCGGGAAATGGAGTTCAGGCAGTCGCGGTCAGGGGGAGCCTCGGGATTCCCTCTGCAGGCGTCGCTGTGGGGGCTCAGGGGGGACAACTTTGGTTACTCACGGTCTCGGAGTCGCCGGAGGGTCCTCCCTGAGGTGTTGGTTCTCCACCAGTCGAGTCGGGGTCGCCGGGTGCAGTGTTGCAAGTCTCACGCTTCTTGCGGGGAGTTGCAGGGGTCTTTAAATCTGCTCCTTGAAACAAAGTTGCAGTTCTTTTGGAGCAGTGCCGCTGTCCTCAGGAGTTTCTTGTCTTTCTTGAAGTCGGGCAGTCCTCGGAGGATTCAGAGGTCGCTGGTCCCTTGGAAAGCGTCGCTGGAGCAGGTTTCTTTGGAAGGCAGGGGACAGGCCGGTAAGTCTGGGGCCAAAGCAGTTGGTGTCTTCTGTTCTTCCTCTGCAGGGGTTTTTCAGCTCAGCAGTCTTCTTCTTCTTGTAGTTTCAGGAATCTAAATTCTTAGGTTCAGGGGAGCCCTTAAATACAAAATTTAAGGGCGTGTTTAGGTCTGGGGGGTTAGTAGCCAATGGCTACTAGCCCTGAGGGTGGGTACACCCTCTTTGTGCCTCCTCCCAAGGGGAGGGGGTCACATCCCTAATCCTATTGGGGAATCCTTCATCTGCAAGATGAAGGATTTCTAAAAGTTAGAGTCACTTCAGCTCAGGACACCTTAGGGGCTGTCCTGACTGGCCAGTGACTCCTCCTTGTTATTCTCATTATTTCCTCCGGCCTTGCCGCCAAAAGTGGGGGCCATGGCCGGAGGGGGCGGGCAACTCCACTAGCTGGAGTGTCCTGCGGTGCTGGCACAAAGGGGTGAGCCTTTGAGGCTCACCGCCAGGTGTGACAGCTCCTGCCTGGGGGAGGTGTTAGCATCTCCACCCAGTGCAGGCTTTGTTACTGGCCTCAGAGTGACAAAGGCACTCTCCCCATGGGGCCAGCAACATGTCTCGGTTGTGGCAGGCTGCTGGAACCAGTCAGCCTACACAGATAGTCGGTTAAGGTTTCAGGGGGCACCTCTAAGGTGCCCTCTGGGGTGTATTTCACAATAAAATGGACACTGGCATCAGTGTGCATTTATTGTGCTGAGAAGTTTGATACCAAACTTCCCAGTTTTCAGTGTAGCCATTATGGTGCTGTGGAGTCCGTGTTTGACAGACTCCCAGACCATATACTCTTATGGCTACCCTGCACTTACAATGTCTAAGGTTTGGCTTAGACACTGTAGGGGCACAGTACTCATGTACTGGTGCCCTCACCTATGGTATAGTGCACCCTGCCTTAGGGCTGTAAGGCCTACTAGAGGGGTGACTTATCTATACTGCATAGGCAGTGTGAGGTTGGCATGGCACCCTAAGGGGAGTGCCATGTCGACTTACTCGTTTTTGTTCTCACCAGCACACACGAGCTGACAAGCAGTCTGTCTGTGCTGAGTGAGGGGTCCCCAGGGTGGCATAAGATATGCTGCAGCCCATAGAGACCTTCCCTGGCATCAGGGCCCTTGGTACCAGGGGTACCAGTTACAAGGGACTTACCTGGATGCCAGGGTGTGCCAATTGTGGAATCAAAAGTACAGGTTAGGGAAAGAACACTGGTGCTGGGGCCTGGTTAGCAGGCCTCAGCACACTTTCAATTCAAAACATAGCATCAGCAAAGGCAAAAAGTCAGGGGGTAACCATGCCAAGGCGGCATTTCCTTACAAGTATGCAATGGAGGTGGTTGGTCTTCATCCTAGGAGGTATGTGGGATCTGTTGCAGGTGAAGCTGCAGTTGTGGCAGAAGGGTCCGTGCAGGTGGTGTCTCGGCTGGTGTTGAGTGCGCGGAGGGTTTCGGTGTTGTAGCGAATGCTGGCTGGGTGGCTGTTGCTGGGGCCAGGGGTTCTGGCGCTGGGAGCGGTCCAGGCACGGACGGGCACAGACGGGCTTGACTTTGGCGCCGCGGCTGCCATAAGAGGAGGGGAGGGTGGGAGTGGCAGCTGGGAGGCGGGAGGGCCTAGCGAATGAGGGGGTTGGGGGGAGGGGCCGCAGCGGCGGGAATGGGAAAAGGAGTCAGCAGGAACGGTGAGAAGGAGGTGGGAGGGGACGCAGCGGCGGGAATGGGAAAACGAGTCAGCAGGAACGGTGAGAAGGAGGGGGGAGGCGGGAGGGGCCGCAGTGGCAGGAATGGGAAAAGGAGTCAGCAGGAACGCTGAGAAGGAGGGGGGAGGTGGGAGGGGCCGCAGGGGACGCAGCGGTGGGAATGGGAAAAGGAGTCAGCAGGAACGGTGAGAAGGAGGGGGAGGCGACGCAGGGGAAGCAGCTGTGGGAATGGGAAAAGGAGTCAGCAGGAACGGTGAGAAGGAGGGGGGAGGCGCCGCAGGGGACGCAGCGGCGGGAATGGGAAAAGGAGTCAGCAGGAACGGTGAGAAGGAGGGGGGAGGCGGGAGGGGCCGCAGGGGACACAGCAGCGGGAATGGGAAAAGGAGATAGCAAAATGCGGAGTGGAGGTGGCACAGAAGGCGAAGTGGTGAGCGACCTGCCTGCAGAAGAATCTCAGTGTCTAAAACAATGAATAGATTGTGCAGACTAAAACACTAGAAATATGAATAAAGCAAGGCTTTGCTTCTAATTTCAAATTAATATTATGGAAAATATCACATCAAATAGTTACATTTACGGCGAGCCATCTTTGGGGAAAAAAGCTATTTACTTTTTTAAGTAACACTGGATGTACCTCTATATATATAAATATATAATATATATGTATTCGCAGAAAAAAACAAAGGTTACAGGGACGTTATCGTTAGGTTAACGTTTTGCCCATACAAAACAAGAGAATTTCAGCAGTTATAGTTATACTTATAGTTATATTTATCTCAAGAAACTGTAACTCATGCCGGAAAGTAACTTTAGTGAGAAAGTGATAAAACAGGAGAAGGAGAAAAGTAGGAAACACATAAAGGAAGAAATACAGAGGGAAAAGAACCTGCAAGAGTAAGGGGAAGAAGCAAGGAGTGTAGTGTGGAGGAAGAGAGTGGCACCAGTTGAATCAAAACTTGACAGCCTAGGTTTCAGGAACCCAAGAATCAGGCAGAACAAGTGCAGATCTTTTGAAAAGTTTGGGCCTCTCCAGTTAGTTTTTTTTTTTTTTTTTTTAAACCAAGCACTACTTCCTACCAGTATGCAAGAAAGAGGCAACTAATGGGTGAGAAACCCAGGCAATGGGTCGCCCCATGCTGCACAAGTAGATCACACTTCCTCCCACCTTGGAAGTACTGTTTCTGGTAATGTTTGTGGTTGCTACCCCTTCCTATATGTTCCTATAGGTTTACAACAAGGAAAGGCCATGTATAACAGTACTGACTGCTTCAGTTTACTGGTGCAGTTTAGTCTTTCACCATCGGGTGCTGCAATATTTAATTATTTAGGGGTGGCTGTACTATTTTGTGCTGCTACCTATCTTATATATCTTATACAAGGACATGATTAACAGCAATGATCAAATGTTAAACTACAGAGATTTGTCAGGTGTGATAACATTTAAAGTAAGAACACTAATCAGACTAAAGCAAGCTAATAAACCCCAGTAGCTAGCCGAAAATGGGTTGGTAAAAGACTGATCAACATACAGAAATCACTCACCTGACCCCATTTCATCACTTCCGAGATACGAGCTGTTACTGCGTACGCTTGTGTACGAAAGCACAGAGTCACGGTTACTGTTGCCGTCACTGCAAAAGTAAAGTATAGTATGCACATTAAAGCTCACATGCCAACTCATAATTCTATATGCAACTGTCAGCATTTATTTGTGCAATCTGACCCGGCCAACTCTTCTACCACACAGACATGGTTCTCTTCCTTTATTGTTTCAGAAAAGTAAATAGGAACACAGCTAGGAAACAATATGATGCATGCACATGAATGGGAAAGGAACTTAACACAGAGCTTTAACACATGCTCTTCAGAGTCTCAACAGACAACTCCTAAAATGGCCTTTTTTGTTTAAGACACCAAAATAGACACTTTATGAAGAACCCTGTTGAAGGTACTGGAGTGGGTGCAGTGGATGCCTGTGTCAACTTATTCATGCCAGAGTCACTTCTGGTCTACAGATCAGGGCATTCCTGTATTTGCACATCGGTGCGGCCCCACGAGAAGGAGAGAACACCTTAGTCACCGAGCCTCCACTGTAATACTTATAGGGTGCAGAGGCAAAAAGGCTTTTGGGAGGCACACCAACAACATTCCACCTAAGCTGCAGAGAGATAGTGCAACCCTGAAGGTGTTTTCACAGAAGTGGTAGAGGGGCACTCCACATTTTTTCTGCCTGTCAGAAAGAGCAGTGCCCGCCCCCTCTTCAGAAAGCACATGTAACATGGACTTAATCCCTTAAACTCATCGATGACAAGGTGCTAAGGAAAATTAACAATTAACTTTTTTCTGTGAGATTTATTTATGAGGTTAGCAACGATAGGTTATGTCTACCTGACTCAATCTCTGGCAATATGTGTGAGTACTCACACCTCATCCAAAGAGCCCATAAGTGCACACAGGCCAATGTTTTTTTTTTTTTTTTTTTTTTTTTTTTAACCAAAACATGTTAAATTGTATGAGAACAAATCATCGTGTAGTAAAAAAAATATCAGTGTACTAATCACCTGTCAACAATTAGACCGCATTGTGTATTCTCTTTAAACGTGGTTAATGTACCCATCTTTGAAAGCAGCATAGTACCCAACACAAGTGTGTTTGTGCCTGCACTGGAGAGGGCACATATATTGTTTCCTACTCGGATACAGGACCCCAGACTATCCTGGGCACAATAATTAAGGGTGTGCCGTATTGCAGACCAGTACAGTGCATTCCACAAGTAATATGCCCCCTTGTATCTACGTAGTTCAGATAAAGGGTACATGATTTGCAGTTATTTTTGATCTAGTCCAAGGGCCCTGGCAGAGATAGTCATGCGGTAATACACCTCACCAGCCCAAACGGCGGACATTTTAAACCTAAATTCATCAGAAGACAGGATTAGATGTTTGTTTCATCGTGTTGCAACCAGTTTCAATTTAGAGGTTCAGGTAACCAGGAAGCACAGACTTTATTGATAGCGAAGGATTTAAAGATCATAGCTTGTAAACAAAGTAAGTCATTTCAGAATCAAAAACATACTTCTGGCAACAACCAAAAAAATAAATGCCTCTAAGATTAAACTGCCTCAAATAAAATATTTAGTTTGACTGAGTCTTAGTTTGTGCCTCTTGAAAAAAACTGCACGGCTTTTCTTATCATTCGCTTTGTTTGTTTTCCTTCTCTTTTTAATATCACTGTACACAACTATGTTTATGTTCAGCTTCAAATAAGAGAAAATAGTAATAACGCCACCGTAAAGACCAACTCGCAATAGGATTTAAACATATATGAAAAACAAACATGACTCAAGAGTTTAATGTCCTACCGCGGTTTTCCTTTTACATAAATGATGTCTCGGAAAGGGTCCTCCCTCACCTCAAGTCATCCTCCCCAAACAGAAAGTTCTAGGCTTGCGGTGTAAACAATCAGGGGCCAGATGTAGGAAAATAGCAAATTGCGACTTGCAATTTGCGAGTCCGTGCGACTCGCAAATTGCAAGTCGCAATTTGCTACGCAGAAAGGTGTCTCAGACACCTTCTGCGAGTCGCTATGGGGTCGCAAAGACCCACCTCATTAATATTAATGAGGTGGGTCGCAATTTGCGCCCCCATAGCGACTCTGGGCACTCACGGGGATGGAGGCCTGCTGGGAACAGCAGACCTCCATGTCCGGGATTGCTTTTAAATAAAGCAGTTTTTTTTTTCCAAGTGTAGCCCGTTTTCCTTAAAGGAAAACGAGCTGCACTTAGAAAAAAAAAAAAAAACCTTTAGTTTCGGATTTTTTCAGGGCAGGTAGTGGTCCCTTGGACCACTGCCTGCCCTGAAAAAATTATTTAGGGTCCAGTCACAAAGGGGAAGGGGTCCCATAGGGACCCCTTCCCGTTTGCGAGTGGGTTACCATCCACTTCAAGTGGATGGTAACTACGACTCCATTTGCGACCGCGTACGCGGTCGCAAATGGAATTGCGTACCACTGCGACTCGCAAATAGGAAGGGAACACCCCTTCCTATTTGCGACTCGGAAATGCATTTTGCGAGTCGGTTCCGACTTGCAAAATGCATTTCAGCATAGCAAACACGTATTTGCAAGTCGCAAATGGCGATTTTCGCCGTTTGCGAGTCGCAAATGGTTTGCTACATCTGGCCCCAGATTCCCTCACACAATTTGCGAATTCTAACAACTCGTTAATGACCTGCACATTGAAAAAGTGGTAGTTGGGCAAAAAAAACAAAACTTTTTTAATGAGATGCATAAAGGATTATCCTGAATTTTAGCGTGAAGTTCTGCATGTCATGAAATCTGGCTCCAAAGGTTTAGAACCCAACGCAACCTTGCAGTTGGGCCTCTAACTATCACATAGTATTTTCTCACTGGTTACTCCTGCTTAGAGAGTTGCAACCGGAAATGCTCCAAGTAGTGGGTTTCCCTCCCCCTCCCCCAGGTTACTTTGTTCCTCTTCTGTACTTTCAGCATCCAGTTTGCATATTGCACAGCCTCTGGTAATAAATTACATTAAACGTGTGCATTACACCTTCTCTATATTTTTCTTACGCAAAACGAACTTCATTTCTGTGGCCATCATTCCGATATCACAAACCCTGCTGCAACCTCCAATCTTAAGTATTATTAAATTACTCTCCTACTCAAGCTCAGTGTTCATTTGTTTTAAACAAAACAGACACTTCTGTGTTTGTACTATAATTTGATTCTGACCAGTGTAATGTTCATAGCGATGTAGTATTTAAAGATAGTAAAGCTTTCTGAAGCATCTAACACGGGTTCCTTCCTTCCTGTCAGCTTCACGGTGAATTGTAACAGATGGGAAAACCTGTGATAGTCAGGAATAGCCATTAGGAACCTTATGGGGGCTTGACATGTAGACATGAATAATTAATGCATTGATTTATGACAAAGAAACTGAAATGTTTTTGATTTCTGCTGAAGGAGACTTGTGATCTCTGCTGCTGCTCTGTCGAGCTTACGAACAGGTCTAGGGAAAAGATTCAGGCCCCTGCTCTCATCGAACACTTCCTTTCATCTCCAAAGTACAATGTGAAACTGTTATGTGGATTCACTGAGTCTATGTACCATGAAAACAACTAGCATTGGCAAATCCAAGAGATCGGGCATTGCAAGAAAGCCTTCTTGCTTAGTCAATGCTTGTTTTCTCATGGCTTTTGCAAAACATTGTCACTCGGGGAGCTGCGAGGCCATCATCAATGTAAAACAAAACAATACATTGACTAAAAGCATAAACATTTTTTCTGATAAAAAAGCAGACATGGCCATAGTCGTCCCTGCAACTTAAATTAACTTGAGTGTGCGTGGATGGGCCACCACTCATACTGATGTTAGTCAGTGCCTAAAGTGGGAAGATCCACTGCCCCATGCTGTATGCTGTAGTAAGTGACAAACAGTGAGTGGCAATAGCATACACATGGATGAAAAGACCTTGATGAAGGCTCCTACCAGTGAGTATATTTAACAGACAAATTTAGTAAATATAAAAAAAGTCCTGGCTAACACAAGCATTGGCAAGAGCTAATTGGGTTGCCTAAGTGTTTTACACCAGCATGGCTACTGTTCAACATGGCTAAAAAGTAATGGTATAAAGGAGAATGGCATGGCGTAGAGTGCGTGGCATAGAATAGCATGTCTTACAGTGGCATGGCAGAGTGTCGTGGAGGGTGTAGTGTCATAGAGAAGAAGACTGCAGAGTGGAGTATTGTAGAGTTGAGTGGCGGTGTGTCATAAAGCGTGTCATAGAGGTGTAAAGCAGAGTGCAGTAGCATAGAGTGGAGTACAGTAATGTGGAGTTGCATAGAGTGGAGCAGAGTGTTGTAGAATGGAGTGGCATAATGTGGAGTAGTGTAAGAGTGTAATGGTACTGAATGGAGTACAGTGTCTTGAGTGGAGTGGCACAGAGGTGAGTGTCATAGAGTGGAGTAGCAGAGGCATGGTGTGGAGGAGTGGAGCAGTGTGTCAGAATATAGTGGAGTAAAGGGACATGAAGTGGCATGGAAGGAGTTTCGTGGAGTGAAGAGTTGTACAGTGGTATAGAGTGGAATAGAGTTTAATGGTATAAAGTGTCATGTAGTGCAATGTCGTGGTGTGGAGTAAAGTGGCACACGGTATAGTGGTGCAGAGTAGATTGGTATAGAGTGCATTGGTTATGAGTACAGTGGTGTAGAATGCACTGACAGTGCAGTGATGTAGAGTTGAGCGGTGAAGAGTAGAGTGGCGCTGCACAGAGTACAGTGGCACAGCATTTATTGGTGTAGAGCAAAGTGGTACAGGGTATAGTACAATGGTCAGATTAGAGTGGCAGAGTACTTTAGCACAGAGTGCAGAGTAGATTAGAGCGGTGTAGAGTGCGCTAGTATAGAGTGTAGTATAGTGGCATATAATTGAGTGGCAGAGAGTGCAGTGCTGCTGAGTAGAGTATTGTAGAAAGCAGTGGTGTAGAGTAGCATAGAATGTACTGGCTTAGAGTGATGCAGCATAGAGCAGAGTGGCTTAGAGAGCAGTGGTGCAGAGTACAATAGAGTTTCTTAGGATGCACTAGTGTACATTTCGGTGGCAGAGATTGCAGTATAGCAGAGTAGAGGGCCGTAGAGTGCAGTGGTGTACAGTGTTGTAGAGGGCAATGGCGCAGAGTAGAATAAAGTGGCATTGGGTGCTGTGGCACACAGTAGAGTGTTTGCAGAGTATAGTAAAGTGGCATGGACTGCCGTGGTGCACAGTATACTGGAGTAGAGTGCAGTAGAGTGTTGCAGAGTACAGTATAGTGGCACAGAGTGCAGTGGTATATAGTAGAGTGTAGAGTAGAGTGGAGCAGGGTACATTGGAGTGGTGCGGGGTAGAATGAAGTTGGGCAGGGTAGAGTGGAGTTGTATAGAGTAACAGATTGAAATGGCATACAGTAGATTGTTTCAGAGGAGATTTGTGGAGTGGTGCAGGGTAGACGGCAGTTGCAGAGTGGAGTGGCACAGAGTGCAGTGGGGTAGATTTGAGAGGCACAGAATGCAGTGGCAGAGTGCAATGGTGTGGAGTGCAGTGACAGAGTGTACTGATGCAGAGCAGAGTGGTATAGAGTTCAGTGGTGG